>NC_041011.1:7500-607500 GCF_004193775.1 Glycine soja
ACTCTAAAATACCATAGAAAACAAGGTAGGTAAAAAGTGCAACTAGTCAGATATTAATCAGATCCTTCTTAAACCATAAATTAAGACATTTTCCACAGCAAACCAGGGAAGGCATTTCAACGGCTAAAAAATTAGATGCCAACTTTTCTGCAAAATAACATGATGGTTAAAACACAGAAGTTTCTTAGCAAGTAGCTAGGCAGTGGCACCACATAAATGTAACAAAACATTGTAATTTTTCAATATTTATGTTATTGCTAAGCTGAACATACTTGTGATGATACTTATGTTCACTTTAGAATGCATACTAGAAATGTGATTAGCAAGTTAAAATAAAATAAAATAAATGCTCTATCAAGATAACACCAAAAGTTAACATCTATCGTTCCAAGTGACAAGATTAGTTTCACTTAAATAAGGTATTAAGTTTGAGCTTTGTTAATAGAAAAATTAGGCACTAGGAAAGTTTTATCCCCTTAAATGGGTCCACCTAACCTGAGTTGGATTAGTTAGAGCTCCTTGCGGTTTCACATATCAAAGAGTCACAAACAGGAAATAAGATAAAATAAAATAAATTAAAATTTAGTGCAGTGTTATAGGAAACTTTGGTTGTCATGTTTGATATACAAAATGCTATAGGTTTTCTTTGCTGCACTTGTCAACACTTAAAATTAGAATTTTTTCAAACATAATACATTCAATGTATAACTTTTCCGGTTTATCAAGCATGCCCTTAATGTAAGAAAACCAACTTGAAAACCAAAAGCAATCAATCACGATCAGTGATAAGGCATCTCAAACCTGTTTTATTGCCATTAATACCACTTGAACTTTTTCTTGCATAGTAACAACTTTCAGCTTCTGGTCTTCACCTTTTGAACTACCCAATAATGAAACTGGGACTAAAGGTGACAAAACAGGTGTTTCCTTAGATGAATTTGCCCAACACGGCAACACTTTGAACAAAAGAGGTATCCATGCTTCATAGCTATTCTACAAAAGATTAGCAATCAAACAATGTAAAATTAAAAATATAACTACGTCATATTTGATCATGCAAGAATCACTACTATTGATTCCATTCAATCCCTAAGTCCAAGCAAAAGCCTTCTCCATAGAAGGAACTTTGAATTTTCAAATAAATTTATCAATGGTGAACTTTTCTCAATTAGGAAAATGAGTTAAGACATGAAAGAATCCAAATTAGAGAAAACACTAGAAAGGTCCAGAATCCAAATTCTCCTAACTGTAACAAATGAAAGATTGACATATTCTAGGAGAGATTGTAAGCCTTGAGCTTTGCTATGATTAAGATACCAAAAGTGAGATTACTAGGAAATACAGTCACCCTGAAGAAAACACAAAAGGAAGACTGGTTATGCATACTGAAATTTCATCCTTCTGTAATTACACTTTCTGTTTCTTTGTTTTATGTTTGCAGAAGGCTGAAATGAGATGTCTTTTACCGAAAACTTTGCTGGATAATGGATACTTTCCAATAGGCACCCAAAAGTGTCTGACCATACCCAATAGGCACATGATAAATGGATACTTTCCAATAGGCACATGATAAATATTATGCAAAAAGAATTGAACATACCCTGCAAAGTGCAAACGTGCATTCAAGGAGAAGAAAGTAACAGTCATGGCAGGTCCATAAAGTGTCTGACCCATGTCCATAAAGTAACAGTCATGGCAAGTGCATATAATAAGATTTTACACTTTCCTAAAGTTCCATTGGCTGAAAAGTATTTTTCTTTGTTCTAGTATTAATGCATAGCTTTTTGATCTGGTCATGCTCAAAATTAGAGTATCAAAACTGCTGTACTTTACAAATAGAAACACTAACGGATCTAGTTCAGTTGGTTGAGCAATGTGCGTGACTTGTTGTATACCCCCTCCTGTATCTGAGTTCGATTCCAATGGATCAAAAAACAAAAAAAAAAAAAAAAAACAGAATTTTATGTTCTCAATGCCATGTATAGTTTACTCTGGAGTTTGGACAGTGTCAAGACACACATTTAGCATTTAGGACTTATAATAATTCATTGGCATCTTAGAAGCCAGTTCTTATGCCTGATAAGTTTTCATTCTGCTGCAAGATCAAGTAATTGGAATACTTGAGTGGGAATTGTCTACCCTTGGTAACCAAATGTGTGATGTTGCATATAGCTGTATGGTATGTACTATATTGTCATTTTTCTGCATCAAGACTTTTTGGCAAATAAAGATGTGCTATAATAATGCATTCCACTTACAGTGTGCTTGGTTGGACGGAAATGGAGGAGGGTAGAAAACAATCATTCCTTCTTTTCAAATTTCAAAGAGTGTAGCAAATTAAGTGAAGGATCTATCAATAGTAAGTGAATTGATTTATGTTAGGGCACCACTCACAATGACTGGCTGGCCTGCTCTCAACAATGCCCAAGTCTAACTAACTAGTTCCAACTCATCATTACTCACTAACTCCTGCTAACCAGCTTCCTCCTGATCTGTCTTTTTCCTGACCAACTCTTATGTTGTCTACTCCATGACTGAACCATGTGTCCTAAGATGACCCTTTCTTGGAGCTACAGCCTTGTCCTTAAGGATCAAAGAAGGAAACTGGCTACATAGCACAAATTCATCCTCCCACATTGTGATTAATTTTCCCTTCCTCTTTTCAAGCCTTTGTTGAATCTTGTCTCTCCTAAATAACTTGTCTGCCAACCATTACCATTACATATTCTGGCTCCACTTCATCTTGTAACTCAATTTCCAGATGATATACCAGGTGGTTGGGCACAATTTAATTATGAATATTATAATGCATATTTAGTGATTAACATAAATGAATTTTGAATGTGCAGTGAACGTATCCTTTTTCATTAGCATAATAGACACTCTTAAAAAAAACCATTATACAATTCAAAACTACAACATAATAAGCACAAACAACATTATGCTCCCTTTGTTCTAATTTTTATACCACCATACGGAATACTGATACAAAAGCTGAGGAACAAGGGGCAGTTAACAGAGAACACAACCCAGAGGTCCAAATACAGAAGCCAGGGGTGCAGATAAAAGGAAAATCAAAGATGGTCAGGGGTACACCATAAGACTACGTATAAGAAAGAAAGGGAGAAAGGAAGCTGACCTGGAATGAAGAATTGCTAGATGGTTGATGGTCTGCCTTAGGGAGACAAGCTTACCCATAAATTGTTAGCCAATAATTCCTTAGATATTCCTTTGCACAAAATGTCAAATTATGTTACCAAGGAATTAGTATAAATAAAGCAATTGTAAGGCACAATGGAGATATGAAAACTTAAGCTTACCTTCCACTCTTACCTTGTCTGGAGGTGCTGGCCTCGAACCCAATTTTTCTTTTCGATTTTCTGTATCAAATACACAGCATCAGTAGTATACAATAATATCCTAGGGTATATATATTCAAAACTAGAAGTGTATAATCGTCGACGATCTGGCCTGTATAATCGTCGACAACAACCACGACATTGCTGGTGTGCTTCACGACGGCAACCAACTTAGAGAAACAAGCTTAAGGGCGCAAAATGAGTGAGGTAATGCGGGCTAGGGTAGAATGCGAGTAATGAGTATGCTAGGGAAAATGATGAAAATTTACTTCAGATTCAAAGATGGTGTTTATAAAACCCGTCTTTGGATAATGCAGTTCAACAACGGTGTCCACTAAACCCGTTTTTGTAACGCGCAGATGACGTTGTTTTCAACAAAAACGTTGTTGAAATAAATCTCTCTTATTTACTAAAATGCCACCGCCTCTAAAGCAACATCATTTTTGGAACCACCGTTGTTGAATGCGCATCGTAGAATACTATTATTTTAGTAGTGTTTATTGATTTCTCACACAGCCCAGTACATTACTTTTTTGTTGTTTACGCTACTTTTTGTTGTTGTTTGTGAACATAAAAATAGAGAAAAACAACACAAAATAGGATTTGAACCAAGATCATTAAGTTTTCTAAAATATTTAAAGCCACTGCACATTTTGACTTGCCTCAAAATAAGTGGCACAAAATCTTGACTTGCCTCCACAACCTGCACATTTTGTTAGTCACCTAAAGAGATCAAAAATATTATTTGTATCTTAACAAACTTGAATAATTTATTCCTCTTCCAAATCAAGACATTCAGTCCCCCTATTTTTAGAATATCCTAGATGATCTCTTAAGAATTATTCTTCTTTTTATATTTTTTTATGATTTGTTCCCTTATTTAATTAGGATCTTTGTAATTATAGGCATGTTTGATTAGAATGTGATTTATAGGCATATCAAATCATGTATATAAGAATAAAATCTCCTATAATTATATTTATTGCAATCATACTTTATAAAGCAGACTTTGTTGTGTAGTTAAGACACAGTTCCAACGTCTGTTGTATTTGTTTTTCGGTCTTTCAACAACAGTTTTTCATGAGAGGAATAAGCATATAAATTGTCATTTTATCAGAGAGAAGGTTCAACAAAATCTTATATCTACCTCCCACATAAGGGCAAGTGACCAACTAACAGATCTGTTCACAAAGGTTGTGACCGGAAAACACTGTTATTTCATTTGTAACAAGCTAGGCATGATTAATATTTATGCTCAAACTTGGGATTTGGGAACAATGTTAAAGAGTTATTATGGATTGAGTTAGAATTAGACTATTGAAAGTATATGCGCTTGGCCCAAATATAGTTTGCACTGCATTGTATTTAACTCTTAAAATATTAGCATATAATACCAAAAAAAAAAAATACAACAATAACGAAAATAGCCTTTGAGCATTAACATTTAACCAGACCCAAGGAAAAGAAAATGCAAAAGAAAAATATCAACTAAAGAAACATGTCAAACAAATATTGGCATTCAGGGAAGTAACAACTAGTTGCAAGTAAAACTTACATATTATTAGGAAAGAAATGAGCTTATACCCTTGGAATAGATCTATCTTCTACCAAATTGAGTTTTTTGAGGGCAGCTCTAGTGCATTTGGATTTCCATGTGTCAATAGTAGACCAGACATGACACATAACCAACACCGTAGGAAATAACATCAAGCATAAATACAGGAGGGAGTTGATGTTTTTATTTTTTCAGAACCCAAGAAGAAGATAAGGATCCTCTAGATTATAGGAAACAAAGAGAAAGGCCCAACCAAACCATAATGAAAGATTCCCTTTTTTCATTCACAAAGGTGTAAAAACTGATACAAAAAAGAATTGATCATTTAACTTTAAATATTCCAAATTACATGAAAAATGATAGAAGCAGGGAACGATGGTAAATAAAACAACAAAACAGAAAAGATATCAAAAAGGCATGTCAGGCACCTGGTCTAGAGAATCTTGAAGTGAATAATGGGCTTCTTGAAAAGTAGAGAAGGAAAATTCATCCCATGCAAGGGTCATGGACAGAATGGAAACACTTTCCAGCTCATCTAACTCAATCTGGGAGCGGCTAAAGAAATAGTATTTAAAGTTATTAAAGTAATGGCAATAAGAAGTTGAACCTTTACCTGACAGAAGGCCAGTTATCGTGCATCAAATATCAATACCACATTCATAAACCACTCTTAAACAAGAATAGTCACAAATAAAATATAAAGTTCAAGGCTGAAAATATGCTGCTATTCAACTGGATAGTTCCAAAACAAAGATCACTTTGGATTAAGCTCGCCACATATTAGTAGAAGAACATCACAAAACATAAGCATATTTGATAAATAAGGAAACGCTTTCCATTTTACTTTGATTGAATTGAACCCTTATAAGGTAAAATTGTTATACTTCAGAGTGTAAGAGAATCACTCATTACAAGACATAACATTTAGAGTTTGGTTCTAATGATTGGATATTTTTAGCCAGATCAGACTTGACCTGCATTAGAGTTCAGTAGTAGTTAGTAGATTAGGTTGCAGTCCCTACAGGAAAAATATATATCAGCCCATATTAACCATAAACAGTAATAAATTCTTCTTACAAATTTAAAAAAGAATACACATTGAAACCATATTTCTCCAAAATATAGTGTTGGAATTTTGTTTGGTACACTTGAATGCATGAAAGTGTTTCATTTTTAAGTATATTGAATACATGAACACTGTATAAAAAAAAATAAAAAAATACATGAACACAATATAACAAAATATAAAACCAACGTGCATTAAGGATCTCATGTTTTTGTATAAAAGCATAAGTTTTATTTTGATATACTGTCAAATGTAAAAAAAAATTGTAAATTAATTTAATATTGAGTTAATTAATAGGCATGTGCATTGTTTGTGCAAGAAAATTATATTATCAATCAACTAGAAATATTTATCATATAACTTTAATAATAATTATCATGAATATCAATACATTTATCACACATATGACAGTTTGTGATTAAATAATAGTGTAAAAGTTTTTTACACTTTCAATCAACTAACTAGAAATGATGACATATAAAAAATTATTAAATTAATTATTATTATATATGATAATTTATAATTAAATAAAAGTGTAAAAAGTTTTTATAAAATTTCAGTGCATAAATTATTTACTATGTATTATTTATTCTAAAAAATTATTTTAGATACGATTTTTAAATAATTATTATAAAAATCAATACTCTTATCATAATCGATAATTTATGATCAAATTATTATCATAGTTAGTGAATTTGAATTAAACTCTAAAAGCAAATACAATTCAAGCCTTGAGGGGAATTAAACTCTAAGAGAAAACTACAAATCAAGTTGATGGAAATAAAAGTAAAAACTAAGTGCAAAAAAAGAGCCAGCAAAGCAACCAATCGAACTCCAATAATGCATGTATTAGCAACAGCATACAGAATGACAACAAACCAAGTCACAGGAATGAAATTAATAAATCATCACACATTCAAAATAAAATAAAGGCTAAAATACACTATTGGTCCCCTATAATGCTCAATCCGCAATTTTGGTCCCCTATAATGCTCAATCCGCAATTTTGGTCCCCCTATTTCCAAATCAAGACATTCAGTCCCCCTATTTTTCAAAATCAGCGATTTTGGTTCTTCTGTTAGTTGACCGTTAATTGATTATCCATGGTCAAACATTGAGAGAAAAATAAAAGTATGTAGGAGACCAAAATTGCAGATTGAGCATTATAGGGGGACCAAAAATGTATTTTACCCTAAAATAAATTCATGAAAATAAGGACATCCATGTAAAACAAGCAATATTAATGAAACATACAGCAGGAAGAAGGTTGGAAACTGCAGTGCCTGATGATGTAATGGCTACTGCTGGAATGTGAGATCCTCTTCCATATCCAACAGCATGATATGCAAGTGAACGCTCATCGAAGCATGAAATACATGTGATTAATTTGTGACTTGCAGCAGCAGCAGCAACAGGGGAAGGTCTAGATCCAGGAGCAATACACAAATACTAAACAAAAGAATAAATCAGAATCATGCATTAATATTGGTGCATATGCAATATTTATCAGATCATCTCACCATCAAACCAAGTCTTGTGCATTCTTCAACAATAAGCGATGCCCGAACAGTGTTAATATTGGCACTTTCTTTCAGGGAGTTTGATAATTCATTGGCATGATCCAACTGATAATACAAGAGACAAACATAACAAGGACAAACTTCAGACAAATACAACAGAGAAACATAACAACTAGAAATAACCTGGCAAATGAATAATTTTCTTCTTTTTTCTATGGTACATGAATTAAATTTCCCAAAATCTAAGGTGTTCGGCAACCATCAAAGCTAGATATCTAGGTGAAATAGAGCTTATTTTTAGATCTAGACCATTTGGTTATTTAAATTTTAAAAATCTTGTTCATCTTATAATTGATTTTGAGATAGAATTTGTTCTTAAAAAGCTCAACTCTAAGTTGGCTTTCTTCTAGTCTAAAATTTTCCAAACTTCCATTCCCTTTTATTCTTCCTCTCTCACAGAGTCATTGCAGAATAAGATAAAGGCGTAAAGACCTATACATCCAAAAGTCAATCATCCTACAAAAAAAAAAAATATTATAAATTGAATTTGAATTAGTTTTTTTGTTAGAGCTGTAATAAAAAGAGTATAAACAATTCATAAACTTTACCTAATGTAACATGAATAGAGTTCAAACGTGCTGTCTTCGTTCTTTTAATAAAATGTTGAATTTCAGTACAAGGTAAGTGGGCAGTGTACTGTCTGTGATTCAAGACCAAAGGGATCTTGTGTGCAGTGTTATAAAACTCAGACTGGACCAGCCAGTCCAACCGGTTAAACCGGAACCCGGGCATAGCACCGGTTCGGGTCACATATCAAATCGGATATGCATCTAACCCGGTGCCATGTAATCAACCCAACACTGAACCAGTAAGAACTGGGAAACTCGGTCTAGTCGGATACACTCAATTTCCCGGTTGTACTCTCTCACTTTGCAAATTATAAAACATATTTATTTGAAAAATTAATGAATATTTTGGACTGGTAATTGCACTATAATGCTATTCCTAGCCTTTGTTTAAAGAACGAACACAGTTGCAATTGCATGAGATCTATTGTCATATTAATGAAAAGCTCATTACCACATAATAAAATAAACAAAGAAACATTTTTTTATTTTCTAAATAACTATTTATTAGCAGCCTGATCCTTCAACCAATCCTTTATGACATGCATATTTAATGAAATTTTTATCAGAATAAAATAAGGGAATGGGAGAATGTCAATGTTATAAGGGTGCAAAGCTCCAAATATTAAAATTTAAAAATATAACCTAAAGGTGAAAATATTTGTTATAAATGACTCAGGTTGATAAGGAGTACTCAGACAGATAACTGAATCATTTTAATAATTTACCTGCTTTAAAGGACAGCAATGGACATGCCTAAACTCTCTGAAATGCTTCTTCAGATATTCCTGCAACTTAGGGACATCCTGTCTCCAAAAAATATCCCAGAGAGCACCATCTGAAGCATCCCCCCAAACAACAAATCACCTTGATTTATTTTTACTTTGTCAACCTCTATGAGCTCTGATCCATATGAAATACCATCCTCATTAGCAATGGCAACCTCATTACTACTAGACGGTTGATGAAACTGATCAACTTCTTTCCCATCACATAATCCACCTTCTTGTTCCATGACTTCAACACTACTTTGCCTGTCCAAAGCATTTATTGTAGAAGATGAATTATTAAGCATGTCAACATTAGTTTCTCCATCCTGATCATCACCAAGTAGCTCCCTTTTCTCTTGCTCGAGATGCTTTTGCTTCAACTTCTCAATGACAGTAAGTTGATCAGAATCCAGTTTCACTTCAGCAATATGAGTCAACACATTTACCTAAAACAGCCAAATTATTAAAAAAGAAAAAATGCTTCAATTCCTTCATTGATAAGCATGCAGTCAGCGCCACATACAGCAAAATATACAAAACACAAACAAATGTTTGATCAGGAAAATCTATGCAACTGACATAAGTATATATACACAAATTAAAGCCTTCTCTAAGCCAAAGGCATCATTCATTTCAAGTCCTTAAACATACTAATGTGATGATTCTACTATCATAACAAGAGTAGTTTTTCTAATTATCAATCAATCATTATAACAACCAGGGAAATAACTCGTCAAATATAGAATCAAATGAGAGTTTATGAATTGAAGACAATGCACAGAACTTAAAAACTGACATGGAATTGAAGCCACAAACTACTCATACGAAACAGAACAGAGAAATGCAATGGCTTATCAAAGAAAACACTTTATACATCCTACAAACTATACACCATCCAATATGAAATCTATTTAAAAAGTTCGAATAATTTAGAAGAAATCCTTGAAAATAACAGCCCAGGAAAGAAATAAGCAAATAGAGCATACTGCATCAGACATATCACAATGGAGCTTAGTCACTGAATCACCACGTCCAAGCTCCTGAAGAAATCCATAAGCAATATATGTTTTTGGCCCCAGGTCTGGCTTTAGAGAACCATTAGGCAACTTCACAGCAAGGTTAAGAGAACCTTTGTGAGGATCAGTATATTCCTTGAAGGGTAAGGAAGATATGAACTCAGCACAATGACGAGGCAATTGTTCCTCAAATAAATTAGAAGGAGGCCAATCTTTTAATTTCAATATCTGTGGCCAAGCAAGCCAATCCCTACGACCATTTGTATAGCCAGTAAAAAATTGGTGGATATTAATTTCCCCCTGCATTTAACCAATACCTCAAAAGAGAAATGCAGAAATCAGCAGCAACTGAATAAACAAGTCCAGTAAAAGCAGTAAAGAATTACTAAATCAGTAAAATAAAGCATATATGATTTACTCTAGTCTGATTACTAAACAGAAAAACAGAATGAATACAAATCGAAAATAACATTTTCAACAAACTAAAAAAAATAAAAAAGTACATTTTACCCAACATCAGCTAGATGCTGTAAGTCTAAGAACTAGACAAACATACCAAAGGATGCAAGGGCAACAAGAAAGGTCTGGGCAGGCAAAGCAAAAACAGCAAAATGGGGCAGGGACAAGAAACAGCCAAACATTGAGATAAAATTTTCTAAGATGATAAGATAAGGAGCAAAACCTAGGACTAAGAAGATGAATATGATGATGATGGTAGCAGGATAAATTGATCACACTAGCCATATTTCTTGAGAATGATGGAGAGACAGCATAAAGCATGAAACAAGGGCTTAAAATTTGAGACTAATATAAAAACTACACTCAGAAAAATGATTTCTAATTATCACCCTAATGTGTGTTTTGTTTACCAACATTCCACCTTAGGCCGGCATCTCTTTATGACCCAGATAGCAGAACATCTACAAACTGTTTCTTAAAGTGGAACCATCCACCAAAAAATTGTAATTTTTCAGTACTTCACAAAATATTTCAAGGACATTCAGTTCTGATGACTCTATGGAATTCAATAACTGACAATATTAAATGCACTGAAATAACTCTCAAGTCTCAATCCAGAAAAGGTGGAGTTACTGAATTCAGGAAACATGTAGGAAATTCAACAACATAAAAATTGTTGATATTAAATAATTCTTCAAATGCCATAACTGCAGTGGTTCCAGTTAAAATAAGTACCAACATTAAACAATTAAACATAATCTTCATGAGAATGAAGGTGAAGAATGAAATTTGTGTAAAAAGCTCTCCAAGGTCAATAAAGTTAAAGATTGGGAAATTAAGCAAACCTCAGTCCAATCTAAGCAATCAATTGTTTTCTCCACCAAATGTTGGCCATGCTTGGTATTAGTTAGATGACGTAATGCACGCCACATGACAAGCGGTTCCCCCTTTTCCCAATGCCACTGAAAATGCCTTAAATACTTGTACTGAAGATCTACAGCTTTAGGACAGAATAAATAGTTGTCAGTCAAATCTTCTCAAGAAGCAGCCTTCCTCATATTACTATAGCTAACATCTGTGTTTCTATCAAGCTTCAAACATGAACAGAAGTTGTCTACAGTCTTAACTACATTTTGAAGCTTGTATGCTTGCACTAGTTCTTTTGCTTTACACACTAACTCAGACAAAATGTTGACCCAATATGCTTCTCAGTTCAAGAAAACCATGGTTACATTCATCATTGACTTTTGGACAAGGAATTCAGGGAAGTAACAACTAGTTGCAAGTAAAACTTACATATTATTAGGAAAGAAATGAGCTTATACCACCAAATTGAGTTTTTTGAGGGCAGCTCTAGTGCATTTGGATTTACATGTGTCAATAGTAGACCAGACATGACACATAACCAACACCAAGCATGAATACAGGAGGGAGTTGATGTTTTTATTTTTTCAGAACCCAAGAAGAAGATAAGGATCCTCTAGATTATAGGAAACAAAGAGAAAGGCCCAACCAAACCATAATGAAAGATTCCCTTTTTTTCATTCACAAAGGTGTAAAAACTGATACAAAAAAGAATTGACCATTTAACTTTAAATATTCCAAATTACATGAAAAATGATAGAAGCAGGGAATGATGGTAAATAAAACAACAAAAACAGAAAAGATATCAAAAAGGCATGTCAGGCACCTGGTCTAGAGAATCTTGAAGTGAATAATGGGCTTCTTGAAAAGTAGAGAAGGAAAATTCATCCCATGCAAGGGTCATTGACAGAATGGAAACACTTTCCAGCTCATCTAACTCAATCTGGGAGCGGCTAAAGAAATAGTATTTAAAGTTATTAAAGTAATGGCAATAAGATTGTTGAACCTTTACCTGAGGTATGAAAAACCAAAAAGAACCTTTCTTTCCGGTGACTCACATTATCATCCAAATTGACATAGAGTGATTTAGAGTCGGCGTCGTTCTTGGAAACATAAATGAGAGGAAAGACCGAGGAGGAGTGGGGTTGGGAGCAAAACAAAGTGAAGGTCTTAGGACTGGGAGGGAGCGCCACCTGAAACCTAAGGAATCCAGTAGGGGAAGAAGGGGAAGGAGAATTCAAGATTTGGAGAGCCTCCTTCAGTTTCTCAAGTCCCTCCTCCAATGTCAACGCCGGAGACAGAGCAGCTGAGGGAGAAGAGCAGCTGGTGATGCTGCTAAGAACCACGGTTGGCACAGTGAAGGGAACGACAGGGTGTTATGTGGTGAGGGGGAACGAGATCTAAAACTAAAAAGCTCGAGTGAATAAGCGAAAACTCAAGAAATGAACGAAGTATTGTATTGAGTCTTGGAGCCGTTGGAGGGAGTCGTGAAAATCGAAGCGGGATTGTTTTTAGATCAGTTTACAAAGAATAGTAAAATGTTTTCATAAGTTATTTTAAAATTCAATTTTTTTTTTCAAAAAATGTTATACTATTTTTTTCATACATAACTTAGTCTCTTTTTTCATTGTTTTTTCCTTTGTGAAAATTTTTATATTTTTTAATTTATTTTTATTTTTTATCATTAGGCATTTCATTTTTTTTCTTAACGTCTTACGGCACAAGCTGACAATAGTCATGCATCACTTGTGACCGCGTTTCTGAAGTTCTTTCAAGAGGATTGCGGCATGTCGAGTCCTAATAAGATTTTTTGCTTTGCATCAAATTAAACCACATGTTCCACATTGGGAGTCCTTTGTCAATTCCTTTGAATTTCATTCTTGTAAATGTACTCCCTAAACGAGACTGAACGCAATATTAACATATATAGACATTTGAAAGTTGTATGATCGTGTTTTTTTATTAGTTTGATTTTTATTTTTCTTATTCAACATTTTGAATTGTAAGTTGAGTTAAGTAAAAAATATTGATTATGTTAGATATTATTTAACATGAACCATTATGTGGTATAAGATAAAGTTAAATATTCTATTGATATGTGATAAAAAAAAAAAAAAAAAAGACAATGCAATGGATAACATGATCAAGCCTTCAAATAAGAGTAAAATGTGAAACATACAAAAATTATTATATACCTTTTTTCTTTATTAAAAGTATTACTTTTTAAAAAAATTACCTTTTTCATTTTATTTTATTTTTCTTTTAAGGTAAGCTTATAAATATTATTATTATTATTACTTTAATGCTTTTATTTTTCGAATAAATAAAATTACAAATTTACTTTTCAATTTTTTTTTACAATTTATACTGATACGAAATATTTAGACTCAAAATCAATTGTGAAACCAAACATGCATTAAATGTATCACGTCATATACCAATCTTGGGGTTTCAATGAACTTTTCTGTACGTACTTGATACGCTACACAATTTTGAATTTATGAATTGCTATACAACTATACAAGTTTAAAGAAAAAACCTATCCATCCCAAGTCCATATCCTCCAAGTAATATTGGATTAAATAGGAACTTGTTTCGTGCTACTGTTGCACACTAATTAATGGAAGGTAATATTGGATTCATCCCAAGTCCATATCCTCCAAAACTACCTGGTTCTGCATGCTTCACCCTACCAAAGTGTCTAATATGACGCAGAAGCCTTGCTAAGAAGGTATTGTGGCATATAGTCGAGCTGTCACAGACCAAAGCTAAATGTTTGCGTGCTCTTGTGATGGCAACATTGATTCTTCTGCTATCCCCAAGGAATCCAACAGCTCCCAATGTGTTTGATCGTACCTGTTTTATTATTATTATTTTAAAAAAGGGAAAAATATGTCAGTTCATATGGAAGACCAGTACTAGATAAATATTTCAACAAAGTGTTATTCAAAATCAGGATAAGTCTTAGATACAAGACTAAAAGTCCTTTTGACAACTTGAGAGCCTTTTTACTGAAAAAAAACAATAGAAAAACTCTCGAAAGCTCTTGTATCTAAACAGGCCCAATATACTAGATGGATCACGTATCTCAGGATTTGATGGTTCCATAATCAAACGAGTAGTAATTGATATTGATCATGCTATCTCGTCAAACATTAACTAATTTTACATAACCAACCAATTGCAAAGTTAATTATAAAAATTAGACATTGTAAATTAGAAGAGGACATCATGGAAGCAAACATAGAGACTATCAATGTTTAAGGAGTACAAAAACCTAGACAACTTTAACCTTCAGAAAATGTTGGTTATTGAAATATAATCGAAGTTTCTATAGACCAAGTGATTAAATGTTTGATCCTTGTTATCCCTATTTTTCGTAATCATAATAAAATTAAAAAATTGACTCTTAGGTAAAGTGGGTCTATGTTCATGTTTCAAGCCCAAAAATTTCTTGCATAAGGGGGTACATGAGAAATTAAAACCATTCTTTCAAAGTGGTGATCAAAATAAACTATGATGACTAAATGACACCTTCAATTGAAATAGGATGGAAGGGGCTTCATTTGACTGGCTTCAACTTAACTTAAGGTAGTATTCTGATAATATTTGAACTTGCTTATGTTATCCGGAGATGATACCTTATTGGCGTTTCGCAAACATTTATTTTTTAATTAAGTAATAAATTTATTTATTTATCAACCAGAAATTTGTTGAAATGATGGATCAAAACTTAAAAGATTAGATTCGGAACATACCATGGATAAAATTACTGCATCAGCTTCCCGACCTTGAAAACTGTCAATGGTTGCAACCTCAGTACCTGCTGCTTCTGGAAATTCATCAAGCTTGTCCCTCAAAAGTTGTACTTGAGCAACATAAGGGGATTGCACTGCAATAGCTGTTGGGCTAACACCTGCATTTCCGATTCAAATTAACAAGGAAAATCTTGCATCAGCAAACACAAATGGCAAATAAGTTGCATCACAAGATTTCAAAACGTCGAAAGACAGAACTTATTTTGCAAAAGTATGATAACAAAAAAATGATATGCAGTAATATCTTTTTTCTTTTTTCTTGGATTGATAATACTATACTCAAATATATATTAAGGAGATTGCACTATAATAGCATATGGTGAGGTGAACGCCCACATTTCAGATTCAAATTAATTAACCAGAAATCTTACATCAGCAAACACAAAGCAAGGTGACAAGACTTTGAAAGACTGAGAACTTGCATTGCAAAAATATGATAACAAAATTAATAGTAATGATTCATCATGCTTTCAATTGCTTAAATGTATAAGATGCGAGAATCTCACTGCTCACAGTTTAAAGCAGATGAGAAACACAGATTAGTAGTATCAAAGCTAAACACTACAACTCCCTGTCACAATAACTTGTAAAATCAGATTTTGGCCTATGAAAAGAACAGACGAATGCACCAAGGTATGGACACCAAACATGGTCTAACATGGCTACACTGGTTCCACCTTAAGGTGTCAGTGGTGCCACTGCCAAACATGGCCAAGTGAGTCCATTCACTATAGTATTTGGGCTTGGGGGCTGGTGACAATGTCTGCCTGTTTTATCCTTCAGTCTTTTGTCATTTTGTTTTGTTCTTACAATTTCTTGTTAATAATACCACAAAACATTCACAAGGGACAATGTTTTATCACTTTTATGTTGCCAAAAGGAAAACCTTTTAAGAGTCAAATATGATTACCGGCATAGATTAAGGAAAATACATGCTGCAAAACTATCTCAGCTTCTCCTTCATTATAAAGTGAGCCTGTTCCAGCCGGGTCTAGATGCTCTTCACAACCAACTGACAGACTTCCATATGGCATTCTAGTATCTAGCAATAGCAGCGGGCATTGTGTTATCCAAGTAGGCTGCAACAACAGCAAGGTCAAACGTTCCATTCATGTAACAAGAATTAATAATAATAAAAAGTAAATGGAGAAATAGAGATAAAGATCAATATATAATCACATACATCCCTGAGCCAAAAGAATAGGTAACACCATATATGACAAACGCTAAGGTCTCAAATTAAGGACCAGCAATATAAAACTAATAACAGGAATAAGGACTGAGATACTTTAATTAAGATAAGATGTAAATAGAAACCTTCAGTTAAATGAAAATGGAGACATCATTGATGGGCATAATACCTTAACAAAAGGAGAGTCTACTAGAAGATGAGAAAAGACAGTCTCAGAGGACTTCAATAATCCTCCGTACATCTCCTTTGAAGCCCAACTAGCAATTGCATCATTCATACGGTATTGTGTTGTTAACCTAGTGGTGAGAATCCCTTCATGCAAAGTTGCAGCTCTCTCCAGTAGAGATATTCCTAGACCAACTTCTAAGGCCTTTCTAGATAATATGACAGGAGCAAGTTGGCATTGATCACCAGCAAGAATGCAGCGCTTTCCCTGCAATATAGGAATCCAGCAAGAGGGTTCAATTGCCTGTCCCGCTTCATCTATGACAACCAAATCAAAGGTATCTAGCCTTCGAACCAAAGGGTCAGCTGCTCCAGTATTAGTGGCAACCACAACTTGAGCACTAGACAGAACTTCAATTACGGTCTGCTTTTCCTTTTTCTTCAGTGACCTTCCCAGTTGCTTCAGAAGTTGGCGTATGCCTGAAGCTAGTGAATCATCCCTTAAACAATGTCTTAGATCTTTTCTTAGATCTGACTTCTTCCTCTCATACTCTTCTCGAAAACTTGCAAGCTTAGCATTTACAATTTCTTCCAAAGACTTTGATCCCACTGTTTTTGATATACGAGCTGGATTTCCAACCCGCACTATATTTAATCCAACATTTGAAAGCTTTTCTACCATGTTATCAACAGCTGCATTAGTAGGTGCTGTAACAAGAACCCTTTCACCTTGCTGAACAGCACATGCTATAAGTTGCTTGAGCAAACCAGTCTTGCCTGTACCAGGAGGGCCTTGGATAACCAATACAGGCCTCTTTTTATTCAAACCCATTGCAATTGCTCTCCACTGAGAATCATCAAAGGTTTCATTTCCTAATCTTCCATCCAATTTTTCTTCTGCCCAGTCAGCCAAATGATTTTTCTCAAGCCATGCAACATCTTCCCCATCTCCAAACAGTGTAGCAACAACAGAAATTGAAGGATTCTTCTTTCGTAAACCATTCTTCTGAAGCAGCATTAAAGCTTCACAGTTGCGCTGGAAAAGTCATAAGCTTATTAAAAGATGTGTATTTACATATAAAATCAGTGAGCTAAGGAGTAAAATTTCAATGAAATCAACAAACAGAACCATCACAGTCAAATTATGTCAACCTGTTTAGAACTGATCACAAGAATGCAAAATTATTTTTTAGAAGAAAAAGTAGGTGCTGGGCAGTTAACTAGTTAACCCTTTTTAACATATCCCTATGCCTGTCCTTTCAATAGCAAGTGGCAGAATGATGTAATCACATGATATATTTTACCCAACAAAATGGTAACTGAATTCATTACTACATATTCAACTGATCAAGATATAATAGTTAAGTTATTCACATTCATAGACCACAAGAGATGTGAAGAGATAAGTCATAAAGAAGTTCATGAAGGACTACTAGTACTGCTTTTCACCGTGGAAGACAAAAGGATATAAAGCAAAAATAAAAAAGATGCTGATCTGTGTTTTATTAACAGAATAGGGTGATGCAAAACAAACAAAAAGCAAAAATTAACAGTAGCTGCAAGCTACAAATTATCCGATATAAAATATAGTTGTTGAAATTATAGGACTTAAGGTATTGAGGAAGGAAAAGGAGAGAATAGAAATTGAGTATTCTGAAATTAATATTTGATTATATATGGCATGATGCATCACAAAATATATAGCACTGACCTTTATATAATAGTAGACTCATAATCTGAATTAAATGAGGAAATAAATGATGAAAATCCAAGGAAATATGAAATTCAATCCCAAGAGATCATCTAAGACATTTTAAATTAATATTAAGACACGATCAAGATATTATAAGATATTTTTCATGTATTCAACAAAAGTAACTAACATAGAACAGCATTTACAAGTTATTTCATGGTCAAAAGGACATATAGCCTGATCACAATGCAGTCAACGTGCTACTTTGAAGTAACCAAATACAATTTCTTCAGGAAAAGAAAAATAATAAATCACATACACTTTTTAATCATGAAATCATGACTAAAAGCTACATACACCGTCTTTTTATATCTTACCACAAACACATGCTTCCCAATTATTAACAGAAATATTGACAAGATTAAATCCACTAGAATTCTCCAGTTCAATCCTTATTGTTTGTTTCAAACAAAATGTGAAGGTTCAATACACACTCATGTATGATGAGAGATCAATATATATATTAGAACAGAATACATAAATATTGTTTGTACATGACATCAGCATTTCCTTAACCCTAGAGCACCTTGGCAAGGTAGAGATGACTGCTATAACACGTCTAAAATTTAACAAGTAGCTCATAGAATTTCTAAAATAAAAGGAGATGTACATGATTTTTGCATAACCCCGGGGAAGACTAATGTAATATAAATAGGAAAACTAGAATCAGTTACTGTCCACAGCCAAGCAGATAAAGAGAGCAAAGTCCTTATGATAAAAGTGCTCAGAAGTCAGAAGGGATAGTTTTTCTATCTTGTCAACTGTCAACATGTAACATCAACTTTCTAGCAGTAAAGTTTGTGTTTAATAGTTTAGACTCTTGGATTATGAAAGGAAAATGCATATTGACAGTTTATAGTAAATATGCTTATAATGGTTGGACTTGTTCACATTCCTAATCAAAATAGTTGAATTAACTAATTAATAGTTGACCATAGATTTCTTCTTTTTCCTTAGATACCATTGATTTTACTTTACTGTACTTGACTAAACACAAATAGTACACACTCGTTACAACCTGATTTGGGGCCACACAAAATTTCTTAGTTTCAACATTTATATAATTCATGGAACCCTTTCACAATTTTTTCACAAAAGTTTTGGATAAATTCAAGAGAAAAAATTCCACTTGAACACACTCTATTATTGGCTAAAATTTATTGGAAATCACAAATTTTTGTGAGCTCCACTTCTTATGTGATGAGTCTCTCCTGATTTTGTAGTTTTCAATCAATTTTAACCAACAAAAGAGTGTGTTAAATAGTGTATTGTTAGCAACACTCATGCAAGAAATCACACGATAGATTACAATACCTCATAAGTAAGTGTATCAGCCAGTCCTTGAATACGGTCAATGCGCACACTCTTCCCAAATAGTTTAGAGAATGTAGGATCACCATGGCGTGACTCTAAAGCAACTGTAATACTATAGCCATCATCCCCAAAACTGTTCACAAATCCTTGTATGCAAGAAGTTGTAATTGCACCCATGCTGTCATATGTTCTCACACAAACCATGTCTCCAGGTGAAAGAGTGGTTGGTGGTAACCGGTGGTTCCCTTCAACCTTGAATAACACCAAATGCATTCCCCCAAGTCCTGTTTACACAATGAAATATGAGTATATGACCATATCAGACAGAGTGGACTTAGCTACTCATTCTTACTGAAGAGGCTCTTTAAGTTACAAAGACTGAATTAATATAATTAGCAACCTATTCATGCATTCCATCAGTTAAGACCAAATTCTTATACATCATATAGATTTTTGAATTAGGGTTTATGACTTAGAGTATAGACATCCAACAGACCACATTGTAATTATGATTTACATTCTAAACCTAGATGAATCAAGGTTCATCTAGGTTTAAGTCTACCTTCCACATGTATCTACTTTCTAATATCTGTAATATATAGTTTAACCCAATATTAGATACAGTAAATCAGTGAAGAAAAATATCTATCTATCCATTAAAGGCTCTATTATAAAATATTGACCAATGTATTAATTAACCAAAAAGGAATTTGGATAAATGAATTTCATGTTAAACATTGCTTACTTCCTCCATAATTATATGTAAAATTCTTAAATTTTTAGTATTGATATTAATAAGTGAATACTGAATACAAAGATTTTACAAAGCAATATGTCATAAAAGATGTAATGTACTCCCTCCGGACTCAAGTATAAGCAAAATTAACTAATTTTTATGCTAATTAAGAAAATTAGTCAATATCATTTAATTCTACTAATCACATTTAATTTTTTTTCCCAAAAAGTGTCCTTTATTGGAACTTGATATCAGGAATAAAGAGTCATTGGAAATAGAATCTCAATTAATTGAAGAGTATTTTGGGATGGTATCATTATATAAAGAGAAAGTAATTCATACTTGCTTATATTTGAGTCCAAAGATAGTATGTATTTAAGTATAAAATTGAGAATAAATATTAGAGTTGTCGTTAAGAGAGAGAGAGAGAGAGAGAAGACACATTTATAGAAAACTGAGCTACTATTAAACAGCAATACCTGAACACTATGGGAGTACAATGATCCTAAATCCTAATTACTAAAGTGAAATTACATTGGTTATTCCTATGCAATGAACCTAGACATTATTCACATAGTAACAATCGACACTCCCTCTCAAGCTGGAGCATATAGGTCATATGCATCAAGCTTGTCACTATGTATTTTATTTGAGTACCTTTCAAAGACTTAGTGAAAATATCTGCTAGGCAATCATTTGAATTGGAGGAGTGGTAATGACTTCAGATTAAATCTTCTCTCTAATGAAATAACAATCAATGGCCCACTAAACTGTTAAAACCATAATGCTAAATCAATCAAACCAAACCCTAAGGGATTGTATATAGATATGACAAACTAGTCCAATAGACTCCCCTTGAGCAACAAATCAAGTAAGTTTCTCCATATAAACCTCATTGTCAAGATCACCAAGGAGAAAAGCATTCTTGGATCATGAATATCTAGTTGGAGTAACAGCCATGGACAAAAACAAGCAAACTGAAGCCATTTTCTCCACTGGCAAGGTGTCCCCTTAATCTAATTCAAAAACCTATAGATTCCCTTGGGCTATTACACAAGCCTTAAGACAATCAAGTCGACCATTGGAGCAAACCTCAATAGACTTCCTGGGAGGAAGAGGAATAAGATCCCAAGTATCACTACTCAAAAGTCACACATTTCATTAAACATAGCTAGTCTCCACCCAAGATGGGATAAAGCCTCACTTGTAGTCTAAGGAATAAACTTAGAGGAAGAGGAAGGAAGACAAGTGAAGTGCAACAAAGAAAGAAAATGATAATTGAAGTAATATATTGAAGAGACAGGTTACAAGTAGATCGTATATCTTTTTGAGGCACAATACAAAGGTCTAACTAGGTGATAAGACTAGAGCAGGTAGACGAGTTGGCTTCAAGGTAGAGTTTGTAGCGATGTCATCAGCAATAGAAAGTGGAATAGGCTTAGGTGGTGAAGGTAGAGGGCTGTAGACAAAGATACAAATCAGTGGTTCCTAAACATGGGATATCTATAGTGGGATTAACCTGACAGGCTAAATGAAGACAAAGAAGTAAGATTATAAAGATAGGCTTGAGTGGAGGAAGGAGACCCAAAGAAGGGAACTAACTTAAGAAAAGTTGACACCAATTGTGATATAATATTGGCAGATGGAAGGATAGTAACAATGATGATCCTTACGGAACTGATTGCAACCAAGACATTTTAGAGACCAAGCACAATGTATATCAACACTAGGTCTAAGGTTATGAACAAAATAGGTAGGACTAGAGATAAAGGATGCCAACAAATGCAGACTAATGACGAAATAGCACAGTAAATAAAGTACTACAAATCAAGGATAGACAAGGGCATCTAATAATGAGGTAGTAAGCAAAGCAATAAGAATAACTCCCCCCAAATAGAAAGAGACATGTCCATGAAGTGAATGTTCAAGTGGTTTTAATAAAGCTGTCTATTTTTTGCATTTGACAACCCTATTTTTCTGACACGTATGATCACATAATCATTGGTGATGAATGTCAAGAGAAGCTATAAATGTTTGAAAGGACTAAGACAAATATTGACGAGCATAATCATTTTACAAATTGGAACACCAAATTGTGTCTTATTTTATGATAAGAACATTTGAAAGAGAGAAACAACTTAGAATGATTTTCCATTAAAAACAACCAAGTACCATTAGAGTAAACATCGATAAAATCAACAAAATATTTGGACTCCAAAGTAGATGCACTACAGCTAGGACCCCAAACCTCAAAATGGAGATATAGTTCAATAACTGAATTGATTGGAAAACAAATTGCGAGTGTTCCACACCATGATGTTTGATATAGTCCATGTCTAAAATATAATGAATTTCCTGTACTTTACCACATATTATTACTCATAAGCATGTAAAAAATTCAACTTCTTTTATAGCAAATGCACACATAAAGGAAAGTCAATGCAGGACCTTGGTGTATGCAATGGCATTTGTCTGAATAAGTGAAACAAAAAGAGGAAAAGGAGAAGACCTGTAGAGGTACTGATAGCGTTTAAATTACAAATGGTGTCGCAGAGTTCTTGTTGAGGCTGGCTATGGCTAACCAAGAAATCAATCGTTTTTGAAGAATCAGAAGTATCATCTGGTTTAGGAACAGCATCCAATTCCTCCTGAGTAAACTCCAACTCAGCATCCCTTTCAATACGGAGTAGTTCTGACATATGGGTGGTGAATTCGTCAATCCTGTGCTGTAATGCTTTGACCTTTTCGAAGTCCATTCCTAAAACGCCTTGGACACTCTTGGGTTGCGTTATCTTTCTCACAACCGCCCTATGCTGAGCTGCAAATGAACCGTTAGATAGTAAGATGTAAGACCCTACCTTTTGCGATAAAATAACAAAACTGATAGAAAAAATCCTCTTTTACAGCATGGATCAAAGATATGAGATACACCATAAATAGAAACAATGAACGAATTTAATGTGGTTGGGAACCTCATGCTTACATCCACAGCAACATCTTAACAAATAAGATTACAAGATTAATGAACAAATTTAAGAAACCTGAATTGGCGAGGTCCTTAAGTAGTTTCCAAGACTTGGTGTCACGCCAGTCCTGAATGAAGGAGTTACTCTGCTGCAGGTCTCGGAGAACTTGGCGAAGCTCTCTCTGAAAATGGTCGAAAAGAGTGGGATAGTGCGTGCAGGCCTTCAAGCAGAGACCCTCAAGGCCAATGGGCATAGGAACAGCATTGAGATATGGCTGTGCCAGCATAATAAAAGTGAGACCAGGTCCCATGAGCTCCCACAACTCAAACTCTCCCTCTCCTCCCTCTAACTCTGCCGCAGCTAAATCAGACGCCATGGCCCTCATGCTATCACGAATCCACCTTATCACACTCTTCCCGAGATCCTTCTTCCCAATAGGGTCTCCGTTCTGATGAAGAATACCCTCCTCCACCTCCCGAGTTTGACAAGT
Source organism: Glycine soja (assembly GCF_004193775.1). Classification (NCBI taxonomy): domain Eukaryota; kingdom Viridiplantae; phylum Streptophyta; class Magnoliopsida; order Fabales; family Fabaceae; genus Glycine; species Glycine soja. Next base: position 31,170 of record NC_041011.1, read on the forward strand.
TTTGTCAACAAAGCCACTTCTTCTTCTCCTTCTTCTACTTTTGACATTAGTACTGGAAACCACCTTAGTTTCATTGGTGTTAGTGGCGTTTCGAATTAGCCTATGGGTTCCAATAACAAATGAAGGAGGCAAAGAGAAATGCACGTGTCTAGAGGGGGAGGCATTATTACAACGAAAGTGCTCACTTGCAGTTGCAGGTGGGAGTCTACCACAGAAGAAGCAAGTGAGCGCTGTTTCCATAACTCTACTTTACTGCGGCAATTCACTACTTAGTCATTGAGGAATGATTTGTGGTTTTTTATTCGAGAAGCGGCAAGATGCCATGGTGGAGAATTTGAACCGCGAACTGCATTTGAGGCGAGGAAGGAAAGTGATTTTAATTACTATTTTTCTTTTCATTTATTATTATTATGTGAGTCATGAGACACACACAAGAGAAGAAACTAATTAAGGATGGAGGAATAAGGGATTTTTAGTGAAAGCGAAACCATGAGAGTACAAATTGTAACCAACAACGCAACGCAACGCAACACAACACAACGTAGCCAACCCAAGATCGCAGCTCCCACTCTGATTGGCTGCTCTGCGATTTTGTGGCGTGGCGGCCTTTAGCCCTTCCACTTCTTGCTGACGTGTTCCTTTCCTCTTCTTCTGTTCAATTTAATCTTCGCAAGCAAATGGCTATTATTTTTTAAATTAAGTATTTCTATGCTTTTAATACAAAAAAAAAATGAACAAAATTAATTAAAATTGTGAACACGTATATTTTGTGTACAGCCCACACGTATAATTGTCTATTATTTTATTTTATCATCGCCTTTGATTAAATCGGCCTTTTTTTCTTTACTTTCTTTTCTTTTTAGCTTTTCAAGATTATTTGTTCTAAACTAAATGAATTAATTTTATTTCATGTGTGATTCTTTTATTATATTATCTCTTAATTTCTGAAAAATGAAATTGACCAATTTAAAACCCGAAATTTTGCCCACCTTTCTTCTTAGTATTACTTTTATTTACTTTTTTTCTTTTCTATTTTTTTACATTTTGGGCCTTCTAGACCTAACCTTTAGACACCCTTTTAGGTAATTGCTTCCTGCACCCTCTTATTTTCTCTCTGCACCTTTTTAACCTTAAGAAAAGTATATTTCAAAATATAATTTTACATTACGGATTACACTTTCCAGAATATATTTCAGCTCGTAAATTTTTACGTTCTATATTAGGGTGCATGAAACAATTGCCACCACTTTATGACTTATTCTTCCTGCACTCAAAGAATTTCTTCTACACCTAACAATTAAAGTGAATTGACAAAATTACTCTTCACTTAAAATTTAAATACAGCATCCCCTCCCTCGTGTTTCAATTTCCATCTACTTTGATGCACTCTGCAAGTCTCTCCCTTTCATTCATCCCTCTGTTCATCTTTACCATTCTTGTTGGTGTTGTCACCTCCTATTTTCCCATCGTCGAGAGTACACCTATCTCCCCATAAAGTTTAATTTTTGTTGCGTTAAACTCATACGGATTGTTAATCCATATACTCAATACGAATACGGATTGTCAATCACTATGATCCATATGGATTGGTAATCTGTATGGATTATAAGGATTCTCAATCTGTATTTTCATTTATTTATTTTATTATTTAAATAAATTATTAATTCAATTAATTTTTTTATTTAAAAATTAATTTTTAATTTTTTTTATTTAATTATTTTATAAATAACTATATTTGTTTATTTTTAACTTGATTTTTAATAATTTTTTATTTAATAAATAATTTATTTATGAATTTTATTTATTTAAAAATTAATGTAATTTTTTTGTTATTTAATTATTTTATAAATAACTATTTTAATTAATTTTTATATTTAAACTAGTTATTTACAAAATTGGATGGCGAGCCCTGGTGCAGCGGTAAAGTTGTGCCTTGGTGACTTGTTGGTCATAGGTTCGAATCCGGAAACAGTCTCTTTGCATATGCAAGGGTAAGGCTGCGTACAACATCCCTCCCCCATACCTTCGCATAGCGAAGAGCCTCTGGGCAATGGGGTACGAAGTTTTTTTATTTACAAAATTGTTAAATAACAAAAATTCCAAATTTTTATAATGTATATATTTTACTATGTTGCACAATATTTCAATGAAAAATTGCTATTTTGCACAGAATGTAATGCATCCAGATACTCTGGTAAGACAGATCGCACTTCGTTGATCTTTGTTGTTTGATCATCTGTTTCTTTTGATCACCTTTTGTTTTGATCTTTTTAGGAGGGGCACACATAGAATTTAGATCAGGGTAGGCAATTTTCCAAAATTTACTCTTTAGAGTCACTTTGTCACATACATCAAGCTCTTCAAACCGTTTGGATATGGTTTTCATCTCTTTGATTATGCTGACTTTGAGTTCAAATAAACCTTGGTCTGAAAAACTTATGATTGTGTCAAGTGGTATGCTACCAATAACATATCTAGCTAGCTCACATGCACATGGAAGACCATGAGTAGTTCTCATTATACATCCACAACAACAACTGTTAATGTCAACATATTTTACACGTTCAAACTTTAAAAGCATCTCTGACCACATGTGTGTTTGTCTCAAAATATGCCTTAATTTTAGTGTGTTGCAGAGTGATCATGTTGTTCATGGTTTCTTAAACACTACATAGGCCACCAAGACTATTCTACACTAGTCTCTTTAAGGCCCAATATGCATATTCAATCCTGCAATTCAAAAACACAAACAAGTAAACATAAACAATTATATTTATCCATTGATGTGTTGTTATTAAAACCAATATACATTTACAAATTCCACACCTGTTAGTTGATGTGTTTCCTAGATACCTTATTCGTTCAAGCTTTAACAAATCTTTGTTTATGGGGAGTCAACCATGTTTGTTTGATATAGTCAACAAACATTAGTCATGGTGAGCAAGTAATTTCAAACTTCATAAGGCACTCATCGAACACTTGCTCAGAAGGACAATCCACCAGACTCCCTTATGCTTTCGTGACATAATCCCATGCATTTTTTGACCCACAAGGGTTTCACATTTTTCCTTCACATTCTTATCAATGTGAAACCGACACAACAAGTTAGTTGCCTCAAGGAAAACAGTTTTCACTGCATTCATCAATGTTGAATCTCTGTTGGTAACAATAACTTGAGGGATTGGATAACGTCTCAGAAAAATACCCTGAAATCATTTCAAAGCCCAAAGAACATTATTTATACGTTCTCCCTCCAAATAGGCAAATGCAGCTAAAAATGCCACCCCAGTTGGTGTCACACCAACAATGTCAAGTAAAGACAATATGTATATGTTTGTTTTTTAGGTATTATCTATAAGAAATATCAAATTACATGCATTGGTTAATTTCATTGCATCAGAATGACTCCAAAATATATCACGTACAACATCTTCATCCTTCAGTCTATGCTAATAAATATACTGATTGCATTCAAGAAGCTTCAGTAGTTGTTGCATTTCACTATTATTGTCTCTTATAGAAGAACGATATGTATATCTTGCATTGTATACTTGCTTCATTGTTGTACAACTGGTGACATTATGCTCCTTCAATATTAAAAGAATATTCTTTGGTTTGACAATTGCCTTTGTCATATCACCAATAATAATCTTCTCATCCTTAGTCAGTCGACCAACATATGGATGTCCAACGAATGACTTAGCCAATGCATGATTATGACTCTCATATATTAACTTCACCATCCACCCTTCAACTCCTAACACTGGTTTTGGTCGCAGCTTAAAGGGACACTCATATTTTCTATTGCCAGTAACTGTTTGTACTAAATTTGTCTTGTATGTCCTATATTTTCCACTCCTCTCATAACCAATTAAAACATATGAGGTCTTTCCTCTCTTTTCAGTATATGTGTTTGACCTCATTATCACCCCCACAAAACGAATATCATACACAATAGAGTGAACCCAATGCAAAACGTCATCACGGGTAACAAACACCTATAAAAGAGATAATACATATTTAATCTTCAAAGCACATTCATTTACTTACTTTAACAAAATACAAAATTACATCAATACTTGAAAAGTATTGAAGGCATCGGAATAATTAATATTTTCAAACACAACAACTTCCTCTCCATTGTCATTATTCATATTAACTTCTTCAGATATTTTGTTGTCATATATTTAGTGATCTTCGTTTATCTTAACAAAACATTAACAAAAATTCAATGACAAACTAGCGACCCCTAACGACATCATACATAATTCTAATTATTTATAAATAAATCTATTTATTTTAAACAACTTCTGTGTTGAAATTCATTTTTAAATCTTCAACACTACATAAGTATGTCGATATATCAATAAATATGTTTTTTAACATATACTATCACATAATTTTATAATATTTTTTTTACTGCATATAGTGATATATCATATTTAAATTCATAAGCATATATATGAAAATTTATATCTAAATTTTCATATTTTATACACTTGCATAAACTAGTTAATTTAATAATATTTACACAAGTATTATAAAAAACTATAACTAAATTTCTAAAAAAAACATTATTTTTTTTAAAAAAAATAGGTTATACAGATTGACTATCTGTATGTTTATTAGCACAGATCCAAGTTACCGAAAAAAATAACCTTTGCTGGTATACCGCAACGACAACCATAGATTGCCAACGAATCACCATAACAATGCACCTTGACCAAACCAGTCACACCATGGAAGGAGGAGCTTGGCCAAAACAAAATGAAAATGAATGATGTATAAAGAAAATAATGAACAAACAAGGAAGAAGTTAATAGGGGTAAATTTAGAATTTGTATAAAAGTGTTGGGTGTAGAAGAAATTCTTCCGGAAAGCAAATCTCCCACTTTATTCCTATGTTTCCTTTTCTGTCTCTTGGACCATTGCAACCCATTATAAAAATAGATAAAAAAAATAAGGCAATTATTATTTCTACTTTCCCTTATTTATAATACACTCCCATTTTATAATTTTTCATCCCAAAATACCCTGATTTCCATAAATTAATCAAAAGAGAAATGGGGTTCATTCATTTCCGTCATAGTTGCTTTGCAATGCATGGATCACAAAGCAAAAATAACAAAGACTCACTCTCTTACTCCACTTTTTTCGATCATTGTGCTTCCTGTGGAAATCATTGTTCTTCTAGAACAAGATCATGATTTTGATTATTATGGGAGTAGTAGTGAGAAGGAGAGCAAAGACAGTCAAGGTAGGCATTATTTCTTTATTTGGGGCTTTTTTGTTTATATAAGATAAGACATTTCATTATTTGGATTTTCAATTGTAAGCTAGTGAGTGATTGGGTGAGCTTGGACTTAACTATAAGTGTACTGAGGATGCTTTCATGAAAAGTTAGGGGAATCACAAATTACATCAATGGGAATGTGCATAGAAGGGAGGTACAAGTAAATTTATTGAAAATGAGGTGGTCTCCAAATAGTTACAATGAGAAGAAGAGCAATTTTAATGGGACACACATAACGGAGGAATAATATAAAAGCATATTCAAAATACAATGAGTTGAAGAGGCCAAAAGGGGAGTGTAATTTTTGGAACAAGGGTATTTTAGGGGGAATTATAAAAAAGGGAGCGTACTAGTAAATAGGGGAAGTGTAAATAGTATCTTCCAAAAATAATGACAAATAGTACACAAGCCCATGAAAGATTAATAATACAAAATCCATAAAAACAAAAGAAAATTTTAATATATACAAATAAATAAAAATAAAATAAATGTAAGTAAGAAAATGATGGAGAACCCTCTTTTTCTCCTCAGTTCATTTCCAACGCTATGCTACCTTACTCCTTGACATGGCTCCTCCCTTACCCTATAATTTGTCTTGGTTGCTTGTAGTTATAACTAAGTATGGCAATGGAGGCATGTTCGAGGGCCAATTTGCCTCTCTCATCCTTGTTCTTGCAAAAAGTTATGCAATTTTTTAGTTTTAAAGGAGGTGAGCTTACAATTATTAAACCAAATTCCATTGTGGTTGTTGTTTCTGTTTTGTTTTTTGGTTCAAGAAAAATTTGCAGGAACTCGCCATACTTTTATTTTTTATATTGTAGTTTAGTTATAAATCTTTAAGTAAGTTATACATGAAATTATTAATTATATTTTAATTCAAGCAATGTATAAAGTTAATAAATAAAAAGAAATCAACATAAAAAAGTTAAAAATTAAATTATATATTTTTTAATTTGTAATTTAATTATTAATACAACTTAAATCATTTAACTATTTAAACAATTGATTTATATCCTTAATAAATATAACAAAAATAAAAGTATGGATTAAACTTATCTCTAATATGTGTGTGTTGTAACAAAAAAAATATAAAAAAAAATTATGTAAGTAGTGGATTCAAGGATGGCTGCGAAGAGAGGAGTTACATCCTGGAACTTAACCTCGCTTAATTTTGAGTAGGGGAAAACTCACCCTGAATTAAAGTGGGGCGTTTTGATTACAATAAGGTTGAGATTCAACGAGTATCCAGAGGTTCAGATTTATTTATCATGCATAGCTATTGTCATTGTAAAAAAAAAAACCTTGTGATTGAAAAGATGGTTTTGAACCCTCTATAGTTAATGGATTAAAAACTTTGAAGACAAATAAAAAAAGAGATGTGAGAAAATAAAGAGTACAACAAACACAACACCAATAAGGAACTCAAAGATGAATCAATAGAAAGGGGTTATGATTCTTAAAATAATTCTCTAGCATACAAAGAGTAAGACAAGGTCGATCTAAGTGTACGACAGTTAAATTAAAACTCAAATATTAAACCCATCAATAAAATGCTAATCGGGTGTACTAGCTGGATAATTTTTAGATGAATAGATAATTATAAAGCTAATGAAATTTTTAGAAATTTGGATTATAATTTTAAAGATTTTAGAAATTTGAAATCCATAAAATTTAAATTTCTATTAGTTAAATTTTCTTCATTTTCTAAATATATTTTTTTAGAAAGCAATTTAAATATCTTAAATATATCAATTTTTTTAGCTTGGATGAGTGTTCACAAGATCCTGTTTAGCAATGATTAGGTCTAAGGCAAAATTTGCATTTAAGTTTTGATTTATTATGAACAATGGACATTTTGCGACTAATTGGTGGGATTTTAATGACAGAAAAAAATGAAAAATTGGGTTCATTTGATATACCTCACTGTGTTGGCTTATCTTGACCGAGTCAAGTGGTATAGTTGGGGTTCTGCTTGTCTAGCAACGTTGTATAGAGAAATGTGTAGGGCCACTGACCCTGATGCCAAAACCATGGGCGGTTGTGCTTCATTGTTGCAATCTTGAGCATGGCATCGCATGCCCTTCATTGCAACAAGAGTTAATTGGACATCATCGAATCCATTGGTTACAAGGTAATATGAATCTCAAATTCATTATTATATGATTAGCATAATATGTATTAAATTAATAATTTTTCTTTTATTATATGAAGTGGCAGTGGATTAAGCTTTACTGGTACACCACATGGAGATGTCTTCGGTTGTAGAATGAGATTAGACCACATGACAACTAAACAGGTAATAAATAAACTATGGGTTACATAAAAATAATATTGAGTTTTGTGTTTTTAATAATTAACTAATTATTCCTTTTGTATTATTTCAGTTCTTGTGGAATTCATATCTCCACTTTTTGGATGCTTTGGAGTCGACAACTTTCGTAGGCTCCTCCATATGGACAGCCAGCACCCCTCTAATTTGTTTCTCAATAATAGAATGACACCAAGCAGATAGAGTTAAACTTCAATTCCGCCTCCGATAAGACATACCAGATCCCCCAAGAAACATGGACAAACATCACAAAATCGTCATGCGAGGTCGAACTGACACAAATTAGGCTGAAAAACATGCAAAATGGATAATGTATTGGCAACAAGTCAATCAATGGTTTTACAAGGACAATAGATTATAAGGCATGCAAAACATTCTCAGGAATACATGGCGTAGTATCAAATTAATACTATTATTTTTTAAAATATGCAACCACCAAGTGGATCGTCAATGAATTTCGAAATTGGTCAATCATCAAGGGCAACAAATATCGAGCAACCAGAATGTAATCCTGCATACATACCAATTCCCCCCCCATGACATATTACGTTCCACCCACATACACACCAATTCCCCTCATGACAGATTATGTTTTTCCTAGTCCTTCGAACATGGACTACACTTCACCAATTGTCTAACCAGATGATTTCCTGAGCAATGTTTTTGGAACTGATTGTGGCATGCCAACATCAACTCGTGAATACATGCATAGCCTACAGAACGAAGTGGAACCAAGTTTCAATTTGATGTTTAGCCAACATGTTGAAGATAATAATCCATCACTGCATGATATACCAGATCAACGCCCATGTCGAAATCCTGGACGTAATAAGAGACGCCCTCCATGTGGAACATGACACCATTATGGGGATTAAGTATTCAAATTTCTTGTATGATGAAAATATCATTCTCCATTTAACTTATGTTGAACTTTTCAACTTACAAACACATCAAACAGACACCAAATACATAATATAAACTAACAAGTAATTAAAAGCAATACAACAATATATGTTAAATAGTTTATTCTAATTTCATGGAACTATTCAACTTCTACTTCATCTCTGTCCAAATTAGGTCATTAGCATGAGGCAGTGATGGTGAAATATGAACTTCAACTCTAAGTTCCATACATATTACACTTGGCATGTTTGCGAATGTATTAAACATGCACCAAACATCTTCTTCATCGGTAATTAGACATGTCATATACTCAACATGTCCATTCATTTTGTGTATAGGACAATGATATCAAATTGAAGTAATTGCAGACAAAACATCAACATTTGTAATTGATGATTGTATTACACTGGTTATGTCACTCAACGTCAACATTGGATACAAAAACATCGATCTTGTGTTGTCACTGGTGAAAACTGTGTTTCTAGTTGAATTGTGTGTGATCTCACCATTGACATAAATGAACACACAAATTGGGGCTGAACTCTTTTTTTTTTTTGCACTATTCTTTTTTGACTCATTGACACTTTGATGTAACTATGAAAAATATAGGGTGATATCATGCTTTTAAATATAGAGGTAGGCGTGCTTTGGAAGCTAGAGGCATGACAATAAGACATTTGTACAACGGGGTTTTGGAATCTCGAGGCGTTACAGTAAGGTTTTCGTTTTAATGGCAATTGGAATCACGAGGCATGATAGTAAGATGGTTTTTTTAATGGTATTTGGAATCTCGAGGCCTCACATTCAAACAAAAGTCATTTGCAAGACAACATCGCATGTCAAGTATCATTGCATGTGACCGCATAGTGAACAACTGCACACAACTGATGAACCCTATGCGATCAATTAAATGTGTTTTTTTTATTAATGTGGGTCTCCGCACATTATCAATGCATGTGATTGAACAATGAATTCCTACACGCAACAGACAAAAGCCTAATTAATTATGATTTAGACCCTTGAAATAATGCTTAAGTGACCATGTTATGCATTTTTTTAAAATTATGTCCAATACATTACTAATATTTGTGACACATTTTTGTCATAACATAAACATTAAAGAATCTAAAAAATATATATTGTGCACTAGTTCCATGGACAACCATCTCAAATTAGGAGAACAAAATAAAAACAAAACTATGATTTGGACCTTTGCAACAATGCTTAAGTGTCCATGTTTTGCAATTTACACTAGACTGTTAAAAAAATAAAAGTTTCACCAACAAAACTGACATGAAATGAACAACTCAGAATATGTTTTTTCTGTCTGAAAATTATAATGGATGTCTGCTGCATCTTGTACCAAGGAAAAATCACGGATGAAATTGACAACACTTTGCAATTTGCACACGTCTCTTGAAAAAATAAATGTTTCACCACCAAAATTGACATAAAATGAATAACTCAGAATCTCTTTTTTAGTCTGAAAATTATAATGGACGTCTGTTGCATTAGGTACTAGCAAAAAAACATAGTCGAAATTGACAACATGCACTCTGCAATTTGCACACGTCTCTTAAAAAACAAATGTTTCACCAACAAAACTGACATAAAATAGACAACTCAGAATCTTTTTTCCAGTATGAAAATTATAATGGACGTCAGTTACATCAGTTAGCAGGAAAAAATCACAGTCAAAATTGTAACACTTTGTAATTTGCACACGTCTCTTAAAAAAATAAATGTTTCACCAACAAAACTGACATTAAATTGACAACTCATAATCTCTTTTTTAGTCTGAAAGTTATAATGGACGTCTGTTGCATCAAGTAGCAGGGAAAAATCAACATTGGATTCCAGAGAAGCCTTTAGCAGGAACACAATTCTAACCTTATGAAATTCCAATACACATTAACGTGACAAAATGTTCATACAACTATAAATAACACCAAACACCCTCAATACAACCTCACAATTCAACATAACATACCTTCACAAACCAAATTCAATCTCAATACTATGACATTCTTTGGAGAAATAAGTAGTCAAATCATAGCTAACTCGAGATCAGCCTTCATTTTTCCAAATAGATCAATTACTCACAACCAAATTGTTTATTTTCAAAGTCTCACTCCAACACCAATGCGAGTTCCTAATGAATGTTCTTTTGAGATACTCAAGAGTAGAATGCACAACACCCTTTAGCTAACCAATGATTAGTTAGTGGATGAAATCTACTATCGATAATCATTCATAGATGCAAGTTAGCAATATTTTTTTCAATCTCTATAATTGAAAAATGATGATGATGTTTACACAATGTTAATGTGCAATGAGCAATACTCGTGCGTTGGCCCTATAAAATTATTATGTACCATCAATAGAACACCAGATAGTATACTCAACCTGCTTCAATCCACTATTACTCCTACTCATGATGCAATGTTGTATTACAAAGGAAAATGGAACATACCACATCAAGGTGAATTTTTGGATTACTCCTTCATTGGAAAAAATCCAATAAGATTTGACATTCCTTCGAGATGTAGCATGGACAAACTCAAGGATATAATCAAGCAAGTTACACCTCTAGGGGTTTCCCCTTATGGAATTCACGAATCACAGGTGGTCAAATGATTGTTCTTTCGACAACCAGTTCATGCTAAATATTTAGAAAAATTAATCGAATATGAAATAACAGAGTTGAAAAACGAAGAAGACGTATTAAAGGTATTAATAGAATCCAACTACTAGAAATGATTCTACCAATAGAAATTTTAATTATTTTTAACAAACCAATAACCCAAGTGGAAGAAGACATGTCTCTTGACATGTCTCTTGTACAATATCTTTCAGACTATCATTAGTTAGTTTCATCATATTTACGTTGCAATTGTATTTTTTAGTATGTTTTGTCATTCTCGTCTATCATTTCACTCATCGCACTGCTTAATTTTATGTGTATTATATAAGAAAGATGTATTAATTATTTATTCACTATTTTTTATTTTAATTTATTTTAATACTATTAACTAATTTTCTCATTTTTTAATTAACGTACATAACAAAATAAAATAGCCAATGACACATAAATTTAGGTAAAAAAATACCTACATCATAACTAAAAAATTATATTATAATCTTCTCTAATTTTATTAATTTTCTTTATTTATATATATTTCTAAAAAAATATTTTTTAAAAAAAATAAAAAAGAGCAAAAAGCACGTTCAGAATTCGGGTTTGAGACCCGAATTCTCAACATTGAAACTCAATTTTTTTTTAAATTACATTGTAAGTTTGGGTCTTTCTAACCTGAATTTATACTGAATAATAAAATTATATATTGGTGTAAATAATGGTAGGAGTGGTATGTTTTGGTTTTTTTTTTTTTTTTTGTACATCTTAAAAAAAAAATCATCCTCATGGGAGGAGCAGCCGTTCGATTTTCCTTCAGATTGGAAGAAAGAGCAGAAAAGAGAGGAAGGAGGTGATTGTTGAAACCTTTCATCCTATTGATGTTAATATTGATTGTGCCTGATATTAATCCTATTTTCTTGTTTTCCCTTATAATATTATGTTTGAATTAGTTAAGAGTAAATTTTTAATATATTTGTAATAATTTTTTAATTAATTTTTTTTATTGATTTAAGTAATTAAAGTTCGTTGCAAGTACAAATATAGCTATATATACACCCAGCGTGTGTGAGATTATGTGATGAAAGTTACTATATATTGGCGTGAAAATGAAATTAGATAGAAGTATTTTTTTTAATGTGAATATAAAAATATATATTATAAGATATTATCAAACCTTATTCATTACTGTTGTATTAGCTTCAATACTATTGGACTTTAAAAAAAAACCATTACTATTGGAGAGTTGCCTTAATTTGTGGCACATAGTGACTCTTTTGATAATTTTTCTTCTAACACAAACAAATTTTGAATTACACCGTGTTGTCGACATAAATACTATTAACTTTTACTAGCATGCATATATATCTTTTCATCTTTAATATTACTTACGTATCATATATATATATATATATATATATATATATATATATATATATATCTTTTGATATGTATCAACTAGCCAAACTTACATGTATTAAAAAAATTGAAACCTTAACAAATTATTAAGACTAACTACAAACTAGTAATATCATTGAATTAGTATATCGTGCATCGGTGCATGGCGTGGTAAATAATATGAAGTATTAACTAATAGTTTTGTCACTCTTGTCTTGGTACCACTGGCTTGTTAATAATTAATTATACGTACTCGATCACATCAAAATGAAATGCTAAATTATTTCTTTATTCCTTAATTGGCACGAAGTAAAAACTGGAATAGTATTGAATCGATCTACAAGGAAGAAACAATGATGCTAGGTTGGACGATGTGGTTGTTAACCACACTGTTCAACTCCTTCTGAAACCTCTCCATGGCCTCAGACGGCAAACAAACCGGTATAACCAACCCTTCCTCTCCTTTAGCATTCTTGAAAGGTATGTAAAAGCTAGCAACACCAGGTATGGCTCCAACCCCTCCCTTGGCGGGTCCTCCATAAACAGCCTTCCCCCACCCAAACTCAACGTTTCCAAACCCAGCACGAGTCACATCTGACACAACATAGGATCTCACAACAGTGAAGTGAGGCCGTCCCTTGGCCACCATTAAATTCGCCACCGAGTGCATGTATTCCTCAGTCACGTCCGCTTTCGCTTTTCTCACCAACTCGACAGCGTATCCCAAAGGATTCTCGCACAGCTTCCCTGCAGTGGTGACCGCAGCGGGGAACGCAAAAGCGTTGCCGTAGTAACCACTTGGTAAAGGTGGGTCAAACTTGGCGCGCGCGTTGACTATGCAGAGGATGCGAACCTCCTCGTCTTTGTCTGGCTGCAGCGCTATGGTGCGGCAGCGCCAAAGGCATGCGGTGAGAACCTCGAAGTTGGAGGAGGAGCATTGATCGGCGCGTGGGATGAGGCGGCGGATGGCGGACACCTCGCTGGGGCCGAAGAAGAAAGAGCGATGGGCCATGTCGTCTAAGGGGATGATGGTGCCTTTGGTGTCGGGGACTTGTTCGTATTCGCGGTGGGTGCACGTGACTCTTGGTGGGTCCCGCGCGTTCAGGAGCTCTCTGCGCCACAGTGGTGGGACCGATGGCTCGTGCCTCCCGCGAGCTATTTCGCCCAGCGCGCTCATGAATTGGACCAGACCGGCTGCGTCGCTCATCGTGTGGTTCAGCCGGAGAGTCAATATGAAACCCCCGCACTTGAGCCGCGTTACCTGCGCCCATTCCAATTCAACTCAAAGAAACTACTACTCTACCCTGAATATGTTTTTAATTAATATTCTTTCTAAATATAAAATTATTGTTTTATGAAAATCACTTTCTTTTAGTCTTCCATTTGTTTAAAGTATGGATTCTTGTCTTTCACACAAAATCAAACATATATAAAAAGACAGTTTAATTTTAAAGAACTAATTAAATAGAAAAAATGTGTCACTGTTCAAAAAATTGTTTCTTCAACTATAAAACAAGAACGACACATTTTTTTAAAAGGGAGTAAGAACTACGTACACATAACGCATGCATGAAAAGCATGTTCATAAATTAAAAGATTTGAACCTACGTACTGATGAAAATTTTCAATAATTTACATTAAATACCAGATTTAAACTTTATTATAAAAATTGTAAAATAAACATAAAAAATCTCTTTAACTCATTATTATATCAGGTCGTTTTCCTTTACATTTTATTTACTACCAACTACTTCTATTTATTATGTCTCTTGTTCTTGATATCACCTCACTCGTGAATAATCTTACTTTGTGGTCCATTATTTTTGTCCTGTTTTATTTCACACTACTATATAAAGGGTTTGATAATATCATTGTACTTTTCAAAAATCACGTTTCTACAATACAGCTTTTTTCCTTTAAGAAATACAATATTGAAAAATTACATTGTAGTCATTTTCACTTGTGGGATTTGAGTATTTGAGCAATTAATTTGAATACATATTTAAATGTTAATAACATATTAAGAAAAAATGTAGTTTTTTATAATCATTTCCGAAAAAAATATTTTTTCAAATTAAATATTTCCAACTAAACCATGTTAGATCTAATAAGTGGAAATTGATCTCCAAACTAAAATCTGGCACATGACAAGTATAGATATCCTAATACACCTTTATTTTTTAAGTATATTTATAACTGTTTGCATGGTAGGAGGAAGAGGGAAAGGGAGAGATGATAAAATCAAATTGTATTATTTAATTGGTGTAAGTGAATGAGATGAAAATATTTTTAAAAACAATAAGATCTATTCTATTATTTTTCATACATTTCTATTTGTCATTTTATTTATTTATTTATTTATTTTTCTTCAACGTCCAATCACCTTTAATTTTCATTTTATTATTTCTCACATAACTTGCTTCACTTGTTTTGTTTTCATCCACCCTATTTTTTTCACTTTACCAATCGGAACCTATGGAATGGAGTTAAACTGATTGAAAATTAATATAATTTTTTTAATACCAAGGATATATAAAGAAGGGGACACAAATCAATCAAAGCCTTGGCTAACAGAATATTTAAAGTATAGGAAAAAAAATTAGTTATAAATTTAAATTGGTATAACTTTTAGTTTACAACTTTACACGTTGTTAAATCACCTTTAATTTATAATGATCGTAAGAATTGAAATCAAAATCTTTAGGACATAATCAGCAACATAATCAACACTACACTTGAACGAGTGTAAATTAATAAAAAGAATAAATAAGAGAAATATAATTAAAATGAAAATACTAAATAATTTTTTATTATTCCAGTATATAAGAAAAACTATTTTTTTTATTCATTTAAAAAAAAGTTTATTGATCATTGAACATTTTTAAGATATAATAAAGATATATTATACCTGTATAAGCAGGAGGGGAGTGTTAAGAACTCCTTGGGAACCAGGAACATCATAAAGGAGTTCCTCCCAGCATGGGAAAGGAGGTTGAAGAGCATCACCAAAATGCTTAAGAGTGACATCTGCATCAGCCTCAATGAACAAAACACCTAATTCCCCAGTACAATCCACCATCAGTTTCCGATCACGTCCTTCCCTGAGCCTACCAGCAAAAGGATAGTAGAACACAAGCGTTTTGGCCAAAGCCTTTCTGATAACCTCAACAGGGTCTTTCCCTGCCATGGATGGGTCGTGGCGATAGATCTGTATCACCGGAATTTGGAACCGTAACCCATCTTGGTCATCTATGTCGGATAGTAGCTTCACTTCGCGAGGGGTGGGTTTCGCCGGAGCTATCAGCTCTGGCTCACGCCTCCTCACGGTAAACACCAATGATGTGTCCATTAGCCGAATTGAAAGTTAATGATGGAAATAGAATTAATTAATGGTATGTATACTTCAATGTGGAGACTTAACGAACAGCACTTGTATGTATATTTAATGGAAATATTGAAATATGGAAAATATGGCATGACCCACATCGTGTTTTCCTGCTCTACTTCTTCTTTAATTATGATCGGTGTGGAAACAAGGAGCGTGATGCGACGTAACGCCATGCCAAAAGGCTTTTTATAAATTATTGGTCCGTTGGTTTGTTAAAAATCTATTTTCTATTTTTAAGATTAATTAGCATGTGAATCTGTTGATTCGTTTACTAAATATGTGAATGTGACACTGACAAGTAGGGTAGCTAAATAAAACCAATTTTAAAAATAATAATCATAACTAACAATAATAAATAAAAATAGCTATAAAATCGTAATCAATTTTATAAAAATGATTCTTTCAAATTTTTATTTTTATTCAAAAAATATTTATAATTATAAAATTATAACTAATTTTATAAAAATAATTATTTCAAAATTTTAGGTATAACTAGTTATACATAAATGATTATATAATCAATTTTTAAAAATAATAATCTATTATGTCAAATTATAATTAGTTGTAATTATTATAACCACTTATAATTTAGTTATTTATTAATTATAATTATAATTATTTAAATAATCAAACCATCAGCACCCACGGCGCTTCAAGAAGAATGATTTTCTGACATTTTTATAATAATGTTTTTTAACTTCTTCTTTTTTGTTTAATAAATGTATATATGCTTGTTTTATAATATATAGGATAATAACTAGTTCAATTTTTGAAGAATAAAAGCTCCGGACCAATGAAAAATAATTAGGTTAATTCGATTTCAATTTTAATAAAAGAAAAATTTATTGATGGACACTTTTTTGTACTAAATACGTTATTAATACCATTTTTTCCTATCATATAACACATCACACATAACACAGTATATGTTAATCCTATTATTTATAATATCTTAATAAATAAAGTTATAATATTTATTAAGATATTTTAAATCATAGGATTAACATATATTAATATTAATGGTGTATGTCTTTTATATTTACATAAGGTGTTAATGAATTATATATATATAGAATGTTATAATATTCATCATAGTTAGTGTATAATAGTATTTAAGACACACTCAAAAATTAAAAATTTATTGAATCTTTTTGCTTTTCAAAATTAAATTAAGGACATTATCATATTTTATGATTTAAGTTAAAAAATAAAAAATATTTTCCATATATATATATAAAAGAAAGAATCATGAAAAAAATATTTTGAGAAAAAAATTAGCTTTTAATTTTCATGACATATGTCTATTTTTATTTTAATATAAAATAGAAGTTTTGGTTTTTATTAATGTTTGGTGTGGTCCTTAGTATTTTTTAATTCTTCTAAAATAATTTTTTTAAGAAAAATTACTTTCATATTAGAATATTTTATCATAATATTTATTATTTACGATATTAAATTCATTTTTTAATATTTATTAATCACATCACGTCTTCACTTAATAAAAATAGAGAGAATATAAGATAAATAAAAAATTTGACTCGGTAAAAGAATAAAAAAATATCAAAGATTCAAGTCGTGACTTTTTACAATTACTTGACCCCGTTTATTGGTACTAGTAGTCAGTCTACTTATTATAAATAATAATAACAGTATAAAATTCGACAAATTGTTGGTTGGTGTGGCGGTGCGAGTACATAATTTAGGATTCAATTTTATAAGAAATAGTGCAACTTAAATCATGATTTTTTGACAATGACTTAACCTAGTTGGTTCTAAGTCTCCCCATAAATGATAAATAAATAGTAACAGTCGACAGTGCATGCATTGATAGGTACGAAATTTATCTATTTAAAATTTTAGAGCAAATTATGTTAATGAATCATTCGGATTTTTTTATAAAAATTACACATAATATTTTTTATTTAATGTTTATACCTCTTCCAAAAAAATTTAATGTTTATGTCAAATTTTTTATAAGAAATGTTAATGTAATATATAAAGAAATTTTAGTGTAATATTTTCAAACACTAAGAGAATTAGTGAATGGATAAAAATAAAGAGTGGTAACTATAGAAAAAAAGAATGATATATATTGTGTGTATTTTTTTAAAAAAAGTAGGAATTACAAGTGTAATTTGTTTTAATTTTAAGTTTAGTATATAGATTTGCATTAAATATTTACAAAGAAAATTTTGCAATAGATATTAGTTTTATCTTTCATTAAAAATACATCCATTTTATAAAAAATATTAATAAATGTATAAAATTGGATAAATTATTAGTTCATTTAGCATGTGCAATATCGAGTTAATTGCTTATATAACATTATTATTTCAATTTGATTAACGTAATTTTTTTTTTATCTTTTTAGTTTACTTTTGACTTTGTTTTCTCTATGTTACTGGTGTCTTTTTTTCTTATATTTTAAGGAACACATAATAAGAAATTAACGTATTTTTTAATCAAAACATTTATTATATAAAATATATAATTTATATTAAATTATTTAATATAATATTATTAGCATCCAACATGGAGGGATTAGGTACAAGTCATTGTTCACGGAATATAATTCCAAACGAAAATTTGATATTTGTTACCATTCATAAAACCCAAACGACAAATTGATATTTGTGTCATAAAACCTAAAACGACAAATTGATATTTGTTACACACACACACAGACTTCAATAATTTTTATATTTGTTATACTTCTTATTGATGAAAATACATCCATGGCTTCGATATTAAATTTCAAGGACTTTGTTAAAAAAATCAAGGAATTTGAATATTAATTGAAATTATAGAGTTAAAAAAACTTAAATATATTTATAATCTCTAAAAAAGAATTCTCTATTTAAGTTTTTATAAAATGTCTGCATTGTTATAATATTTATAAAACTGTAGATTTTTCCTTAATGTAGTGTAAGGTTTCATTATATTTACATATGAGTGAATGATTTATATGATAGAAGAATGAAAGAATGAACTCATGTTTGATTTTGTTTTTTTGAATAAGTAACAATTACTTATTATGAAGGAGATTGGTCTCTAAGTAAGAGACAGTTGTACATCAAATCTGACTAAGATCAAAACTATTGTAATTTTTTTGTATATGCTATTTTTATTGTATTTTTTTATTTGTCCTATTATTTAATTTTTTCTCCAATATATGATTGTAATATCATTAGTAAATACCAACACAAACTAAAACTATAAAACAAAACTTTAGAGAAACCAAATTGACAAAAATAATTATTAGGCTTAAAATAAAAAAATAAGGGTTATTACAAGTATTAGAAACATAAAGGTCAGAATCATTCTTGAAGGCATGGAAGTCTTTCATCTCAAGATTAAAGTGGATTTCAGATTATCAAAAGATTCAACACTTCCAATAAAAATCTATTTAATCCATTATTATGTCATGTTGTTTTCCCCTATATTCTATTTAGTAACTACTTTTATTTATTGTGTCTCTTGTATTTTTATAGAGTTAATTAGGATTTTGATTTCTAATTTATTTGTAAATTTCATTTTTAGTCTCTAGAATTTTTTTAGTGTTTTTGCTCCTATTTTTTTATTATAATTTTAGTCTTTGTTGTTATGTAACATTAGTTGATAACATTATTATTACATGAGTGTCACATTATATGTTAAATGATATGTAATATATCAAATATTACATGATTATTTAACGGATTTTAATTGATGAAATAAAAAAAAAGTTCAGATAATAAAATAAAAAATTAAGTTTAGGTAATAAAATCAAAATGGGTTGTATTGATGTTTTTTTAATCCACATGAATGAAAGATGTATAAGAGAATTTAGAATAACTTAGACATACATATACTTAACCAATTTGGCTACGTCCCTTGACAAAAAAAATGAGACGTTTAAATAGAAGTATGATATTTTTAATAAATAGTATGTGCTACAACTTTCAGACATAATAAATCAAGTTATGAAATTGTGATAATAAATAAGACTTTAATATATATTTTTAATGTTTTTGATAGAGCAGCCTCTTAGCTTACGTCCATATGGCTCATGACATTGATACTCTGTTGGGACATGCTAGGTGTACCCAGCAATGTTGCTGGTGCACCCAGTAATTTTATGAAATGGCAAAATTGCTCTTAAGTTAAAAATTTAAAAAGAAAACGTGTTGGCCTTTGTTTTCTTCCCCACCTTTTTGTCTTCTTTCTTCTTGCTTCATTTTTCTTCTTCCGCGCCTTCCATCGACCATTGTTGCGTTGCCGTGAAGCTTCCGTGGTGCCGTTGCTGCATTTCTGCCGTCAAGGTTAGTAACCCCTATCTCCCCTCCTCTCGTAGGTTAACTGTTTAGTTAGTTTAGGAGATGATGGCTTTAGGGTAGAAGACCGAAAAATCTCCTAAAAATGACGAAGAGCAACCGTTTTGTTATACCGAAAGAAGTTCTTTCGGTAGCTTCTCCGGAAGAAGGTTCTTCCGGTAGAAGAAAAGTTCTTCCGGAGAAGCTATTGGAAGAACCTCTTCCGGTAGCTTTACCGGAAGAACCTTCTTCTGGTAGAATGTTTTGTTGTACCGAAAGAAGGTTCTTCCGGTAAAGCTACCGGAAGAACTTGTTTCGGTAGCTTCTCCAGAAGAACATTCTTCCGGTAGAACAAAAGATTCTTCCGAAGAAGCTACCGGAAGAAGGTTCTTCCGGAGAAGCTACCGGAACAAGTTCTTCCGGTAGCTTTACCAGAAGAACCTTCTTCCGGTAGCTTTACCAGAAGAACCTTCTTCCGGTAGAACGTTTTGTTGTACCGAAAGAAGGTTCTTCTGGTAAAGCTACCGGAAGAACTTGTTCCGGTAGCTTCTCCGAAAGAACCTTCTTCTGGTATAACAAAACGTTCTACCGGAAGAAGGTTCTTCCGGGAGAAGGAACAATTTTTTTCTAAACTTAGTTTTGTTTTTTTTTATATATAAATGAAGTTAAATTAATTAAATATTATATATTAGGTTAAATTTTTGTTTTTTTGTATTTGCATAAAAAATTTGGTATTAGGGTTAGGACCTAGTTGAGTGTAAGATATATGTTTAGTGGTTGAGTGTGTAGGGTTTAGTTTAGGGTAGTCAACAATGCTTAGGGTAATGTGATTAGGGTTTATAACGTAAGGCTGAAGATTTATGTAAATATATGTAGGTTTTTAATTATATGAATAATTTATTTGACCCAAAAAAATACGTTTTCTTCATGATTTGCAGATCATGGTTAGCACACGAGGTTTAGGTCATGCTTTAGCTAGGGTTATAGGCAGAGGTAGACAGGATGAGCATGATGCAGTCGATGTTCCCCAGAGGCGTAGGCCTACTGCATCAGCCCGTAGGTGACGAGTACATATTACGGTTGATGAGGGTGTTCCTCAGGTGACTGAGGATGTTCTTCATATGGCAGAGGATGTTCCTTAGGTGACTGAGGATGTCCCTCATATGGTTGACGATGTTGCTCAGAGGAGTGAAGATGTGCCTCAGATGACCGCGGACATAGATGTGACTGTTGTAGAGGACTTAGGTCGTGATGGTGCTGAGGGGTCACATGCTGATGAGGGATTTCCTGGTGGGCCCCGTGACCCATCAGTTTTGATTTCATTTGCGGAGCATGTCGCACATGCCATTTGGACTGGACATGTATTATAATTTCTTACTTTTTTCTTCTTGATTTGTTTGTCATTAATTTTTTTTTATATTTGTGTATTTCAAATGATTTGTACTTCAATTCAGGAGCATCCTGAGCTGAAGTTGGTGTCGCACGGGAGGAAGGTGGCATTAATTGGGAGGCCAGTGCCTGCGATTGAAGGGCTGGTTGTCGCCACAGGATTAAGTCCATTGATCGAGTATTCAGTTGTAACTGGCGATCCTGGACTTATATCCGCATTTGTGGAGAGGTGATACAGGGAGACCAACACCTTCCACCTTCTAGTTGGAGAGTTGACGATCACACTAGATGATGTGTCGTTACTCCTCCATCTCTCCCTATCAGTGGCGCCTTCCACGACTTCAAGGCTCTTTCCGTGGACGAGGCGGTATTTTTGTTGATGGAGTTGCTCTAGGTGTCTGGTGAGGAGGCTAAAGCCGAGACAGTATGAGTGCGCGAGGCATATGTACGCCTCTCATGGGTTCGAGAGATCTATGAGATGAGATGCCAGGCATGACGATGGATTGTAGCAGCTTGTGCTTATTTCCTGCACCTGGTCGGTTGCACTCTTTTTTCTAACAAGAGTGCAACAAATGTTCATGTGGTGTATCTAGAGGCTTTTCATGACCTAGGTCAGAGTGGGGGCTATGCCTGGGGTGCTGCGACCCTGGTTCATATGTATGACCAGTTAGATGAAGCTTCTAGGACCACGACAATGCAGATTGGGGGGTACCTTGCTTTATTACAGGTAAATTTTGTGCTGTTAATATGTTACATTGGATTATGATGTAAACATATTTTTATGTTATGTTAACCTAATTTTTTTTTGTAGTGCTGGATCTATGAGCATTTTCTGAGTGTGCATCAGTGCGTCACCGATGATGCGTATGAGGAGACGTCCCCTCGTGCCTCCCGGTGGCTGACGATGAAGGCTCATATGAAGGGAATTACAGCAGCCCCGTACTGGGCATGTTGTGATGCTTTGACGGTCACAGACGTGTGCTGGTTGCCTTACAGTGACCATCGAGGGGTTAGGGGGTTTGAGCCGATTTCATCATTCCAGGGTCAGATAAGATGGGGTCCTACGGTGGTCACAATTCGACCGG
Source organism: Glycine soja (assembly GCF_004193775.1). Taxonomy (NCBI): domain Eukaryota; kingdom Viridiplantae; phylum Streptophyta; class Magnoliopsida; order Fabales; family Fabaceae; genus Glycine; species Glycine soja. The sequence goes on from NC_041011.1 coordinate 53,882, forward strand.
AGAGGGTGCTATGCCAATTTGGGTACATTCAGAGCATCCCTCCGCCACCTGTTAGCGCTTCGTTGTCATATGATGATATAGATGACAGGTGGATGCATTTCTCGGACCACGTAGTAGTTGTGGGTGACCTTTGTGTAGTGCCTGGGCAGGTATCTGCAGATTACATGGAGTGGTTTTTTCAGATATCTCACCCATTCATGATACCGACCCAGGCAGGTGACCAGCCCAGACATGCACCTGCCCCAGACCATGAGGACTACATGCAGCCGGACATCCCACAGGTTCTAGTGGCATTTGACCCCCCCTCGACATGTAGTGATAAGATTGTTTGCGTGTTTAATGTTTGATGAATTGTTATTTATTTTAAATTTTGTAATAAATGTTTTTTATGACTGCCACACGATGATTACGAAGGCTATGAGGTGATCGCAGAAAGGTTGGAGCGTGTTCTCAACCTTAGGATGGTCACTGTAGGGACAGAGTTACATGATATCATGTAGGATTGCCTGAGGATCGCCAGGGGGTGCCAGCGCAGATGGAAGTGTTAGGGCTCGACAAAGACGGCGCACAGAGCATTGATGATGTTTATTTATGTTTTGTAGTTGGCATCATTTTTTGTATTTGTTACATTTTTTTTAATATAGTTTACTTTACTTTTTTTGCACTCTATATGACACACTGATTTCGATTCCAATTCCGATTCTGATTCTGATTCCGATTCCGATTTCGATTCTGAAAATGATGAATTTCCTTCATAAGAATGAGATTAAAATTATAAATTTTTAAAAATAAGATAGCTAAATGTTTATGTTTTAAAGTAAGATAGCTAATTTTTTTTTAAAAATAGGATTTGGAGCCTTCACACATGTTCAAGTATCCATGTTCGGGATTTTTCTAAAATTATGCACGAGTCGCCTAAGACATTCGAGGGGCGCTATTTCTCATGTTTGGACGTCAAAGAAGCAAAAAAAAATAATATTGTCATCCGGTTCCACCGAATAACACCTCAAAAAACAAGCACGAAATTAAAAAAAATAGGATTTGGACCCTTCACACATGTTCAAGTACCCATGTTTGGGGTTTTTTTAAAATTATGCGCGAGTCGCCTAAGGCATTTGAGGGGCGCTATTTCTCATGTTTGGATGTCAAGGAAGCCAAAAAAAATAATATCGTCAGCTGATTCCACCGAATAACACCTCAAAAAACAAGCACGAAATTTAAAAAAAAAAAAGATTTGGAGCCTTCACACATGTTCAAGTACCCATGTTCGGGGTTTTTTTAAAATTATGCGCGAGTCGCCTAAGACATTCGAGGGGCGCTATTTCTCATGTTTGGATGTCAAGGAAGCCAAAAAAATAATATGGTCAGCCGGTTCCACCGAATAACACCTCAAAAAACAAGCACGAAATTTAAAAAAAAAAAGGATTTCCACCCTTCAATTTTATTATGGAATTCATACACACTGTAAACAAATAGATAAAAGTTACATTAAAAACAAAAAAAAGAAATGTCGCATTCATTCGTTTAGCGACGCGGTATCCACATCGTGTTCGAATTCCATACCATGTTTAGTAAAAACAACTAAAATCTCTATTGACCCATATTTTTTCTAGTAGTTTGACTGTACCAACACCTTCAGCACTTCATCGTTGGTTTTCAGCTCATTAATTTCATATTTTATAACTTTATCTAAATACTCAAAACGTCCTGATTGTCGAAAAAACAATCGTCTTACCGCTTGTGATTCGTGAATTCCATGAGGGGGAATCCTTTTAGATGCAACTTGCTTTATCAAATCCTTCAGTTCATCGAGGGTACATCCTGAAGGAATTTCAAATTTCTTTGGATTTTTTCCTATGAACGCGCATCCTACAAATTTGTTCTGGAGTGGCATGTTCCATCTCCCGTTGTAATACAAGAGCGCCTCATGAGTAGGGGTCGTAGTGCGTTCAAGTAAGTTTATTACTTCATCTGGTGTTCTTCCAATGGAGCATAATAACTCAATCGGACCAACACACGAAAATTGATCATTACACATTAACATTGTGTTGACATCGTCATCATTTATCAATTGCATACATTGAAAGCGAATTTGGTTACTTGTATGGGTGAATGGCTGGCGATAGTGAATTTCATCCAAAAATTATCTATCGGTTAGCTGAAGGGTATTGTGTATTCTGGTTTTTAGACTTGCAAAATCACAGTTGTTTGGTACTCGAATGGGCACCAGAGTGGAAGTTTGGAAGTAAATCCCACTATCGTTGTGAATAATCGATCCATTTGAAAAAATGAAACCCAACCTTGAGTTAAAAATCGTCTGACTGCTAGTTTCTCCTAAAAATACCATACTTTGTGTATCAATTGGGAGAGTATGTGAAAGCAAGATAATGTGTAATTTATTAGCGTTTGCCGTGTCTCATATATATACATGGTTTTCACCGACAGATTGCTTCATTTTTTTTTACAAAAGAACACGCGTGAACATGTTTTGTGTTTATGTTTCCTTCTAAGTCAATGTCGTGTCACACTCAAACTTTAATACGCATGCATATCATTATGTGTTGTCAATTATGACAATGATGTATCGTACATGCATAATTGATTTTGGTTGCACCAACTAATTTTTTTCTTAACGCAATGAGTGCTTAATAATTATCCTTTAATGGCTTACAACAAATTATATCGCATAATGGATATAATTAGATAAACAATGCATGTTCAGTCTTCATTTAGGTCGACATAGTCTCTTTTGAATGATATCAAGCTTGTGTACTGCTGCATTCTACTAACATATGAAGTTGGCCACTGCTTTGCCTGAGAATAACAATTGGTTGACCACAACAACGCTAAAGGCGGTAAAGGACAACGGTCTTTCAAATAAATCTGTTGTGCGTGAACAAACATTATTAACTCAAATGAACTAGGGAAGTGATTGCATAATTCTTAGACTAACTACCTTCAATGTACCTGAACAAAATGATTTCCAAACACGTGACCGACACATATCATGCGGTGCACAGAAGAATCGGATGGTGGTTGACTTCTAAGAGGAAAAAATGTCATGCTTTGTTTTCGGGACAACGATACAAGGATTACGTTATACCATGATGGAATGACATATCCCATCTCCGTTATATCCATCCACTTGTCCACACTAACCTGAATCAAGCAAACATACACATCTAAGTTATTTAAAGTTTGTTCTTAAAAAAAAACCTAAAAACTTACCTTGAAAAACCCATCAACAAGTAGGGACAACCTTAATTGTTCAAATCTCTCTGTGCCACCAAAGAGGTTGGTGTAGTCATGCGATCATCTGCTAAGTTCTTTAATCAATTCGTTGCGCACCAACGACAAAGAATCTTCCCCCATACCTAATAAACCGACAATGGACCGATATCCACAGTTACCATCCGCTTTCACATCCACAACGTTGTGAATGAAATCCTGTATAAATGGCGCAAATTGATCCAACATCGGGATGATCCTTGTTGGCTTCGGCGGTTCAGAAGATGATGCACTACGTTTCACTGAAGAGTTGCTGCTTTGAACAAAATGAAAAGCATCAATATACTCACAGTAAGATGGATCACGCTTTGTGGATCTTTGACTTCTTTTCATTGGTTTCTTTGGTGCATCTTTAGTGTTGACCTTTGACGGAGGAGGGCACATAGAGTTATGATCAGGGTATGCAATATCTCAAAGTTTACTCTTGAGAGTTAGTTTGCCACACACATCAAGTTCCTCAAATCTTTTAGATATGATCTCAATCTCTTCCTTGATGCTGACTTCGATCTCACATAACCCTTGGTCTGAAAAGCAAAGTCTTCTCCAGAACATATGGACTGAATCCACTGGGATGCTGCCAACAGTATACCTAGAAAACTCACATGCACAAGAAAGACCGAGCGTGCTTCTCATCACACAACCACAAGAAGAAGGATCATTGCCGAGATAACGTAGACGCTCAACCTCACCAACAATCTCATTTAAAGCATTCCTTGAAACCATTCCAACAAGCCTCTTGTATAAGGTTTTTTTAAATACATGTCCAGTCACATGCATACTGGTTTCAAAAGATGCTTTAATTTCAACGTGTTGCAGCGTGATCATGTTGTTCATGGCATCCCAAACACTACACAAGTCTCTAAGGCTATTTTGTAATACTCTTTTTAGAGCCCAATGAGCTTATTCAACCCTACATTTAAAATACACAACAAACATGAAAAATATACAACAATTAAATACCATTTATTAATAATCCTTAATAGAAAAAAAAGATTTTAATACCTGTTTGTTGTTGTGTTGCCTAGGTGCATGACCTTATTCGTCCAGGCTGTAATAAATTTTTCCTTGTGGGGGATAATCCATGTGTCGTTAATATAGTCAACGAACATTGGCCAAGGTGAACAAGCAATTTGAAACTTCTGAAGGGACTCAGCAAATTCTTGTTCGGACGGACAATCAACCAAAGTACCCCAGTTATTCATCACATAGTCCCAGACATTTTTTTGACTGATTAAAGATTTTCACTTCGTCTTGACATTCTTATCGATATGAAACCTGCACAACAAGTTTGTACACTCCGGGAATACAGTTTTCACTACATTCATCAGTGCTAGGTCTCTGTCAGTGACAATAATCAATTCTTAAAAATAGACCTTGAAACCGTTCCAAAGCCCATACAATATTATTAACACACTCACCCTCCAGATATGCAAACCCAACAGAGAATGTCATCGCCGTTGGTGTCACCCCAACAAAGTCAAGTAGTGGGAGTCTGTACCTGTTTGTTTTGTAGGTACTATCTATAAAAAATACCAGATGACATGCATTGCATAACTTTACTGCATCTGGGTGACACCAAAACAGATCACGCACCACAACTTCATCCTTAAATCTATGTCAATGAATGTATTGATCACGTTCGAGAAGCTTCATCAGATGTTGCATTTCGGTATCAACTCCTCTTATTGAAGAACGATATGCACTTCTTGCATTGTAAATTTGCTTGATCGCGGTGCAACTGTTGGCATTGTGCTCCTTCAACGTTAGCAAGATGTTTTTTGGTTTCACCATCGACTTTGTCATATCAACAATAATTTTCTTTTCATCCTTAGTCAATCGCCCAGCGTATGGATGTCCAACTAAGGACTTGACCAATTCATGATTGTGAATCCCACAGATCAACTTCACCATCCAACCTTCCCCTCCATGCACTGGTTTCCCACGAAGCCTGAAGGGACAACCACATTTCCTACTCCCAATATCTCTTCTAACGAATTTTTTATTCCTACACTTGTACAGACCATTCCTTTCACACCTAATTAACATAAATGAACTTCTTCCTCTGCTACCAGTATCTATGTGAGACCTCATAATCATTGCAACAAATCCATTTTCATGGGCAACTGTTCGAGCCCACTGCAAAATATCATCTCGAGTACCAAAGACCTATAACACAACTCCAACATATTAATTTTTATACGAAACATACGTTCAACCAAATGACTCAAACTAATGAACATGATTACCTGACAGGTATTAAAAGCATTCGAACAATCAACATGTGGTTCATTCGCACCACATTCTTCTTCATTATCATAATCCATATGAACTTCTTGTGACATCGTATAGTCATACGTCCATTGATCTTCGTCCATCTTAACGACATATTATTAAATTATGCATCATACACAAGTAATACAAAAGTTAAAACTAAATTATTTACTTAAACTAAAGTTAACACTATAACTAACAACTAATAAAACATTTTACTATTACAACAAAATACAATTATTTTATCTAAATCATTTAATAATATACCTAAATTATTATACCTAATTAAACCAATTATCCACAATTTAAAAAATATCAAATACAAATATTATAAATTATAATATTCATATATATTAATTTTTTCACAAATTTAAAAACACAACTCCAAAAAAATTAAAAAAATACAGTTTCTGGAAGAATTTCTTTCGGAAGAAGCAGTGTGTACTACCGGAAGAAGTTCTTCCGGAAGCTGACACACCTTATTACGGAAGACCTTCTTCCAGAATAAGTAGCATTAACTTTCGATAGAAGGAACTTCTTCCGGAAGAAGTTTTTACTGAATAACCTTCCTCGCCATTTTACTACTTCTTCTATAACATATGAACACACAAAAAAAAAAGCAAAAAAAACCATAAAATGCGTACCTTTAAGGGAATAAGAAGAACAACTATGATAAAAACCACCAATATTTAACTTTCACCGAACAGCTACTTCCAACAAACTTGCAAAAACCACCCAGCACACAAGACGAGAGTGAAAGTGAAACACAAAGAAAACGTAAAATCGAAAGGCACAATAAATTTAAAGAAAAACAAGACAGTGGCAAAATTGTCATTAAAATTTTACGAAAACCAAAGCTTGCATTAAATATTTTTTTAATTCGGATTATTATTATAAAATTTAATGCATATTTAATTCATGTTGTTATAAAATAAATAATATTTATTTAATATATATTAAATTTTTTTAATACAAATAAAATGTTGTCATAAAAAATATTTTTTACTTTTAAAAAAATATACAGATTACATAAGTAAATATTTATTATTCAAATTTACATGCGCATTAAATATGCATTAGAAATGTTAGTGATAATTATGTATAATAATAATTTATGTATACTAATATTATTTATTTTATAATGTAATTGATTTATTAGTTTAGTTGGTTAGAGCATTGTCATAATAATCCCGGAATCTTGGGTTTGAGTCTTGATCATTAATTTTTTTAAAAATATTTCCAATAAAAGCCTTCTTTCGGAAGAAGAACTTTGTATATTGGAAAAAGAAGTTCTTATACGTTCTTCCGGTTGCCACAAGGGCATTTTTGCCCATTCAAAAATTTGCTGGGTGCACCAACAATATTGTTGGGTGTACCTAACATGTCCTTACTGTGTTCGATCTTGCCATCCTCACTTTTTTTTTTTTTTTTTGAAAAAAAGTATCTTTAACGGAAACTAGTTTATATAAAATTAAACAACGAAAATAATTACAGAAACTAATTTCACAAAAAGCTAAAAAAGTGGAGGGTGAGAAGAAGAAGAAAAGATTTGTGAATATATCATTGGCTATGAGATACATTTTCAGCCCAACTCAGCCGACGCAATTATTAGCAGCCTAACCCGCTTTACCAATTACCACCCCCGAATGCTAAAATCCCCAAATTTTTAGAATCAAACAAAACTCTCAGTCCAAAGAACCCTATGCATTCACAAACCCTAACGTCAATTCAAATCGTTTGTTCGCAATTCAATCTCCAAGTGATAAGTACAATTTTCTCTCCCCATTCACTCGCATTGACTTTTGCTAGTTGAAGACCTTCATTGGTGTCAAATTCAGACCAGGTTTCCCCTTCTCCCTCTCTTTTGTTATTGTTATTGATTTTGGTTCCTGTTATGCTTCTGTAACTTTCTTTCTTTCTTCATGTAATCCCTGCAACAAGAATTTTTGTCTCTCTGCTTTATTGTTCCACCCATTAAAACTTACAAGTTATCTGTACTGACAATTGATACAAGTAATTAAAGCGGGTCAATTGATATATCCTGGGAATAGCTTTTTTTTTTTTACATTATCACTTCTATTATTAATTTTTGTTTGGTGTATCAACAAGAACACCTTAAAATTGACAATGTCTTTCAGATTGTATTTAGCACTGCATTTTAGCCAAATGCACTATAACTCGGCCAGCAACACACTTGCACAAAACATTACATGCCTTAATTCCCTTAGAGCGATAGAAAAACTTTGCAGAGAGATACCCTTGATGAGATAACCAACTAGTTTTATAAACTTGACATTGATGGGATCAGTTTTAATTTGTCTGAAAGTATGGAGGTTCTAAAAGTTAGACACTAACCAATTAGTTGGTTGTATTGTTTGCATCAAGTATAAGATCCATTTATGCAAAGTCTTTTTCTATGTGCTATAAAACTGAAATTAATAAATTTAGACTTTTGGTTTCGGTGCTCTAATGAACTTTCAATTGTTCTGTATGATGTTAAACAAAGTTGGAAAGGAGAGAGAAATGGAAAAAGGAAAAAACCCAGAAAAAATGCGTGAAGTGAAATGGGATTGTAAAATTGTGAAAAGATATAATATGTTTATACTTATGCATGTCTATAACAGAGTTTGGTGTTGGGAGAGTCATATCAGGGACACTTCAGGCCTTGTTTTTGGGGCCTGAGGTATGAACTTTTGTTCCAAGCTTTGAGGTGGTGCGTTGGTAGTAAGTACTATAGAGAGAAACAATGAGAACCGAGAGAGTGAATTATCCAAAACAGTTGTGTCAGTGGGTGATTCAGTACTTTGACAAAACTATTAGATATAGAACACGCCCTTTAATATGTTTATTAGTTAATGATGTAAAACGTGTGTTGGAGTTTCATCAATGACAATTGATAATCATGTTTCATCATGTACTACAAATTCATGTTCAACAAACTTCTTCCTCAGCTGGGACATGTTTAACAAACTTCTTCCTTGTACATGCTGGTCTTTTCTTTCTCTTTTAAACTTGAGTTTGTCTATTGTTGTAAAATTGTAAAATTCTTAGCCACAAACATTTCAAGCGGACCAAAATTATGCTGACTTTTTTCTTGAAAATTAAATGTTCTTACAAATGATTTCGCAACTAGCATGTAGTAACAAGTTTGAGGTATATATTTCTGTTAACAATCAAGTGTAACCAATATTTTTTAAGTCTTTCACTTGCTCTCTTTGAACATAGCATTAACACCACTCTCAGAGCCTACGGCACAGTGTTACTTGTTTCTTTCATTAGAGCTATTAAGTGATTAAAATGAAGCAAATAACATCTAAAATGAGGCTATGCTGAAATAGTAGAGAATGAAAAGAAAGGGATTTCATAATTAAGATGGCACATGACCTATGGGGTAATATAAGAATACGATATATGAGCTACAATTGGTACCTGCTAGAACAACAAATGATAGGGGCTGTACGTAGGAGAGGGGAGAGCTGAATCAGTAAAGGACTAAAGAGGAACATAACAGCAGTAGAACAACTCCAGGTGCTCTGTAGTCTGTACACAGCCAATAGCGTGTCTATTTCTTTCTTTGTAAAGTCCTTTTTGAACCAAATATCAATGCACCTCTCTTACTTTTCTGTGAAGAATCGAAATAAAATCTAACGTGTAATATTTTCTAGCTCTCCCTATAATCTAGGTTATGTAATTAACATTACTAACTTTATTTAATTACAGTCAACAGGTGGTCATATTTGGCTAACAGAGCGCGACTTCATTATCAATTAAATATGTGCTGATCTGGCCTTCCCCTGCCATAACCCTTTTATGCTACTTAGTCGAACAACAGATTGAGTAAAAGTATTACAAGCCCTTGAAAAATCTTGTTCAGTTATTAGTGGAATGGTGATTAATTTATTGAACTCATTTTATTTTACTTTTTTTTTAAGAAAAAATTTAAGTATGAACTATAAAGTTATACAAGTAAGTGCCTACAGAATAGACCACACACTAACCTGGAAACCTTAATTTCTTTTTCTCAGTAATTATTGAAAAAGTAAGAAATAAAAAGTAGGAGAGAGAGGAGCAACTTCTTTCATTTCAATCTAGTATTCTCGGTGTCTGTTTCTATATTTAAGTCTGATCATATTAAAGGAAATGTAATTGTGAAAACCTTCATAACCGCAAAGATACCCAATCTATAATAGGACTTTAATGGTTGTGATCAATCATTTACCTGTTTTCCTTGTAGTTTAGTTGATAGAATGGTTATGAAATACCTTTTTCTGATCATAGGTTGTACTATATAAAGCTTAATATAGTTATGCCTGTTACTGTGTTACATTGATTAAGGGTGGATTTGGGTAAATAAATCAATTAAGCATTTATTGAGTTAGTACTCATTGTATAAGCACTTAGATATCATGTAAATTATTTTTATAATTGAAGAAATCAGTTTAAACTATTTTCACACAAGATATAAGTTGTTTTTATTAATTATCCTAGAATGCTTATTGAAATAAGTTGAAAACAACTTATGGACATATCATAAGCTATTTTTCAAGTTTTTGCAGACAATTATAGAAGTGCAGATAAGCCCAAATAAACTTTAAATAAGCTCTTCCAAACACACCTTAATTTGATCATGACTAAGGAATGTGAATGCATGGTTCCAGCTTGAATATATTTGAATGCTGAGAAATGTGATTATTTTAGTAGGCATTAGGTGCCAAATCCAAAGTCTCATATCTATAGATTCTATACTAATGATTGTTGAAACTTCATTGAAGCTCATCAAATTTGCTTCTAAACTAGGAGGCCTAACATAGTTGCTGAACTGAATGTGGGCTCCCACAGACTATGACTTGCCTCAGTTTAAAGGTTTCTCCGCAAGATGCGTACTGATGTGCAGCCTCTATTAAATTCCATCATGCTGAGCAGTTATTTAGTTTTTCAAAGAGGAAGTTGGGGGAGGGGGAACTGTGTTGTTATATTTTATCATTGAATAGTAACTGAGCTATTATATTTTATGATTTAGTACTACTTTTCGTAAACTGTAAACTTTTTCTCACATTGACTAGATGAAAAATGAACATTGTGGATCATGACTCTCTTTTTGACAGCTCAATTTGTTGCAAAATATGAAGCTGTGGATGTAATTGACTTATTGATATCAACATTGAAAGTAAGTCTTCCTTCTTAAATGCTGTCTGTCTCTGATTTGTTGTGATATTCCTTTGTCATCTCCTTTCAATTGTCTCTTCATTCTCTCTATAAACAGGTTTTGTTTCTTCCTGTGTTGGTTGGTGCATTTCTTAATCAATATTTCCAATCTCTTGTTAAATTTGGCATGCAGGTAAAGTTAATATTTTATAATTGCTTCATTAAGCACTGGAAGCTTGCTGCATGGTACCATTTTTGTTAACTTTGTTCAATTCCATATTCTTAAGGTTTTGTTTAGACACCAATTTACTAGTTTTACATAGCAGACATTGCTTTCTCAAGAAAATTTTGATCTCATGTAGTCATATTCTAGTTTAGGATAGGAAATTAATTTGTTTATGTAAAATAGGATAAACTGAGGGATATTTGTGTGTAAACTGAGTCAGAGTACACAGCAGATGCTCGTTTATATAGACTGATAGTAATAATCGCACATAATTAGAGGAGATAAGTTTCTCCTAAATGAGATATGTTTCCTACAAATCAGATCCTAATCAAATCTATACATTAAATATTTCTGATTCTCAACACTCCCCCTCAAGCTGAAGCTTACTAAGCTTTCAGCTTGTTACAAGAAAATCATTTGTTTCCAACAAAAAGATATAAATTGAGCTCCAAGAAAGACAATATCTTGAAGACAACTCAGGGATCTTGGTGAAGTCAGGGAATATTGCTTGAAAGAGAGAGCTGGAATACCCACCAGCCTAAGAAAATTCAAAGCAAGTCCCGACTTTCTTAAAACCAACATTTGAAAGCTTCAAACAATATATTAATTTTCATCTGGTCATTCTTTTTAATTTTAGTAGGAATCGATTCTCTCTCTCTTCCCCTTTGCTGTTTTGTATACATGTTACATTTGCATTTTTTATAGTGGGCTGCATGGGTTGGGCCAGGGCCAAACTATTTGAGAATTGAGTCAAATGATTATTTGGCAATTGCTAAATGCACCCTTTAATTGGTAAATGTACCTCATTCCTTTTTTTTAGATACCCAAAATACTTTTTTTTAATCTATATAACTGTAAAATCCTATTCTCTACAGCCAATTCTCATTGTTCCTTAAACCCTTCTTTTTTTCTCCCCTCTCCCTCTTCTCTCATCTGTCAAAGGTATTAGAGTTCTATGTTAATCTTATTCTGATAGGCCCCTAGTGCAGGATGTGGCCCAAGTAAATAAGCCCAAAGTGTGGGGAGTGTATGTGAGGAAGAATACGAGAGCGGAGAGACAATGATGATGTGGCAGTGAGAGAAAGAGAGTGAGGATGGATGGTGAGGTATTCTGTTATAGAGGGACATGGGGGTGAGTGAGGAGGGATTATGATTGTGCGTATCATTCTGTTAGGCAGAGAATACATTCATTCTCTGAGAGGAGCTAGGCTCTGTGGGTAGTAGGTTTTCCCCTACTGCTATTTCTCTTATTTCATCAATAACATACACTTGATTCCTTTCCTTTTTCTCTATTTATGCCTATTTCTGTTCATCTATAAATCTGGTCTGCATCATATTCCATTGTAATCCTACTTCCAATCATATTGTTTACCTAAATTTGTTCATTCAAATTTTCGATTTTACAATTTTCTATTCAAGATGTTACAGTTTTTTTTTTATTTGTGGCTAGACATGGAAGACCATGTTAGTAATATGTATGAGGTGGTGAATATGCCAATTGATGGGGCAGCAAATAAGTCTGATGATTGTAGTGATGCATTCAACACTACAGAGGTAATTGTTAACTATAAATTAATTTTGTTAAGTTATCATCATGTGACCATGAAAGTCTCAATTTTTATTTATATTTTCAGGTCTTTCCTTCCCGAGAAGCTATGTTGAATTGGGCTCGAGATGTTGCAAAAGAGAATGGATTTGTTCTTATTATTTTGAGATCAGAGACATCTACAACTTGTACTAGATCTACAAGATGTAATCAAAGAAAGACATTTGTAATTATGGGCTGTGATAGAAGTGGAAAATATAGAGGACCATACAAGAATGAATTATCCCGGAAGGTGAGTGGTACTAGAAAATGTGAGTGTCCCTTCAAGCTAAAGGGAAAAGCTTTGAAAAAGGCTGAAGGATGGATTGTTAAGGTAATGTGTGGTTGTCACAACCATGACTTAGAGGAAACATTAGTGGGTCATCCATATGCTGGTCGGTTGAGTGCTGAAGAGAAGTCTTTGGTCGATGCTTTGACAAAGAGCATGATGAAGCCAAAAGACATTCTATTGACATTGAAAGATCATAACATGGGTAACATCACTACTATCAAGCAGATTTACAATGCACGACAGGCTTATCGATCCTCTAAAAAGGGTTCAGAAATGCAGCACCTGTTGAAATTATTGGAACATGATCGATATGTGTATTGGCACAGAAAAGTGGATGATTCCGATGCTATTAGAGACATATTCTGGACACATCCAGACGCCATTAAACTTCTGGGTGCTTTCAACACTGTATTGGTCATTGATAGTACTTATAAAACCACTAGGTATCAGTTACCACTACTTGAGATCGTTGGAGTTACTTCAACCGAGTTAACATTCTCTGCTGCATTTGCTTTTGTGGAGTCTGAGCGAGCTGAAAATTTTACTTGGGCACTAAAAAAATTAAGAGGATTGATTGCCAAAGATGATGACATGCCCCAAGTGATTGTGACTGTTGGAGACATTGCTCTGATGAGTGCAGTGCAGGTGGTCTTTCCAAGCTCTTCTAATTTGTTATGTCGTTTTCATATCAACCAGAATGTGAAGGCTAAATGCAAGTCGATAGTTCATTTGAAGGAGAAACAAGAACTGATGATGGATGCATGGGATGTTGTCGTGAATTCTCCTAATGAGGGTGAATATATGCAGCGTCTGGCATTTTTTGAAAATGTTTGCTTAGATTTTCCTATTTTATGTGATTATGTGAAAAATACATGGCTGATTCCACACAAGGAAAAATTTGTCACTGCATGGACAAATCAGGTGATGCATTTGGGTAACACAGCAACCAATAGGTATGCCCAAACTTATATTTTAATAATTTATCAGGAAAAATATATTATAATGCTAATTATTATTATTTTAAGATTATTCTGTTTATTATTATTATTATTAGGTATAGAATTATTATAATAATAATTATTATGCTACTTATTATGTTAATTATTATTATAAATATTATTATTATGTGTTACTTGATAGGGTTGAGGCGACACATTGGAGATTGAAGACTTTGCTTCAAGATAGCAAGGAGGATATGTGTAGTTATTGGGATGCTATGAAGAACATCATTACATTGCAACACAAAGAGATTGAGGCGTCATTCGAGAAAAGCATAAATGTAGTGGAACACCGGCATAATACTCCATTTTACATCAAATTGGTGGGATTTGTATCAAGGAGTGCATTAAGTCATATAATTGATGAGTATGATCGAGTTAAGACTGCTGGTATTGATAGTTCTATCTGTGGGTGCATAGTTAGAACCACACATGGTCTACCTTGTGCATGTGAACTTGCTAGGTACAGTACGATGTGTCACCCAATTCCCTTGGAGGCGATTCATGTTCATTGGAGGAAATTAAAGTTTAGTGACCACGTATCGAATGATGAGGGGACTGAGTTATCATTGCAACCTGAAATTGGTGCTTTGTACAACCGATTTCAGGAACTTGATTATGCTGGGAAAATTATACTAATGGCTAAATTGCATGAAATAGCATTTCCTGTTAAAATTTCCAAGTGTCCACCTCTTGAAGAGGTAGGGACAAAGCATGCTCTAGAGGGTCCACGGTTGAAAAGTGATGGATCAACTAAATTTGATCCTTCGTATTGGGAGCATGTTCATGCATTGCACCCTACCCATGATATCACAAAATCTCTCCCTTCATCTCAGAAACCAGTCCATGAGTCTAAACGCAGGAGAGTTCTGCCAATGATGGACCAATTTCCGGTTGAGATCCATCCATTTATTGAAGACATTATTGATGTGAAAGGAGATTCAAATTGTGGTTATCGTGCTGTTGCAGCTCAACTTGGTATGGGTGAGGAATCGTGGGCTCTAGTCCGTCAGGATTTAATTAGAGAGCTTCAACAGTGGCAAGATAATTATGCCAAACTCTTTGGTAGCAATGACCGAGTGGCTGAATTGAGGCAATCTTTGTATGTTGGCAAGCAGGCATCTGTTGCTAGTTGGATGACCATACCAGATATGGGCTATGTAATTGCCTCAAGATATAACGTGGTCCTGGTCACTTTATCCTTACAAGAGTGCATGACTTTTTTCCCTCTTAGAGGACGACCACCACTATCTCAGTCAAGTTACCGTCTTATTTCCATTGGGTTTGTGCATAAATGTCACTTTGTACAGGTATGATATGATGCATTTTATTTTAAATTAAATCTTTAATTTATTTAAGTTACTGACTTTGTTTAATTTTGACTAATAATATACAGGTTGTTTTGAAGGCTGACTCAGTGTTACCTCCCACCGCTTTGCAGTGGTCAAGATATTGTAATGCTGAATCTCGTTCTTGGGAAACTTCATATGTTAGTCGTATGCAACAATTTAGGTCATTGTTTCCACAAAAAGAAATTGGTTATGTAGACATTATTGAGGATTAATTAGTGCTGGACCCTCCAGGTTAGGTTTCCTGTCCTTCCTCTCGTGTTCTGAAAGTTGGTTCATGCCAATCCTGTGTAACTTTTTTCATTTACTTAAATGTAATCCCTGCAACAAGAATTTTGTCTATATTTTATTTTCCTCCGATTAAAACTTGTTGATTGACTTGTTATCTGTAATGATGCTTGATACAGATTATTTGTTTAATGCCTAAGACTAACAACCCATGGAAACCTTTTTGAACCTGACGTGCAGGTCACAGACTACTTAATATTATAAGGAGGGTTGCTAGGATATCTTTAGAAATCCAAGGGTTTTGGTACAACTGTTTTTTGAACCAATGGTTAAATGAGTTTGAGCACACCATGGAAGAGTGTCTCAATGTAGAAGAAAACCCTTAAATTTCCGAGGATATCATAGAATTTCGCACAATACAGTGCGTGTATTGAATACTAAAGCATCAAGTGCTGACTGTTAGGCACAAGCAAAAACTCCTGCAGAAGTACAATATAGAAGAAAAACAGGATAATTGATATAGCTCGGTGATAACTTTTCAAGTCTTTTAATTTATTTTTGGATCAGTAATCTTTTAATTTGTTTGTACTCTGGTGATGGATTACACTATTACTAATATTTTTTCTATGGCATATCTGCAGTGAACACACTTGCACAAAACATTACCTGCCTTATTGCCCTTTAGAGCTAGAGAGGATTTGCAGAGTATTCTTGATGATATGACTTACTAGTTTTATAAACTTGACATTGATTGGATCAATTTTAATTTGTGTTGAAGTCTGGGGGTTCTATAAACTAGACACCAATTAGTTGATTGAGTTGTTGACATTATTAAGTATAAAAATGCATTGATGTTAGGTCTTTTCTATGTGCTATAAAACTGAAATTAATAAAATTTAGACTTAGGGTTTCGGCGCTCTAAAGCACTGTCAATTGTTTCATATGATATTAAAAGAAAATGAAAAGGAGAGAAATGGAAAATGCCCAAAAACTCCGTATAAGCCCAATCCGTAAGGTTTTTTTTGTCAAAAATGTGTATTACAAAATAATTTAAAATTAATGGCCCAATCAAGAATCAAACTTATGACTTTAATGTTATTAATATAACACTCTAACCAATTAAGCTAATAGTTCAACTATGTTATAAAATAAATAATGTTGTTATATATAATATTAAAATTTTTAATGTATATCTAATGTGCATGTAAATTTAAATAATAAATTTTGTGATAATTAATTTTGATATAATTCACACAAATTATTTAATTCGTATATTTTTTATTTATTATTAAAAAATTAATATATTAATAAATTAAAAAAATATTTTTAAAAAAAATAAAAAAAATACTTATGAATCACATAAGTTTCATACAAATTAGGTGATCCGTATGAATCATACGAATTACATAATCCATATGATTCATCCGAATTTGATATCAAATATAAAAAAAGTGTTTGGTCTCATTAAATGAAGAATATTTTGGAGAGTTAAGACCTTGATTGTTTATATTGGAGACGACAAAAGTAACAACTAAAAACATGTTTCATCAATAACAATTGATAATATTGATTGATTTTTTATTTAATTAGAATGGTGGGATTCGAGTTCAGTAATAACTTATAGGTACTATGGTATATAAGTATTTAAAATGTGAATGAAATATTTATTTTGAAAATATATATTGAACATTCTTTGTATTGAATTTTGGATGGTTCTCTCAAAAGCATGGGCAAAAATTTTGTATTTTATTTTTAGGCAAAATTGCATTTTGGTTCCCCTAGTTGTCTTTAGTTTCCGATTTTAATCCCTCTTTAAAATTGTTCACGCATTTTGTCCTCCTATTTTATCTAATCACGCAATCTTGATCCTTAAGTCTAGATTTAGACTGTTACAAAAGGATATTGATTGTCACGTATCTCATTCTGATTGGACGATAACTGTCACGTATCATGTTTCAATTGGATGTTGATTCTATGGACGATGAAATGCATTGTTGTCATTGGCCAATCAGAATATGACACATGACATCTATCGTCCAATCAGAACGTGACACGTGGCCGTCAACATTCTTTTGTAACAGTCAACGTTTAAATCTGGACTTGGGGACCAAGATTGTGTGATTGAATAGAAAATGAGGATAAAATGCATGAATAACTTTAATGGGGGACCAAAATCGAAATTGGAGACAACTAGAGGGACAAAATGTCTTATTTTTATTTTGCATTTTCAATTTTGAAAGAAAATTGTACATAGTTATTTTACATGAGATGAAATTATGTTATTAAATATGATTAAAATTGAATGGAGTAGCAGTGAAGTACTAGAAGAAAGAGAACAGGGGAAAAGTTCAAATTCTGTTGCCTCAAACAAAATTACTTCATGAAAAAAAAAATATTCGTCAAAGCTTGATTCATATTCAATGTTTTTTTTATAAAAAAAAATGGCATGTTAGATATGATGAGGTATGGTTCATATTCATAAATAGGTTTGATTACCCTTGTACACATTCAATTTTTTTATAAGACTTATACACATTCAATTATATATAAAATCTCTATTTCTGATCGACAAAAAACTTTAATGGAGTCGTGAAGTGCTAAAAGATTGAAGAAAAAAGAGAACAAGGGAAGAGTTCAAATTCTGTGTGTACAGAATTTATTTATTCAATCATCTAATTCAGAACATACAAAAGATGCCATTATTTAATTTTTGCCCATTCAAGGACAAATGAAGTGGCCGTAAGGGGCAACGCACTTGTTTAGGCATACATACATATATATAGTAAAAAAAAAACACACTTTGAATTCAAGTTCATGTTTCTCCAAAACAAGCCTGGTTGAATGACTCAAGCTTTAGGTTGCGGTTGTGGACCTCGATTTAATAGCATGGTCAGCAACATTACCACCATGACAGCACTTGTAATTAACAGATGTGACCTCCATCACACGTCCACAAGAGGCATTTGGGCATGTTATGGTTGCTAGGACATCCAAAGTGTTAAATTCACATGGTTGAGGAGCAGGTAGATCACGTTGTGTGTCATAATATTCTTGGAATGCAATGTCAAAGCCTTCTTTGACAAGCACTCTTTCTTTCCACTTTTCAAAATCTGCCACAGTTTGATACATAGGTTGGCCGTGACCCAGAATCCTCACATTGGACCCTTTGCTCAGAATGGCCCATCCTTGTGTATCCTGCTTGAGGCAGAGCAAAGACCTGATAATTTCTTGGATCTCACAGTCCAAATTCTCGGAGTGCTTCTTTTGCCTTTTGCCTTCTATGCCAATCCAGAATCGAGGAACTATCTTGGGGTCATCCTTTCCTAAATGGTAATAGTCTATTATTGCATCTGCCCTCCTTATTGTATCGTGCCTTTTAATTTTATCCACTGCCACAGTGAATTCTCGGGTCCACTTGTCGCTACCTCCATATATGAAGATATACCTATCACCTTTCACCTGATAGAGATAATTGCATATATGTATATACATTAAGTTGATTGACTTTTGTAATGATCAACTCAAAAATCATAGTTGTTTGATTTGGTTTTTACCTGTATACCATGAAGATTTGTTTTCTTGACCTCATCCCAGAACCATTTCCATTTCTGAGCAAGTAGGTAAGCATCGGATTTTCTGAAAGGGAATGCGTGGATCCCCCATTCGAAAATGATGTCCAAGGCATCATCGTTCAACAGGACACCTTGAGGCTTCACCACCGGAAGGATAGGTTTACCATGGAACCTGAGATCCTCTTCAATTAGCCTGATGCCAGGTAAGGGTACTTGAGCGTACTCCACCACGTACCACTTTATGTCACTCTTCAAAGTGTTGAAAAGTTCCCTCCTAGCATCCCCCCATTTGTTCTCGATCGGGATCCACAAAATCTTGAATTCCTCTTTCTTGAAACCGCTCTTGTCATTCGGATCTTCCACAAGTCTCTCATAGATTGAATTCAGAAGCCGAATCTCGTCTTCAATTCTGTCCAGCCCCGAAATGAACAGCAACACATACTTCTCCTTGAAAACCTCAACATTCTATATATTCACAAAAAACATATATAAGTTATAGCAAGTGTTGATAGAGAGTTTGTAAAATCATTTAATGGTACGGACCACATTTCTGTTGGCGTTGCCATCATATATTTGAGACTTGTATCCATTTTGATTGATCAGAAGCTTCAAAAAGTCGACGATGTCTTTAGGCTTTTTAAAGGCCTTCTTACGTCTCCGGTAGTCTTCTATACTAGCTGCACCAATAAACGAGATCGAGGGAGTAATTTCTTTTCATTACGTTAAGTAGAAACTAGAAATTTGAAAGGATATTAATTGAAGGAAGCACGCGAAAACACTAATAAAGCACACAACCTTTTTGTTGCTCGCATATCTCCAGGTGATGCTTGAACTCATCCAGAGCGGTAGAAAGTTTGCCACGGAAGTCCGATAATGCATAGTTCCTGAAACACAGAAAAAGTTTATCAATTTGTTAATAACATTTCACAAAAAAAATTAAATAATAATAGCATTTCTAACTTTAATATAAATAATGAATTATATAACAAAAAATCTATAACCAGAAGAAAAAAAGATTAATTAGTAAACATTAACTTACGAAACACCCTGGATGTTGGTGTTGCAAGCGACAAGGGAAGCGACAACCCAGTAAACAAGGAGTGGGATGAGTTGCAATGCATCTGATAGAGCGGGAACATCCTCAGTCTCATAAGTTTCATCAGAAGACAAGGTTCCCCACCGTCTGATCTTCTCAACGGCCTCCATGACCAACTTCACTGTTGCGTTGATATCAGTCACGGGAAGCTGTCTGTGTTGGATTTGATTCAGCAGTCTCAACGAGTTTCCCAGAGGGTCTGATGCCTGCTGAAGGTTCCAGAAATTTCCATACTCCAAAGCGAAAGCCGCTAGAGCTATCAGCGCTTTTGC
This sequence comes from Glycine soja, assembly GCF_004193775.1. Taxonomy (NCBI): domain Eukaryota; kingdom Viridiplantae; phylum Streptophyta; class Magnoliopsida; order Fabales; family Fabaceae; genus Glycine; species Glycine soja. Next base: position 74,204 of record NC_041011.1, read on the forward strand.
GTCCCAAGAGTACTTTCTCAGTTGTTGAAGAATCCGAAGGGTTGTTTGGTGTGCGTTTTCTGGCCCCCAAGATAGGGTCATCATCTGCCACACCAATCATATATATGTCAAAATCATGATCAAGACTTCTATCAACTCAATCTTCTTAATTATCAGACTTTCTACTATACTTTAACATATTTCATTTTTACTGTTTAAATATTTTAAACAGCTCTCACTGTTACACATCAACTTTTTTTTTTTTTTTTACATTTTAATAAACAACTCTTTTCTCTAAATCAGCAACTTTAATTTTTGTTTTTTACTAAATAATGAATGTACAATTATCTTCACATTCTTATATATATGTTTTATCTCAATAATTAATTTTTAGAGTATATGTACCAACAATATATACAATAAAGTAGTTTAACACTGAATTACATATCACTATGTATATAATAAATTTTTTATTTTTTATAATAATTATAATGTTGATTTTAATTCATTATAATTTTTTTACAGATTATATTTAGTCATTAATTAAACTCTAAATTTTTATGCTGAAAATGCATAACCTTTGTTAGTTATTAAACCGACACTGCATAATTGGGACAAAAGAATATAAGAGCTGCTGTTTGAGGAGTGCTTAATTATAAGCATCAGTTCCAATAACAAAAACTTTTGAAAATATAAATGCGACAAATTAAAATATATACCTGGCACGACATCAGCTTCAGAGTGGAGAATTCTGGTTTGAAACTGCTTATGGTTATGGGATTTCCTAAAAATCCATTGGGCTCATCTATCTGTACGTAAGACACCGAAATATATTACTGAGACGGTTTTGTTAAAATTATTAAAAAAAAAGGAATAACGCATGTCATCACTAAGATTGCATTTTGTTAATTACCTTAAGAAGAGCCCCAACAATTCGAGTTGATAGCTTGATAATGTTGGACACGACGTTGAAGAGGGGCTCATTATCGAACATCTCGTCGTCGTAAGTGTGGGATACATAAACTTTTTCAACGATCTCAGTATTACTCAAATTAAATGGGTTGGGAAGCAGAGGCTTTAGTTGAGTGTTGGAGATCGACATGTCGGTAATCGATCAGCTTCGTAGCTAGGTTTGGATGCGAATGAGTGATGTATGTTTTCTGATATCATTAAGTTGCTCAACCTATTTATATATAGCTTAAGATCCTTTGAGGCTTTACACTAATAATAATTAATAACTTTAGCTAAGATGAGAGTGCTTTGAGTAAATTATACACAGCAAGCGTACGTGAAACGTGCCGCCCTGATGCAAAGTTCAGCTTTACCCCTTATGGTACATTCGTACGAGACGTTCGTGAGTCACGATATGATAAAGGATATAGTTGGCATTTTCTTGTAATTTCACGAAACTACTACTGTGTTTTTCTTCTAGTGGTGGAATTAATTTCCTGAAACATTCGCTTTTATAAAAGATGGTAGCTCACTTGTCTAAAGTTTCAAGGCAAGAAGATTACACAGGACAAAGTTACCTTAGATGACAATGATTTGCTTCCTATGTTGGAGTTTACTGAAACTTTTGCTTTCCAGAAGGATGTAAGCTGAAGGTCACGTTTGTCCAAAGCTTCAAGGCAAGAAATTTCACAAGTCTTGATAGTTTTATTTTTTTTTGGTCAGCTACACAGGTCTTGACAGTGAATTTTGTTCCCAGGATTTTTACCTAGTTTTGATTTATACTTACTCTTTTTTTTATTTTTATTTCTACTGCTGTATTCTAAATTATAGTATTGGAAAAGTGTAGAATCAAAATTCACTTTGGGTTCTGTTAAGTCAGAAGCGTTTGACTTTTAGTTGAATGACGTGTTTATAAATGAAAATTTGCCCCCGCATCTAAAGTATAAAATTGTGGGGTACATCATCAACTACAAATGCAATATGCAAATAAATACAAGTAAAAAGGTTCATTTAAGTTGATTAATTGACCTAAAAAACTCAATACAAATAGAAAAACGCATGCATGGAATCATTGCCGGTCTATCCTTTCAAATATTATCTTGTATTAAGTTTTTTTTTTTTTTTACCAAATCTTTGGTTACGCTTAAAAGTTAGATCTTTCTAGTTATTATTAATTAGTAATAGAAGCTACACATGAGCAATGGTTGCACTGTAATTGCGTTATCTTGAAGCATTAGGCTACTATAATTGCGGTGAAATTAGGCATAATCATATTTCTTTTTGTCCATCTTTATAATTTTGTTAGTTTGTCAATATTTCATCCATTTGCATCATATAAGATTTGTCCAAAGTACTACTGCCAAACATTTTCCTTTTTCAGAAAGACCGACCAAAGGTTAAGGCAAGTATATTATATTGGGCAATGCTACCACAAGCGAGGTACAAAACTACAACGAATAATCTTAGTTAAAAGCGAGACTTGTTCTAAATTCACTTCAATCGATGCCGACAAAGACGATGGTGTGTCAAAGAAGCAAACCATGAAATGGCGAAATTATAACTTTTATAATAAGCTCACCAATTTTTTTATATAATAGTTTATGAAGGAGCAAAATAAATACAATATAATCATTTAGTGTGAAGCTATATATATATATATATATGGATTTCATGAGTTGAAAACTGCGAATTTATATATAGAGAAAGAAAATTTAACCTTTTAATTCTAAATAGACATTAAACAACGTAATATGAAAAAAAGTGTGGGCGCCAGCTAACTTTTCATTACTGTCTTATAATTAAAGATTTATCTTCAAACTATGCGCAATCTTAATCCTAAGATCTTATCGTCTTAATTATTATTAATTTCATATTCTCAATTTTTATTATTGTGAAATTTTGTTACTTAAATTTGGTTTCAATTTTATATAAGAATTCAATCAATCTACCTAATTTAATTCTAACAGATAATCATTAATCCTAACCACATGCTTTCTATCTATGTAGAGAGAAATTATTGCATAAAAATGAATAAAATCTCATTGTGTTCCCATACTCTGAAAACTAAATGTGGAAGAGTACCTCGATTAGCCATAATGGAGTGATAAAAGGTTGGTGAAGATCAAGATTGATATTTTATGATCTTCTAAATGTAGAAAGCTTGGGGATAAAGAGAAAAAGAGAGGAGCACAATTGTACGTTTTGTCGCTTCTCTTTACAAATGAGGACCATAACCTCTTGGATTGGTAAGTGCTGCCATCAGTTACCCCAATTTTGATAATTATAATTTAACTCCTCGTCAAATTATAATATCACTACTGGTATCTACACAATTAGCATTTCATGGCAAATATCCTTACAATCATTATGAATGTGTTAGACTTCATGAGCTCAAAATTTGCCATTACATGCCTTGAACATATTCCAAAATACTTGTCCATTGATTATATCCGCACGTAGAACCAAATCAATTTTTATTGTATCAATCACAATTCACAACCAAACCCTTCAATAATGATCACTAATGCTGACAAAATCAAATGACATAGACTCATCATGAAATGTGTAGCATGCAAATTACATGAAAGTGGCATGTACACGTCTATTTCTAACTGGTCCTACTTTACCTCAATGAGATCAATTAATAACCTTAATGTACAAAGTGTAATAAATGAATAATAAAACATATACATATATATATATATATATATATATATATATATATATATATATATATATATATATATATATATCCAAAAGTTAATGTATGCATACATAAAATCTAACAGAGAACATAAAATACATAAAAGTGACTAACTTCCACTAAACCAAAGATTCCTCGAACTGTAAAACACTCATGTGAGCAACATGCTCATGAAAGACCTTGGGTGAAAGTCCCTTAGAGGATCTACTATCATGGAGTTTATCTTTATGTGTTTTATGAAAATTTGTCTACTCTATACTCTTTCCTTAACAACTAGGAACTTGATGTCAATATGCTTCGACTTGGTCGAGCTCTTATTGTTGTTAGAATACAATACAACTGATTTATTGTGACAATATAACTTAGGTGGTCTTTCAATTCCTTCCACAATTTCCAGCCCTATAACAAAATTTCTCAGTCATATTCCATGATTTGATGCCTTATAGCATGCCACAAATTTTGCCGCCATAGTGAATGAAGTAGTAAGGGTTTTCTTGGCACCGCACCAAGAAACCGCACCACCAGCTAACATGAAAATGTAGCATAAGGTGGATCTCAAACTATCTAGGCATCCTGCAAAATCTGAGTCAGAATATTCAGTGATCTCCAACTGATCTGACCTCTTGTATGTGAGCATATAATACTTTGTTCTCTTCAAATACCTCATAACTCTATTGGCTTCTTTTCAATGATCCATTCCTGGATTGCTTAAATATATGCCTAATACCCAACTATGTATGCTATATTCGGGCGCGTACATATTTGGGCATACATCAAACTCCCTACAGCTAATGCATAGGGAATCTTCTGCATTTTCTGAATTTCCAAATTTCCTTTTGGGTAATGTTTGAGATTGAACTTGTCTCCCTTAGGAACTGGAGTATCATCGGATTTACATTCATGCATGTCAAACCTTTTAAGTACTTTTTCGATATAGCTCCTTTGTGATAATCCTAGAATACCCCGAGATCGATCTCGGTGTATTTGAATTTATAATACAAAGGAGGCGTCACCAAGATCTTTCATTTCGAAGTTTCTTGATAGAAATCTCTTGATTTCGTGCAACATACCTATATCATTAGTGACAAACAATATGTCATCAACATATAAAACCAGGAAAATGTACTTACTCTCACTGAATTTGTGATACACACAATCATCAACAAGATTCATCTTGAAATCAAATGAGAGAATTACTTGATGAAATTTGTTGGAGGCGCATATTGCAGCTGCGGCTCTCTTCTTGGCTTGATGTTGGAGGCGCGCGTTGTTCTCTCTGAGATTGGGAAATTAGAAATTTATAATCAAAAGATGGTAAGAGAAAGAGAGGGGGATGAGAGTTTAATTTAAGAAGAACGGAAAATGAAAATATTCTAGGTATGTTAAATGTTTTGTTTGTTTAAAATTTTTGGGGTGGGTCTTGTTCCCTCTCACGGAATGCATTTTGGGATTTTCAGGAAATCCATTGCAATTGCTACACTAGAATGCATTTTGTTTGAAATTTGGCCATTTGGTTAATTATTTAGAGAAATGTGATTGGAATCTGCATGAAGGAATATGATATGTTGATACTTGTTTCAAGTTCTCACGATCTTATTGGAATAAGGAAATGTTGGCTATCTAAAACTACTCTTTATGAAAAAATTTGGATGGAAGCGGTTAAACAAACCTTAGTTAGAAGATCAAATACCAGACTCCACATTTGCCATGATTAAGTTCTTCATTCCTTTTTTTATTCCTTTCAAAAGTCCAATATTTGCAAGGTTGAAGTAGAGGGCATTTTAGGGAAAAAATTTCATTAGAAGCCATGCGAGATGCACATGATTCCTTTCTGTCAAGATATTAACGGTGTTAAATAGAGAAGGGACATTGTTAATGCTTAGTAAACATTTAGGATTTATTTTGTAAGGATTAAAAATGAAGAGGAGACTTATGTAATTTTGTCAAATCTTAGTAAAAGTTTATGTAATTTACTCTGTTAATAAATGCTAAGGGCATGTTTGATACGACTTCTTTTTATAAAAGAATCACCTCTTTTTTATAATAATAATAATAATAATAATATATCACTTCTTTTAGTTTTTTAGGTGTTTGTTTTAGTTTCTTTTTTTAAAATAATCAGAAGCTATTTAATAGTTTTCCATGAAATCAATTGTTTCTTTAAAAAAAATGATTATTTTGATACAATATGTTGTAGCAAATATTAGTTTAAAAGTAACAGACTCTTCGATATTATTTTTAACATATTCTTTGATATATATATATATATATATATATATATATATATATATATATATATATATATATATATATATATTGATTAAGAATAAAAGTAATACCTTAATTTTTTTTTTTGTCAAAGATAAAAATGAGATAAAGCAGTAACGTAACTCATTAGAAATGAAATCATAATAGAAGCCAACAACTGGATTCTCTTGAATTGAATCAAAATCAATTGCAGATAAACAAACAGATGGTGTTTGAAGCCATTATTTTCAACCCATAGAAGGGCAGCACAGAAGAGGCTTCATGACAACATACAGCCGAAACGTAAAAATGAGAATAGTATGATAAAAGTACGTAGTGCACACAGACTTGGAATAGAATTGAAAAGGTGGATCCGTCAGCAAAATGGATCGTTGCAATTAAGAAGCGTAGAGCTTCTTCTCAATCATGACATCGCCACTCTCTGGAACTTCAGCCTTGTGATGAGCTGCTTGACCGTGGCAGCACTTGTAACTTACAGAAGCAATCTCCATGGATCTGCCACAAGCAGCATCAGGGCAATTAATGGGGTGAAGAATATCAGCAGGGTAGTTAGCCAACTGCATGTTCGAGCATTCCTGAGGGTAGTTGCGACGCTTCTGCTCATAGTATTCCTTGAAAGCCACGTCAAACCCTGCTTTCTCCAGCACCTTTTCCTTCCATATCTCGAAATCAGCTGCAGTTGCCAGCATTGGGTCCCCACTCCCCAACAACTTCACGTTCGACCCTTTGCTGAGAAGAACCCACCCGGGTTGTTGCTGTTTCAGACAGAGCAAGCTCTTAATCTCCTCAATGGTAGGGTCCTTGTGTGTCTTCTGAATCATGTTCGCGAACAGGCTCTCTATGCCAATCCAGAAGCGAGGAACGATCCTGTGATCTTCCCTTCCGAATGGATAGTGCTCTATCACCGCGTCTGCCCTCTTGATGATCTCATGCCTTTTGATTCTTTCCACTGCCTGAGCGAAATCTTGCAGCCACTTCTTGTCACTGCCTCCATATATGAAGATGAAACTGTCCGCTTTTATCTGATCGATCATCATTCACATATACACACATTTTTATTTGCATTCAAGCTTTAAAGGATAAAGGGTAGCTAAAAATAATATTGATACAAGTAAAGTTGCACTTACAAGGTCTTGCAGCTTGGGATTGACTTTCTTCATTTCGGCCCAGAACCAATTCCATTTCTGGGTGAGGACATCATCATCAGAGGGTCTGAAAGGGAAGGCATCGATGCCCCAGACGAAAATCATGTGCATTGCATTGTAGTTGACGACCCGGCCTTGAGGGTTGAGCACAGGGATGATGGGTTTATTCTTGTAGTTCAAGTCCTCCCTTATGAGCCTGATTCCCGCCAAGGGGTAGAAGTATTCCGTCACATACCACGGCATTTCAAGCTTCAGGTTATCATACTCTGCCCTGTGCAGAAGATTCCACTCATCCACGACAGGGACCCACAGAATCCTGAAATCCTCTTTCCTGTATCCTTTCACTTCCCTTGGATCTTCCTGTAATCCCTCATAGATTGATTGCAGAAGCCGAACCTCATCTCTGATGCTGTCAAGCCCCGAAATGAACAGTAACACGTGTTTCTTCCTGAACACTTCGATGCTAACCATTTGTCTGGTGAGTCCATCGTAGACATGGGGGTCGTGAACTTCGTTGTGGTAGATCAGAACCTTGAGAACCTCTACAATTTCTGTGGGGGTTTGAAGCAACTTCTTACGCCTCCAGTAGTCTTCTAGGTCACCTGAAATCAATCAACACAGATATCATGAATTTTATATTTTCTTCTTTCTCAGGAATAGACTGCACCCTTCATGAAGATAAAACATATTTACGGTGATAGTTAATTTCAAATTTGTTAAACATATTTATATTATGATACTTTCAATTAAATTATTCTTTATAAATATACCTCTTTATTCCTTCAAAAAACAAAAAATACCTCTTAATGTTAATTAGAAACAGGTGGATCGATACATATTTTACTGAGTATTTATTTATCCCTTCAGAAATAAAAATAAAAAAACAAAAGAAATGCCAAATACGTAGATGCTTAGATAGTTATAAATCTACACTCACTTTCTCTTCCAGCACATTTTTTTATCTGTGTTTTCCTTCATCACATTACTTATCACACATATCACTCCATTTTTTCTTTCATCACACATGTCAGTCCAATTTTTTTTTTCCCTCTTTTTTCTTTCATCATATTACTTATCACATTGTTAATTTATTTTTCTTCTTATCAGTACTCTTTAATCTACTTGAATCCCAGCCTAAAATGGGGTTGAACGATCTTAGTAATTTTCCTAACCTATTTTCTTTCTGCTCCTGGTGAGATTCGCCTTTAATTTGCTGATAACAGCTGCAAGCTTGTCGTCAAAATTGGCTATTTCGTATCTAGAGTCCCTGAAGAAAAGTAATTGAGAAAGATATATAAGAAGAAGAATATTAGTATATATTGATCTGATGATGATAAATAGAGAAATTAAAGTGCTTACGATTCACCAAGGAGGAAATCAAAGTGATTAGCACAGACAACAGTGGTGACGATAGCCCAGTAGACAGCAACAGGGATCTCTTGCATGGCTTCTGCCAAGGCTGGGACGTCCTTCAAGTCATAACCTTTGGTGGAAAGCCTCTCCAACTCGGTGATGCACTCAACCGCGATGAGCAAGTTCTTGACCAAGCTGTTGTAGTCAGCCACGGCTTGCCTGTTCCTCTCCACGATGTGAACTCGGCTCATCTGTGCCAGTGATCTTCCCAGATGGTCTCCACTCGGAGTCTGGACGAGGTGCCAGAAGTTTCCATACTCCAAAGCCAAAGCCGCCAGAACCAATATCGCTTTTCCATCCCATGTGTACGTTCTCAGCTGGTCAAGGATCGACATTGCTGTGCTGTGTGCATGATGCTCACCGTGCGGTGTGTTCATCATCTACGTACACCCGCCCACATTATTATTATTATTATTATTTATAACAATATTACATGCATTCACAACAACAACAACAACAAGTAATAATCAACAACCTGAGAAGCAATATGCTTAAGTTTTAGGAACGGTGGGTCGAAAGTGGACAAAGGAACCTTGTCTTCAATAAGACCAACGGGTGTGCCAGTCTGCAACAACACAAATAATATTGCTTTACTCTATTACATGCAAATGCAAATTATATAGATTGATTGAATGTTTCATACCTTAACAGCAACACTGTCAGCAAGTGCAGTAGAACGCTTGATGATGTTTGCAGTAACGTTGAAAAGCGATTCCACATCGTACCTTTCAGCGGTGTGGACGTGGGTAATGTAAACCTTCTCCAGGATCTGATCATCAGTCCAACCCAATGGGTTCAAAGTGTTGGTTTGAACCGAAGAAGGGGTCGCAGGAGAAAGTGAAGACACTAATGCCATTGCTCGATCTCTTTGTATCTGATCTCTCAGGTTTATTTTAATTTGATTGTGCCTTCTTCTTTATCTGCTTCGCCTATTTATAACTCTTAAAGGGTGGGCTAGAGTTTACACTGGCCGAAACACACAGAATCTATGAGCCAACTCTTTTTGTGACATCAATGCAGGATTTTACAATATAACCTTGTGTATTCATGATTCATATGATATATAAGCAGGGTTAGTATTGACGTTTTGGTGCAGCTTTTGCTTTTGATAAAGATGGAAGTATGTTTGTTCTCAAAATCTTCAAGGAAGGAATAATTGTATGTTACTAAAGGTTAAAGGAAGGGAATATATATATTTGAAGACTGCGATCGACAAGCTAGCAACGGATACCATCTACTTTGTCCTTAACTGAGGGGCTTCATACCATATGTAGTAATTAAATGATCATGTGTTCACCCGTTGAGGTTCAGGAGTACAGTTTCGCTCTCTTTGTAGTATATGTTTAAAAATAAATAATTAAGTACACTGTTTTAAGCTCACTATAAAACGTATCTCACTAATATATTGTAACTGTTAGAGCCTGTACGTGTTGCTGCGGGAACGAAAAATATAAGAGACTCCCAAAGCTGATGTTATATATATATTATATATAAAAAATGAATGCTTAATTACAGACTTCATTCACAGACAAGAATAAAGTAAGATATCGAATGTTTTTTTGCTTTTGGTAATTAACGAGCTAGGGAGAAAAACCGGAAGTAAATCATAAGATTTATGGTTAAGCTAGCAGATAAAATGGAGAAATATATAAAAGATGTAAATCATCAAAATCTAAAATTTTAAGTGTTATTTGTGATTGAAATTAAAATGTCTCTCAACAAATGAATATTGATATTTTTATTGAATAGTCATATATAATATTAATAATACAAAGAAAGATATAAAAGAATGTATTGAGGGAACACTACTAATTAAAAAAACATTTTTTTACGATGCACTTTCGACATCGGTTCCAACAAAACCGTCTTAGTTATTAAGGCGGTGACAATTTTATAAATATAAGGTTTTCAACAAAAACGATTTTACAAAAACCGTTTTAGAATGGTAGTTTTCTAAGGCGATTTTGTAAAAAATGTCGTAATTGGATGAAAGACTTTTCGTTGTTTCATCTATAAACCTAACTAGACCTTAAACTACTTTCATAAGAACAACCAAAGGTGACCTTTGGAGTTCAGGTCATACGGGTTGTGGAAGCTTCGGGACTCCACCTGACGGCACCATCGACGTTGGGGATTCGTTGGGCTCCATTGTCAGGGTAGCACCAGCGTGGACTTGCCGACCTCCAATATGCAAGTTGTCATAGCAGCGGAACCAGAGCAGCCATCGCGCCGGACTCGCCGAACAGAGCGCGGTTGTCGGCTCGGTTCTTCGCCAATAGCCTCAACTTGGCCATCGCCGATCGCTTCACGGCCACAGATGGCGAGTGCAGTCCGTCAACATAGATCTTGACCATCGGCTAAAAATCCTCTGGCGAAATGCTCTCTATGATCTCGGTGGAGAAGCTCTCCCTTTGGAGAAACCCTAGGCAGGGCTCGTGCTCAGGTTAGGGTTGGTTGTCGATGTGAGGAGCAGCAGGAGGAGGTTGGGAGGAGGAGACGGTGGCGAGCCTTTGGAGCTTGCTGGAGATATCGCTACTACAGGCAGAGAAATCGCTCAGAGCTTGAGAGAGCTCGAGGAGTTGCTGTAAAGTGAAAAGAGAAGATGGAAATAATTTGGTTGTGCATTCATTCAGAAACATAGAGGAAATATATACACAAATATATATCTCTAATTAGATGATTCTACTCCTATAATTCAACAATCTATTCCTACAATCAAGTCATTCTAATATGACTGTTATTATATTTACAGCAAGAATCATGGGATACAATTAACTTTCATAACAACAAGAATCATAGAATATAGTTGACTTTCCTAACACTTCCCCTCAAGTTGGAGAGTGGATATCAAGAACTCCCAACTTGCACTTCATTGTAAGAAAGGATTCCTTCCCTAGTGGTTTAGTGAACACATCGGCAACTTGTTCTGCTAAAGGAACATACTCAGTTGCAACTGAACCATCTTGAATTTTGTCATGAATAAAATGACAATCTATCTCTATGTCGAGTTCTTTCATGAAATACCGGATTAGACGCAATGTGAAGAGCTACTTTGTTGTCACAATACAACAGTGCTGCCCTTGAGTGCAATATCCCCAAATCCTTCAACAATGAACGTAGCCAAGACAACTTGCAACATGCGCTTGTCATAGCTCTATGTTCTGCTTCAGCTGATGATAGAAAAATTGTCTTTTGTCTTTTTGTTCGCCAAGAAATAAGAGAGGATCCCAAAAAAACACAATACCGTGTAATTGATTTTTTGGATATTGGGCAACCTCCCCAATCTGAATCACAAAAAGCACGTAAAGATAAATCATTTTGGGAAGAGAAAAATAAACCTTGACCTGGATTGTTCTTTAGATACCACAATATTCGCATGACAACTTCCATATGAGGTTTGCAAGGAGCATGCATGAATCTACTAAATATGTGCACTGAGTAGGTGATATCCAGACGAGTAACAGTCAAATAAATTAGGCATCCTACAAGTCGCCTATATGGAGATGGATCTTTCAACAATTCTCCTTCATCTGATAATTTTACATTTTGCTCCATGGTAAAGTTCACAGGCTTAGCTCCCAAACATCCTCCATCTTTTAGATTTTCCAAAGCATATTTCCTTTGTGAAATGAATATACCTTTCTTTGACCGAGAAACCTCCATGCCCTAAAAATACTTCAAGTCACTCAAATCTTTAATCCAAAATTGATTATGCAAAAAAAATTTAAGAACAATTATGGCATTGGGATCATTACCAGTTATGAGGATGTCATCAACATAAATCAATAAGGCAACAAATGATTTGCCTTTCTTACATGTAAACAACGAATAATTTTCTTTTGATTGAATAAATCCAGCACCTTGAATAGCCGTAAAGAACTTGGCAAACCATTGGCGAGAGGCTTGTTTTAATCCATATAAGGATTTGTTGAGGCGACACACAAGGTTCTCCCACTGTCGTTGAAAACCAGGAGGAAGAGACATATAAATTTCTTCAGAAAGATCTCCGTGAAGAAATGCATTGTGGACATCAAGTTGATGAAGTGACCAATTTTGAGCAACTGCCAAAGCTAATAAACAACGTATTGTAACCATTTTAGCCGTAGGTGAAAAAGTGTCATGGCAATCAATCCCTTCAAGTTGTGTGTAACCCTTTGCTACTAACTGTGCTTTATAGCATTCAAGAGAACCATATGATTTGCGCTTGATTTTGTAGACCCAACGACAACCAATAGCTTGCTTTCTAGGAGGGAGAGGTGTGAGAAACCAAGTATTATTGGCCTTTAAAGCAACCAACTCAGATTTCATTGCTATTTGCCAATGAGATTGGGAAGCAGCTTGTTCATAACATGTAGGTTCAACATCATTAGTAATAGTAGCAATAAAGGATGTATGTTGTGGTGAGTAACAATCATATGAGATAAAATTGTAGAGAGGATATTGTGTACCATTACTTGGAAAAGATGACATGAATGACAATGATTCGGGAGAACTTACTTGATTACAAACATAATCACTCAAGGCTATAGGGGGAACATGAGCTCTTTGAGAATGACGCAAAGGGGCTGTTGGAGAAGCAGTAGTGACAGGGTTAGATTCCGCATGTGTTGGTTGGATGGGTGAGGAATTTAAGACAACAATGGGTAGGACAGAATCTGTTTTGGTTGGGGAAGGAGAAATGGATTCGTAGAGAGGATATCGTGTACCTTTACTTGGAAAAGATGACGTGAATGACAATGATTCGAGAGAACTTACTTGATTACAAACATAATCACTCAAGGCTATAGGGGGAACATGAGCTCTTTGAGAACGACGCAAAGGGGCTGTTGGAGAAGCAGTAGTGGTAGGGTTAGATTTTGCATGTGTTGGTTGGATGGGTGAGGAATTTAAGACGACAATGGGTAGGACAAAATATGTTTTGGTTGGGGAAGGAGAAATGGATTTGTAGAGAGGATATCGTGTACCTTTACTTGGAAAAGATGACGTGAATGAAAATGATTCGGGAGAACTTACTTGATTACAAACATAATCACTCAAGGCTATAGGGGGGACATGAGCTCTTTGAGAACGACGCAAAGGGGCTGTTGAAGAAGCAGTAGTGGCAGGGTTAGATTCCGCATGTGTTGGTTGGATGGGTGAGGAATTTAAGACAACAATGGGTAGGACAGAATCTGTTTTGGTTGGGGAAGGAGAAATGGATTTGTAGAGAGGATATCGTGTACCTTTACTTGGAAAAGATGACGTGAATGAAAATGATTCGGGAGAACTTACTTGATTACAAACATAATCACTCAAGGCTATAGGGGGGACATGAGCTCTTTGAGAACGACGCAAAGGGGCTGTTGAAGAAGCAGTAGTGGCAGGGTTAGATTCCGCATGTGTTGGTTGGATGGGTGAGGAATTTAAGACGACAATGGGTAGGACAGAATCTGTTTTGGTTGGGGAAGGAGAAATGAATTCGTAGGGAATAATATCCTCGTGGAAAATAACATCACAACTAGTGAAGACTTTATTAGATTCAATATCATATAATTTGTAAGCTCTCTGACCAACTGGATAACCAATAAAAACACATTTGGTGGCACGAGGAGCAAACTTATGGGGTACATGAACATTTGTAGCATAAGCTAGACATTCAAAAACTCTAAGGTGGGAATAAGAGGGAATTTTTTTATAAAGTTTTTCGAAAGGAGTTTGGTGAGAAAGTATAGGTGTGGGCAACCTATTAATTATATGAATAGCAGCAGAGACACATTCTGCCCAAAAGTGTAAAGGGGGCTGAGATTGAAAACGAAGAGCTCGAGCTGACTCAAGGATATGTCTATGTTTGCGCTCAACCACCCCATTTTGTTGAGGTGTGTAAATGCAAGAATGTTGATAATTAGTGCCTTGTTGGGAAAAAAAAATTCTTGCATAGAGAAAAACTTTCCTCCATTGTCAACCCAAATATTTTTTATTGTAGTATTGAATTGGGTTTTCACATAAGAGAAAAAATTGGTTAGAAATTTTTTTGTCTCACTTTTATGATGCATTAGAAAAACCCAAGTAAAACAAGAAAAGTCATCCACAATAGTCAAAAAATATTTTGCACCAGAAAGGGAAGAAACTTTGAAAGGCCCCCAAATATCACAATGTATTAATTCAAAAGGTTAATCAGAGGAAATAGAACTTGTGGAAAAAAGAAGCCTAGTTTGTTTTGCAAGAGCACAAATAGTACAATCATTATTTTGCTTAAAAGGGAAATGAAGGAAGTTTTTGGCCATAAAGTCTAATCGAAAAGAGGATAAGTGTCCCAGACGTCTATGCCACAAGATACTTGAGGTGTTTGAAGTGGAGGCAGCTTTGATGGTATTTACTTTGTGTGTCTTATTCATTGAAACCAAGTAATAGAGTCCATCTCATTGTTCACCCAAACCAATCGTCATCCCCGTCATCAAATCCTACAAAATACATAATTGAGGGGAAAATGTTACTGAACAATTTAATTCTCTTGTGACTCGACTCACAGACATCAAATCCACCTTACAAGATGGCACCCCAAGTACATTCTTCAAATAAATAATATGACTCAAAGGTAAATTTCCAGTAGAAATAATTGGAGCTTGATCTCCATTTGGCATAACAATTGATGGTAAACAAGTGTTTTCTTTATTGTTGACAAGTAGAGATGGAGAAAAAGTTATGTGATTTGTTGGATCACTATCAGTTATCAACTTAGGTGAGGATAAACCTAAAGAAAGATTGACATTATTTGTCTTGGGAGCAACTAATTGAGATGCTCCATTGCCCTACATAATAGACAAAATTTGTTGTAATTGTAATTGTAATTCAGTCAATCCATTCACAAAGGGTTGAACATGTGCTAATGGGGTTTCTTTGACATTATTTGTTGAAGATTGATTGTTGTCGTTGGACTTGAAATGATAGTTCGTGGTATGCTTGGATTGTCCTAGTGGATAACCATGTAACTTCCAACATGTCTCCCTTGTGTGATGATCTCTGTCACAGTGGGAACAATGCAACGGTTTACGATTATTGGAATTGGGACGAGAAGATTGGCCATATTTGTGTCGAATAGCAAGGGTTGTTGGTTCCTCCTTTTGGACAGTCATGGTAGAAGCTTCAATAGTCTCTCTTCTTGTACCCAAATTTCGTTGCTTTTATTCTTGAATGATGGAAGAATAAGCGTGTGAAACATCAGGTAGAGGATTCATCAAAAGGAGTTGACCACGAACAACACTATAAGATTCATTCAACCCCATGAGAAATTGCATCAACTTGTGTCTTTTGTTGTTTGCTCCACATGTGCAAATAACATCATTGTAGGATCCTAACTCATCCCACAATTTTTTTAACTTTGTATAGTATGCAACAACTATCATTTGATCTTGAGTAAGGAAAGCAATCTCTCTCTCGATCTGGAAAATGCGTGGTGCGTTGCTTTGAAAGAAACGATTTTGAAGATCTTCCCAAACTTCATGAGCAGTGCCATAAAAAATAAAAGTATCTGCAATATCAGGGGTCAATGAATTAAGAATCCATGACAAAACCATATCATTGCATTTTTTCCATGTTGCGTAGTGTTCTAGTTTGGTTTTGGCAGATAGTGCTTTGAGGGTTCCATCAACAAAACCAAATTTAGATTTTTCATTCAATGAGATGGTAGCGGCTCGATGCCAAGTCGAATAATTGTCGCCATCGAGAGATTTAGAAACAAGAACCATTCCAAGATGATCGGAATGGTGAAGAGAGTAAGAGCTATTGGAATCAAATTTGTTTCCATCATTGGCCATAATGGTTTAGAAACTAAAAAATATTTGAAAGGTACAAAAAATGGGAAAGAGAAAGAGCAGATCGTTACCACTCTGATACCATATAAAGTGACAAGAGAAGATGGAAATAATTTAGTTGTGCATTCATTCAGAAACAAAGAGGAAATATATACACAAATACATATATCTAATTAGATGATTCTACTCATATAACTCAACAATCTATTCCTACAATCAAGCCATTCTAATATGACTAATATGACTGTTACCATATTTACAGCAAGAATCATGGGATACAATTAACTCTCATAACAACAAGAATCATAGAATATAGTTGACTTTCCTAACAGTTGCTCCATTAGCGAACCGGTTAAGTTTTCGGAGATGCACGTAGCACAGTCGTGTTGGAATAGTTTGGAGCGCATCGTTCGCATGGACTTCCCGATGATGGTTCGATGAGTTTTGGTTGTTTCATTGGAATCTTTCTCCAGGGAAACCATTCTCACGGA
This sequence comes from Glycine soja, assembly GCF_004193775.1. Lineage (NCBI taxonomy): Eukaryota > Viridiplantae > Streptophyta > Magnoliopsida > Fabales > Fabaceae > Glycine > Glycine soja. Next base: position 90,945 of record NC_041011.1, read on the forward strand.
TGAGATAGTAGATTTTATGGATGAGTCTCTTTAATACTTCAGCTGATATTTGATATGTCCTAGCACACAAAGATAGAGAAAGAGAGAGAAGAAGAACGAATGCTTTTATAGAGGCCAATAATTTTTCAAAATGAATGAATAAAATTAAAAAGGCTGGTTTTTACTACAATCACTTCTTCAATAGGATAACAAATACCCTCATATCCTAAATCTTTGCGTCCCTCACCGATTGACCGTTAATGTAATGTTCTTCATCATTTCTTCCTTCTTGAGTAGAGTAAATTCTTTTAATGTCATCTTGTTCCTATTACATCTTCTTTCAATGTCCTTTCCTTCTTTTTATAACATTTTATTTAATACATATTATTAATTTGTTTGATTATACTTACAATCATATATTTTAAATTGAACTAAACATTAAAAATTTAACACATTAGTTCATGATAAAAAAAACCTATCAAGAGAATACACGGACTCTATAAGAAGAATTGTGTCCTTCCTCAAATTTTTATAATATTATATTTGTTAACAAAAATAAATATAAAATTTACTGTCAACATAAGGATTAGAAATTACATTGATAGCATAGTTATATTTATGGTTAATTTGGAATCACATTTGATTAGACACCAAATTAATCTGAATTGAATTATATAAAATTGTTGTGGGTAACAATTTTCTCTCTCTGAATTTATATATGTGTATATTATTTCCGACCTGACCGAGCTAATTAAGCATATCAGATTTTAAATATAAACTAATTGATGCCTAGTAATTAGTCAATTCTTTTGAGATGAGATTTGATTTAGTTTTAAATCCCAAAAAGCATGGTATTTTATTATTTTAGTACCTATTTAACTTTTTTTACTTTTAATCTCTTAATGGTTCTTTAATAAAGATTCAAAACATGTGGTTTTCGTAATTTTTAAATGAATAAAAAAATATACGGAAACTAAATCCAAATTCCAAATTCCAAATCATCAAATTTTCATAGATAAAAAATATATTTTAATCCATTAATATATTTGATATTAATATTATGTTCTATATCTATTCTATAACAATATTATGTTCTATATCTATATCTTTTTAATAAGGATTTAATGTACATATTTAGTTAGATTAAATTGTCCTTTAAACTCTTCCTAAATTATTCTTTTGGTGATCTTTAACTGTCTTTTACTTTCTTAAGTTCTCATTTTCTTTTTTAGGTTTTTTTTTCCATCTCACTCCATAAACTACCTATTGCCTCTAGTCTTTCTTTTCTCTCTCTCTCACGTCCTACAATACATTTTGGTATATAAGTTGCTTCGTTAAGAGGAAAGAAAATCGCACCTTTATTTTTCTCTCTCCCATTCCACAACACTTTAAGGCTAACCACTTGAAAGGTGTAAAGTAAATAGAAATTGTATGATTTGTGTTATCTCCTTCTCTCTCTATCCGTCTTCATTTTCTATTTATTTCCAATTACTTCAAATTTTTATTTACATAAATGATTGTATTTTATATTTGGAAAATGTGTATCATATGCAATCACTTTTAAATTTTTATTTTTATTTTGGTCACTGATATGTTCATATTACTTTTCTCAGAAAGTAGAAGATCTTAAGGAGTCAAGCGCCAAACAAAGTGAAGTTGGAACTCCGTGTCAACATTTTGCGTAAGATTTGCATGAGGGTTGGGCAAGTAAAAGAGTTACAACTCTGTACATTGCATAAAAGTTGTTTGTACGTGGATCATGAGGCAAGTGACTGATCTTTTTCTAATCTCTAATTCGTGTTAATATACTTTTTGAATTTTTTAATTATTTTCTTTTCTTCTATCTCTATAATAATAATAATGAACTTTTATGGAAATTTAAAAGATTATTTATCTCAATAATTTTTTCTCATGTTTTTTTCATTGTTTTCCTTCTGACAATGTATTGTCATCTCTAAAAAACCAAGCTTTAAAAGTGTTCATTATTTTTAACTCATGATAATTGTTATTTTTAAAACTACTCCGTTCGAATATGTGTCCACGCGCGTATCATGATGGTATAACTGTCCATTTTAAAATTGTTCATGCAAATCAGTTTTAACAAAAACACATATCAAAATTACAAGTAATTTCTTTTTAATTTGTTAATTTTTTCATCTCTAAGAAATTTATTTTCAAAACTGTCCTTTTTTATAACATCAATTAATATATTTAGGTTTAATTAAATTTTCATAAAAAATAGATCATTTTTAAATTATTATCTAACATTCAATTTTTTTTTCACCTAAGTATCCAAAAAAATTTATATTTCAATTTAATACAAGTCGTTAGTTCCATTTCATCAAGTAATTCAGTAATGATGTGGTGGACAGAGTCTCACGCCATCATTCCTTATCACTTACATCTCATTGTCACATACGTCATTTAAGGTGATGACGTGATAATGACATGTTAGTGATTAGGTTTAATGATGTGACATTCTTTGTAACGTCATTAATTAACGAAATGAGATTAACGATAAATAGTAAATTGAAACATAAATTTTTTCCTAGTTATTTGATAAAAAATAAATTTTTAGGTAATAATATGAAAACGACCTATTTTCATATATGAAAAACATATTTAAATCATATATAATTGGTACTTTGCGGTCTATGATCAATATATGTATGCAACATGTTATGCCTTTGCTCCTTCTTCCTTCATTATTATTCTCTTGACCCAAAATATATATTCCACCATTTAATGTTATTGAGTTCTCTTTTAGTTTTGTTCATATATTAATACCCATCTTAACTCTTTAATTTCACCTTTAATACTATCTTATTAATTTATTTAAGTTGTTTAATCATGATAAATTGATAGGTGAGTTATTGCACATTTCAAATGGTGTTTTGTTTATTCCTATCAATAAAAAATATCTTATTAATTTAATGTATTTCTTATTTTGAATAAGGAATTATCTTAAAAAAATAAATAGGATAAAGTTTTTAAATCTATATAAAAATAAATTACATATATATGTTCATCAAGTTATTTTAATTTTTTGACAAGTTTACAAATTTATTTGATCAAATAAAAGTGTTTAAGAAACAATTTTTTCTTATTGACTTGTAAGATTTACTTTTAAACATAACTTAAATTTATGATTACCATTTTTATTTTTATTTTCAATAAAATAATACAATTTATCATTTTATTTGTAATTAAATTATTTATTTTGATAAAAATCCTCTTTATCATTTGTTAACTAAAAAATTGTTAATTAGATTAACTTAAATATATTTTTAATATCTAAAAAATTAATCATTTTCATATTACTATCTAAAAATTGATTTTTTTTTATCAAATAACTATTTGAAAAAAAATTTATATTTCAATTTACTATCTGTCAAACCATCACATCATCACTTAACAAAAGAGTATTAACGATAAGTAATAAATTAAATAATAATTTTTTTCCAAATACTTAATTGAAAGAAAAATAAAATTTATATAATAATCTAAAAATGATATTTTTTTCAGATATAAAAAACTTAATTAACTCATATATTTATAACTTATGAAATTCATCATAATCTGAGTCCTTTTTTTTTCATAAAAGATTTAAGATCTGACCTCTATTTTGAACCAACTCACATCTATCAAGGCAGCCCATCATATTCGACCTGTTTAGACATCGCTGGAACTCACAAGTCCTTTTACATGAGCTATTGAAAACTTTATAAAATTTATTAAGTTTGATGATAAAAAAAAAAAAAAATTCATTTTGACCAGATACTAAGATACTACAGAGAGCATTAATTTTATTTCACTTATGAGGGGAGGGGAGTAAAACAACATTTATCAACTACTATTTGTTAGCCTATCGAAGAAGATAGTAGTGCAAGACAAAACATTCATTCAACCTAAATGTGCAAGCGGGCGTTATAAAATCATAAAACCAGTATTTAAGCATTAATATATGCGCTTAAAGGCGAAACTGTATCTAACTTATAGATAGCAGTGCAAGACAAAACATTCATTCAACCTAAATGTGCAATCTACAATTCAACTAACTAATAATAATAGTTGCATGGAAAGAGAAAGTAGAAACAACCCTTGCAGAATACTGAATATGCCTCAATCAAGCAAATCGGAAACTGGATTTTTCCTAAATGCATCAACTAGAAACAACTGGTTAGCCAATGTTTTGTTGGGAAATAGGTTATCAGCTTTCATCCTCTCTCTGATCCCATACGCTGGAACCTTGGCGTTTACATATGCCTGCATTAGAACTTTGAACTGACTTATTCGAGACGTATAACCAGCTTGTCTCATTTTAAGGAAAATCTTCTCCGAGTTATGGACGTCACCCCTCTTTGCATACTGCTCTAAAATATCCAAATAGGTGGTAAACATTGGCTGCAGCTGACTCTGTTGGATTGCCTTCTGCAAAACAGAGTCTGCCTTCTCAACTTCCCCAGCTTGGATATACAGTTTCACAAGTGCATTCCATGTCAATGGGCCTATCCTCAGCCCACTATCTGCCATTCGCTTGATAAGATCCTTACCCTTCGCTAGCATTTTATTATTTGCATAAATCTTCAGAAGAATTGAGTAGTTTTTGGAATTAAGTTTCCATTTCTTTGACGCCATCTCAAAAACTGCCTCAGCTTCTTCAATTTTCTCTAACTTTCCCCAAGCTTCAACTGCAGCCAGGCAGTCATCAACTCGAGGTTTTGATTCACAGACCTTCCAAATTCTCTCCACTTCATCAGCCTTTCCCAGGTTTGCATAAAGGCGGAGCAAAGTTGCACACACCCACTGTTTCTCTTCCAAGTTTTCACCTTCAATCTCCTTCAATATAGCTTCAGCTTTTTCTTTAAGCCCAGCTGAGGTGTAATGCCTAGCCAAGAGTGCCTGTAATCGAATGTCTGGTTCAAAGCCTTCTTCTTTCATGGTCTCAAACACTTGCTCCATTCCAGCAATATCATTGGAATGGCCCTTTGAGTCTATTAAGATTCTGTAAGTAAAAAGAGAAGGTTTGACATTCTCCTTTTCCATCAGCAGTAAAACATCAGCTATTTTCTTCTTGTCCAACTTCTTATACAAAAGCAGCAACTGGTTACAAGCAAACACTGTAAGTGGTAAATCCAAGTCCTTCATTTTGTTGAATATTTTCTCTGATGCGATCAAATTGTTCTGACTAGCACAGTTAGCCAGTAACGTTCGGTATAATAGCTCACCTCTAAAAGATTCTGGAACACTCTCAATGTATTTCTCTGCCTGTGGGAGGCCACGCAACTTGGCAATCAAATCAAGTTGAGAAGCATAATCACTCTCCATAAATTCAAGCTTCTTGTTTGACTCTAACCACTGAAAGAGCTACAGTTCCAACAAAAAAAAAAAAACAATAACATTACAGTATAAAGCATCATATTGGAAAATTGGAAACTAAAGAAAAATATAAATATACAGTAACAATGTTAATCAGTCAAACAAATATAATAGTTATTACGACATAGAATACATTTATGGAACACTCCATGTAAGACAATATGCCTGCTTTATCAACTGAAGAAAAATTACAAGCTACTAAAAGCATTTGCAACATATCAATATGCAGGGGAAAAAACAAAAATAAAACCATTCCCCCTATTCTGCAGTCCTAACCATAGTTTTCAAATCCTGGATAATGGAGCGGAGGGCTAACCATAAAAATGTTAAATAAGTTTTAGAGATTCTACCATTTAAGTTATGTTACGGGTATGTTTAATTCTAAGTAGGCAGTAAAAGCATGCCTATAATAGTTTTCTCTGAATATTTTCATTAATATTTAAACTATATAAGATGAACACTTTAAATGAGTTGTCCAAATTATTGGCTAGTCTAAGTTTTGAGAACTGAATTGATGGAAGAATGGAAGGGTCATGTTATTGATCCCAACAACAACAACTGGCTTTGTGGTTTGGTTCTCTTCTCTCAAGGTTCTTATCACTTCACAAAAAGATAGCCCAATGTTTGAGCACTTAATTTTATTTGATTCCTAAATCATACCCCCTATTTGGTTACATCACTGTAGCTGGGAGAGGAGATAAAATTTTAAAAAATTCAGTGGGTCTCACACTGCCACTATACTACTTTAATTCAAAAATTTACTCTCTATTCCATTCCATTCCACTCCCTTCAACCAAAATGACCTTTTTTTTGAAAGAAAAAAATCAAGGAATTTCATTAATTATGGTATTGTAAATACAAGTAGGAGTAGTCGTGACAACTGAGTCTAGCATGACATTGCTACCTTACAGCAAGAGTATGAGCTGCAATATTTGCTTGCCTCTTAACAAACATAACTCTAGGGTTTTGATACTGTGTAAGAAGGTAAATACACTCATGAATAATTACACCAACTTTTGGACAATCTTGGCCTGAACTGTTGAGCCTATCCACCACCGTTTTGCAGTCTAATTCGAACTCCACATGGATAATACCATAATCAGCCATCCATCCATCATAAATCACTAGTTGATGTTGGATCTCCAACAATTTCCAGTTTAGCTCTTCGTGGTACCTTTGAAAATCTGTAATGTTTCTCTGACTTGAATCTTAGTAAAGTGTAAATCTTTAGTTTAAAATTTTCACTTTTGTTCTGTAAATTAGGCAACAAAAAAAAAACAAAAAGAAGCATAGCATGGTGCGAGACACTGGCATTGTTTTGCTTCAGATAAAAGCACTAGAAGTATTATAACAAACAAACTTGAAACACCCAAAAGTATGAAGCAGTTGGCAAACAGCGGAATAATTTAAATGTTTAACTGAATAAATCAGAAGCAGATATAGGTTTGATTAATTTTTACCTGGAAAGCCCTGCCATACATTTTACGTCTCCGAAGCTCACGCACGGCCAAAAAGATCTCCTTCCGACTTAGTTCTTTCCCTTGCCCAGCCCACTTACTGAGAGCAGAATCAACGGACAAACCAGGAGCATTTAAAATTACCTTGAATAGTTTCAATTGAGTCCATCTAGCTTGTGATTTTTTCTTGGTTGGATCAATCTCAGCATCTGATAACTCCAGCTCATCATGTGGTTTTTCGCCATCCTCATCCCCGTCAGACAGATCAGCATCAGATTCATCATTACTTCCGTGTATCTCCAAATCATCATCATCGTCTTTCGTGCTGCTAGCACCGGCTTGCGAGGAAAGTTCGTGCCTGCCCACAGCAAATTTCAGGGACACACGACCCATGCCAGCCGACAGAAATCTACCATAAGTGATTTGACGAGACTGAGGGATACCAGCCTCATTTTCCTCACTAGTGGTTGCCACTAATTTGACAGCAGAAGCACGGCTAGCTCCCGCGTTAACTCCTCGCCTCGTACTGCGATAAGCAGCAACCACAAATTAATCAGAAACAAAATCCTAATTCATAAAATCGATGCGAGAAGAGATTTCGTATTCATCGCTCGCAACTTTGAGAATGAAAGAGAGTTAGTTACCTGAGACGAAAAGAAGCTCGACGAAGTGTCCACATGGTGAAAGCAGAGGGTATTCGAGAAAAAATGGAAATGAATAGAAAATAAATAGAGGCTGAGGCTGAGGCTGGACGCTTAAACCCTAACTATAAACCCTCTCCGTCGTCTTATATTAGGTCAGGTGCTAAACCCTCTCCAACTCCCACTCATAGAAATACTTAATTCTTATTTATTACTATTATTATTATAAAAATAAAATTAGCTCCAAATTTAAAATTTTTTTGTTAGAATATAAAATTGTAATTCTTAGTTTCAATACAATTCTAGTACTCGTGTATGATGCAATATTATTATCATGGTTAATAAATAGTGAAATTTCACACCAATATAATAAAATATATTTTTAATAATGCAATAAGTTTTTTTGCGTGATTTTTTAAGAAACTCATAATTTAAGAGATAAACAACCTCTTATTGCCAACAAGTTTCCTTGATCTCAATAAGTCTTTGAAGAAAGTATAATTTCTCTCTTTTAGAGAAAAAAATACAATATGAAGTTCTTAGAAGGATCCTTAATTGATTTGCAAGTATTTGGTCAATGATTTATTTTTGAGAGGATATGACAATAAGCTGAGAAACTCTCAAAAAATTTCATAAACAAGTCACATATTTATAGGTCCTTGATGGCTTTTAAAAAACTTACGAAGGGATGTAACTTTTTAGAGTAACTTATAAAATTTCCTCATTACTAATTGATTATAACTCTTTGGTAATCGATTACACAGTTATTTAATGAGGAGTTATGACTTTTTAAGATAGTAATCAATGACAGACAAGTGGTAATCAATTACAGTTTTCAAATTTCAAATTTTCTAAAAAAAACTTTTTAAAATAATTTTGCTCTTGGCAGTGGAAAAATTCTTTTTCAGAAAATGTTAATATTTTAAAACCTTTTATAATCAATTTAAAAACTATGTTGTGAGACCAAATCTTTGCAATCATTAAGAGACTCTTTTAACAAAGATAGATTAAGATTTAGCTTTCTTTTTTATCTTTATTTTCTTGGTCTTGATTTGGACTTGAAATAAAAACTTGTGTTGCTTTTGTTTTGGCATCATCAAAACCTTTATACACATACATTAAGCAAAGAAGAGCAACCATTAAGAGTCATTTCGTCATTCCATCTCCATTCTTCTTCTCCCCATCATCTTTTTACAATTGTAAAGCTTCTCGTGACAATGAGAGACTAAATCACTCATTGTTGGGAGTTTAGGAGTCAAATACTCTTGATGTAAAGATTTTTACTATCTATTTAATGTTATTTCAATTTCATTGTCTCTTTTTTGTGTTTATTTTCATGTTGTAGTCTGATCACCCATATTCATGTATGTGTTTTAGAGTTTAGACATTGGGAAATGTTTAATCTCTTGGGAAAGGGCATTTAAATAATTCATCTTTAGGGATAAAATGACATTGTTTAGCCTGTTTTATGCATCTCCGCTAATAATGTAATTTAACTAGTTTATTCTCTTAAGGGATTAGGAGAGGAATTAGGTAAATTAGACTCTTTCATATGAGAGATCATAGCTAGGATATATGAGTGGGTATAGGTAACAATTGGATTAGTATTAAATAGAGAAAAAATATTAACATTACATCGAAGGTAGTTTGGTAGGCTAGACCCCAACAAATCCATATTCTGAATCAACCGTTGCTTCATCGCTTCGAGTGTGTGTTTTTCTTCCTTTGCATGCGTTAGATTATTAGTTTAATATTATGTCAATTTATTTTATTGTCCTTTTTCACAATTATTTGAATTAATTCATTAATTGTTTGATAATTGGATACACACCAATCTAAGTACAAACAAAGTTCATGTGGACTCGACACTCGAACTTCCGTTTTACTTTACTACTTGGGACAATTTGATGCACTTGCTAATGAGTTAACAAAAGGAGTAGGTTTGATGATCAAGATTGAGAGTACCAGATTCTATTTATAGAGCTTTGTCCATCACAAAGCTCAACAGAATGTGGGTATGGATATTAAGATCATGGGTTGTTGCTGAACGTTACATAAATGGGTTGAATGCGGACAGAAAATGGATCATGTACAAAAATCCACTTCCCATAAAAATCGCAACAAAATACAGTTCGGGAAAATAGGAATTGAAAAACTAAAAATTCCAACAATATTGGGATGATGGCAGGGCAGATATAGTGGGGTGGCCACTAGTCAGATCATACAGGAAAAACAACCTGCAGGAGGGTAATCAAGGGCATGGGATCGAGTGAGTATGGATGGAGCCCCTTACCTAAGAAAGATTGATTTGAGAGTCTATGTTCAAGCTTTAGAGACCATGTTCAAGTTGACCATAGGTGAGAGATAAGAGAATTTCATTTGCTTTTGGATACACTATAGCCCAATATTGTCTTCTTTTTGTTGTTGTGGTGGTGGTGAATGAAATTATTTTTTATGATGAAAATAACCTGAATTGGTTTTAGTTGTTTCTTCAGGTGAGTACTCTAAAAGAGAGGGTTATAAGGGATCTGAATATGCACCTACATATGAAGACAAGGATGGTGACTGGATGCTAGTTGGAGATGTTCCATTGGAGTCAGTTCTCTTTCTCTTTCTGTGTGTGTTTTGTTCATATCATCATATGTTTAGTTTGTCTCTTAGCTATACACATATTTTCAACCTCACAAAGCTTGCTTTTTATTTGTTTTCTGCAGCATGTTTATGACTTCCTGCAAAAGGCTGAGTCATGTGAAAGGCTCAAAAGCTAGAGGGCTTGGTTGTGGTGTATGAGAAACAGTTAATTTACTATGGCTATGATGAGGAAATTAAATCATTCTTTCAGCAATTCGGTTCTTGGACCTAAGGGATGTTGAATCAATGCTTTGCTATCACCATGCCAATCAAACTAGGGAGATGGAAGACTCTTTCTACAAGTTTTGTCAATATTTCTGGTTATTAATTTTAGAATATGTGATGGGGATTGCTATATATGTTGTTGTTTCCATTGAACCATATCAAGAGGAACCTCAGAAATTTGTCTTAAACGAAGTTTGTTTACATCAAATATTCATGTAATACTTTGCAATTCAATGGACACAAAATTTACTATGTGCATGTTTAAATTTCGTGGATGATGTAAAAGTGACTTCTAACGCGATTTTAGATAACCTCTATAAGAAATTAACTTTCTATTTCTTAAAATGGTTAAAAGTTACTTTTAACATGATATGTGTTGTGAGCCAAATCCAGAATCTCTTGCTCTTAATAATTTCTTATTTACTTTGAAATCTGTTTCATAATCCATTTACAATCCTTTATTACTTTATAAAAAAAATAGATGACTTGGCTTATGGAAGCGGATCTGATCCGTCCCAGAAAACATGTTATGGTGTCGTCATTTTTCATTGTAATATTAATTGGTCTTATCATCACCAATCCCACCTACACACAAACACCTAAGTATCATGGAATTGAGTTCAAAGTCAAATCAAACTGAAATTGTTATGCAAAACGAATTGGGTTTGTCCATACATATAGATTAGGCATGCACTGAGGTACTGAGGTTAGGATTCAAATTTTTGCATGTTTCATTAATTTAAAAATGAATCATACTGAATGAGAAACAAAATTCACATATTCAGTGATCCTTCATGAATTTAATTTAATGAGAAAGAAAATATCAAAACAGGAGAATGCATTAACCTTTCACTTGCTAGGTATTATTAGCAGTCTTTTTTTTATAGCACGTACAGATCAGAGGTTTGACATGTAGCAAGGAACATGAACATGAACATGCACGATTTACTGTAGATCTTGTTTGTCTAGAAATAATGAAAAGCTGAGCCAGTCCATTATTCATATCTATATAACTTCATTCTCGTTGAATTTTATCGGATTAGGAAAAACCTATAGGAAATTTGCCTCATATTTAAAAAAATATAATAATGATTTTAAATATTTTAATTTCACATTTAAATTTTCAAATACCTTGAGATCTTCGATGCATTCTTTTTCTTGTTGAAAGCGAACCTGATATAGAGCTGAAAATTAGAAAATGAATCTGGAAGCTAGAGTTTGAGTTCCGTTCTTTAGATTAAAGAGATTCCCACCAGCTTAAAGTCTCGCACAAATTAGATTCAAATAAAAATCTTCAATGCTCAAATCAAATGATCTAATATCAATGTTATGTCAACAAGTCATTGAATCCATAAAAACACTCATTCCCTGAACAAAATCCATAGCATAGGTCTGATCTCCGTGCGGATATTGTTCTACATACCAAGTTATGAAGATTTGGGATGTTTTGTCATTATATAAGCCTGAGGTGTAAGGGAGTCTAAGTCAATTGGTTGAATAAATGCGTAAGTTATTTTAAATCTCTGACATTATCTTTGATTCATACGAATCAACCAAAAAAACTAGCTTGAGGTATCCTATTTGGCAAGGGAGAATAGTTATTTTGTTGATATCCTTATATGTTGCAAAATCAAATGGTTTTGACCATAACTCTCAAATTAATTATATTACGTTCTTTCTACATTCAATTATATAAAAACTAAACCTTTGTAACATTTGAACATGAACCTATTCTATACTTTGACATTGGTGAATCTGTTAACTTAAATGATCAACTTACAAAAATCTTGACAAAATCTTTAAGGGGACCACAAATTCAATTTATTTGTCCCAAGTTTAGTCTCCAACTTGAGAGTGTTGGAAACAATTTGTATTCATAGGGAATTGATGTCTAGATAGCCGAATAGACAGATTCATGTATGGCAACTTTTTTTTTTGTTTTGAAAGAATGTATGGCAACTTATTATTTTCCTAGGAAATCACATTTCTATTTCTATTGCTTTAAATATAATTCATTCTGAAAAATAGGGATAACCGAGGAAAATTAAGTAAAAACCGTGTATTAAAGTAGAAGGATGCATGAAATATAGGATAATTACATTGTACAATTTTTCTTTGGAAACAGCCAAATGATATTATTATTGGGTACAAGAAGTACCAAAAGGGATACACATACGTGCATGGGATAAGTAGGGCCACCCTCCCAATGCTGATACACAATAATACCCCACCAACGTTATAACAATATTACTGATGACGACAACCAGTAAACCCCACAACATTTATTCCCAAGCAGGATATAGTGGAGTAATGACTGCACCCGAGAGCAATAACAGGTACACAAAAACATAGGACAAGTAGAGTAATGACTCCATTAATTGTACATATCCCGTTTTCTCTAAATCAAATATAATATCCCTATAAAATACAATTATTAATAGAATTCAACAATTAAAAATACTAAAGCTGCCGAATGCTTTTACACACCGAGCATTCCACCAAAATCCAATCTTTAACTATAGTAAATAAAAATAAAAAGGAAAAAAACAAATAACGAAACAGCAGCAAGGGAAAAGCTATATAAAAATTTAAGAGATATTTACTCATGCTACATCAAGCGAGAAAGATATTACCAGTACTCCAGTTCCTCAATTGAGTGATACATCAGGCGGCAAATAACATGTTTTCAATGCAATGTATAATTACTAAAAATCCAAGCATAGTCATGCTGCTACGCTGTTGTTTCTAACAAAAATGATTAATCTAACTTGCACCACCAAAGTCCTTTGATAAATTGCATCCCCTCAAATTAGCTTAGTCAACATCCATAGCTTGTTCGTCAGTCGTATTGCTGGACCACAGCTTTATGGTGCGATCATGGGAGACGGTAACAATATACCCGCCATCTGCAACCAATAACAACACAAGCTAAAATCAGAAGTCTGATTCAGTAGACCAAAAAAAATTGTCACAACCAACAATGCAAATTGCTAAGCAATACTGGACACTAGTTTTAAGTTTTTATACTGTGTTAGCACCTTAAATTTCCAAAAGAATCCTTAGGTTCAAACTTATATGCCATATGAAAAGGCTATTATATGCAAACATTAAAATCGATTTAGTCCTCGTCTTTCAACATTTTGACAAGATGTTGAAAGCAAAGAAAATAAAATAAAAAACCATCCCTCTCCTTTCATTTTCATTTCCTTTACTTGTCAACACATCTTAGTCCATGGCATGTAGAGGAAAAATCTATGAAACACATACAAAAATATCCCCGGCCAGATTACATCAGCAAATCTTAAACTAGATTTGCACTTTTTGAGTTTCGTTGAATTTTCCATGAAATTAAGGACTTCTCCAATCCACTAAGTTGGTTTACACTGATAATTCACAATTGCTCATAAGATGTACCCATAAAACTCAATGCTACACATAATTTGTTTTATCAATTCACTACAACAAATTATCCAGATATATCATTAGCCTTTCAAAAAACCCACTAGTTTACTTTTTAATTCATTTACGATTTGTGGAAAGGACACTGGGGCAGTGAAACAGACACATCAATCACATGATGGAATAGCACATAAAGATAATAAGGAAATTTGAATCAGAGCCATGGATGTGTAATCCTTTCTAAGATGGAAATCCTACCTCCAAGAACATCCACAGAAGTAACTTTAGCTTCATGCCCTGATAGTGTCTTCACAGGCTTAAAGTCACGGCCTGACCAAACCTGCAGTTAAAACAAAAATATAAATAAGTATACTGAAATCAAAATATACAACTAAAGAATCTTAAAATTTCTCTTGAACAAAACGTTGTTTAAGGTAGAAATAGAATAGAATGTATACCTTAGCAGTCATATCATACGAGGCAGTTACCAAAAAGTAACCTTCTTGTGGCTCAAATTTAACTTGTGATATTAAATTAGAGTGAGCAGGAATAGTATAAAAGGATTTCTTCTTCCTCAAATCCCAAATCCGACAAGTGTTGTCTTCACCACCCGTGGCTAGATGATATCCATTGGGTGAAAAACTGATGCCGAGAACCTTAAAATGAATTAAAATCATAGTTAGCCTTACAAAATGCACAATCCTGATTTTGAGTGAGAGAGAGGGCAGGCTGGGATCTTTAATGTCTTACCGGTTTGACATGACCTTCCAGTGCAAGGATACTTCTTCCAGTTCGGAGGTCCCAAACACGAGCCAGGGAGTCTAGTCCACAAGATGCAGCCAATGATCCATCATTGTGGAAAGCCAAACCATATACACTTCTACTATGGCCTTCTTGAAGAAGCAACTCGTCTCCTGTTTCTATGTCCCATAATCTCCATGTCTTGTCAAAGCTAGCAGTGCCCAGGTACTTCCCTGATGGATGGAAGGCAATGCGTGCAAGACGGTCTAGATGACCCTCAAATGTCTTCAAAAGAGATCCTTGATTCCAATACTTTGCTGTTCGATCAGCAGAGGCAGTTGCTAAATGATCATGAACAGGAGAATAAGCAACATCAGTAGCACGCTCTGTGTGACCCTTAAAGCTGGAATGCTTTTTTATTTTGGGCATGCTCCACAACTTGGAAGCTCCTGTCAGAGAACTACAAAATGAAAACAATCAGTAGTAGATTAGAATGGTTTCACAAAGAAAGGAAGCGTTAAAAGTACAGCTTAAGATGCGCAACTTGCAACAAAAACATACCAGGTAGCAAGCCATTTTCCATCCCTTGAGAAGGAGCAACCAGAAAGTGGCCGATCATCTCCAATTTCACTGAATTCAAGACTCAAATTCCCAGCCTGCTTCAATGCCCAATTCATCTCTGCATCCATATCTTCATCTGGATCATCCCTTCTTCTCTGTGCACGTTGAATTCGTAATGCAGCCCTTGTCAAAGAATATTTAGCAATATAAATTCTGGCATCGAGGAGAGCCTTTGACCCTTCAGTGTAAAAAGGATACTGCAGTTCTTCCTCAGCCTCATCTATCGAAGCAGAAGCTGCAGCCTCTTCTTCCTCATGAGCTTTCATCAGCTTCTCCAGCTGACCTTCTGCATCCAGCTTCGCCATAATCATCCGCAATCTGTCCCGTCTCTCCATCTCCCTCTCACCAAACAGAGTTATCGGTTCACCAAGATGTCGAAGCCGAGCTCGCACGGCCATATCATTCGTAGGAACAGCAAGAGCAGCAGCACGCCTCTTCATCATGAGCTCCTGCATTGCCTTTTCCTGCCGCTCTCTCACCAGTCTACTCTCTTCGGATATCTCATACTCCCCGCCCCCCTGGTTAATTCTTGCATTTGAGTCATCATTGTCTGAATCCGAGTCACTTGATCCAACCTCACCATTTTGTGGCACAGGTGGCCTAATGACCGGTGGCCGAACTGGAAGCGGTGCCAGTGGGCGAGGGGGAGGAAGTGCAGGAATTGGAGCTAAAGGAGGTACAACAGAAGGTGCAATAACCTGTGGAATAACAGGTTGTATTGGATCCGGTAAAGATGCATTAACAGAAGAAACAGGATCTTGACCATCAGAGGCAGATACAGAGGGTTCTGCAGTAATAGCTGATGTGGTATTTTCCTTCTCTACTTCCATGATTCTTACCCAGCTGAAAAGGATAAATAAACAATACTTGAAAATTTTAGACTGCAAAATCAAATTCAAATAATCATCATTACAAACAAAAATAAAATAACTACACAGAAAGTTAAATTAAATTGTCACGAGGGTAATAAGACCACAAAAAAAGCATCTAAGAATAAAAGGTTCCAAATATCATAGAATTTATAGTTAGGGACACGCAAGAATAGGATGGGCAATAGGCACAATACCAAACCAAATCTATAAACCAATTATAAAGATTGAATTTAACAACCAACCCATTTTCATTTCAAAACTGGTTTGGTTAAAACCAATCCGATTTTCAACATGCGTTAAAACTGTCTTTTAATACAAAAGTCATTTATAAATAAAAAATTTAAACCATTTTTAATTAAAAAAAATTCAATTATAAAAGCAGTTTTGATTATGTAATACAATAAGACAACCACAAAGCTATTGTTGATTACTATGCTGTATCCCAAAACTAAACTAGGCAAGAGAACAGAGCACAATTTACCCATTGATCACATTTAGGATAATTCAAGAAACCTTACAGAAAAATGCATAAAAATTTACTAACAAGTGATTTTTCATATTTCAGACATGTTACTCAATCTTTGACTTTCCTACAGTACAAATGGTCAGTTCTCAGCCTGAGACCCCAATCAAAAAGAATTTTATTCACTGTATTAGAGGTACCGCTTCTAAATAGAGGTTTATGGGACAAGGACCTTGTGGGCTAACCCATTTAGCCCTAACTGATGTGGGCTAGGGCTAAAATGGCCCATAGGGGTTAGGGCCAGCCCAAGGACCAACTCTCACTATTATATGAAGATGGACTGATGAGAACCACTCACCACGCCAAATGGATTAATGGCATTGAGGGACCTAATTGCATTAAGTTGAAACCTGTTAAATTGAACCATTAGACATAAAGAGAATGAAACCCTTTTAATTGCATTCCCCAAAGCTTATATACACTGAGTAAGAGAAACCTGAGCATAAAGAGACTGAAACCTTTTTAATACAAAAAAAGGAAAGAATCAACAGCAACGGGACAACACAGTACACACAAAAACCAATGGAGCATTATGAACCGGACTATCATGGCGACCTTAATTAAGAATCTGACTGCACTAGTAGAGTTATTAATACTTGATGCATGCTAGAAATTCACTATCCAGGAAGCATATCCCAATGTACTCTATATTAGTGGAAACAATGTACTCTATGTTCCATATTGGCTAAACCCGTGAGAGCAAGAAATCTTGTTGATAGAAGTACTATTAATCAAGGGTTCAACTAGGGCTTTCAGATTCTAGGGATATTAACTACAGCAACAACTTGTATTGTTCTTTTGTATTTTGTTCCGACATAAGTTCACATACTTTATTCAATCTGCTTATGGACCTAATCTTATTCACCAGGTATTTAATTTGTCTATTTAAAGTGCAAGGTTCTGCTGAACTGTGACAGGTGAAGATTAACTTAGACTTAAATATAATGAAGCATTTAATACTAGTAGCAATTAGTTTCCATGCATTATAATCATACTCAAACTATCAAGCCTACATTTTCAACAGCATAATCAGACCATTGTTGGTTATCACTTAAAATTTTCAAACGTAACTTTAAACCAAATCAATACTACTTTGACAGCTATATATTACACTTATTGATGTGTATAACTAGCATGCTTAAAAACTATAATGACATGGAAAAGTGCTTCTGCACTGCCAAATCATTCACCAGCAGAATATTACCAACGATAGACATCTTAAATATAAATCAATATTGCATATGCTTCAAATGAATTGAATTTATGTTTAGAGAAATTTTATGACATCCTTGGAAATTAAAGGGTTTTGCTACTGATATTGAGAAACTCTCTCTCCCCAGTCCCCCCCCCCCCCCCCCCCCCTACTGTGCTCAAACTCAAACTCATCCAACCATTCGCCCACACCAAAACCCTTTATAAGATACCATAGCAACTCACTTATATTTACACGATCGAATCTTCATTTCGTTTAAAACTATATGATCCTTGTTCCAAACTATTCTTCAGTCATCACCATAATATTTAATTGTTTGTAAGAAACATGTCAGCTGGGAAAACACACTGATACAGAAAAAAGAAAAAAAAAGAGACAGAGAGAGAAGCAAAAAACCAGAAAGACAAAACTAACACCATTCAGCTACAATTAACTTCTGAAACTAATTCACCAAAAAAAAGAGAGAACAAAGAAAATTCTGATTTCTTTGCCGTGCGTGTGTCTCAGCGAGAAGAATATACTTCAGTTCTTTTCAAATTACGTGCTATAATCAAAAGAAAACGTAGTAAGAGAATCACTTTCTGAATGGAAACAAAAATACCCATTTTAATGGAAAGTGAACTAAGATGATTTAATGGAAACAAAAGGGTATTTGGGTTATAGTGCAGAAAAGACTTTCTGAAGTGCCAAACATTACCTTGAGAAGAAAATTAAAAAACACAAAAGTGAACTAAGAAGATTTAGTTTTTACCTTGAGAAATTGCAAAAGTAGAAATGGTAGAAGCTGAAATCGTGTGCTTAAAGGGTGTAAAAGTAGGATTGAGCCAAAGTTAAGAAGAGGGGATTAGGGTTCTTTGTGGAGACAAGAATTTGCAGCAATCTAAGCACTCTCGTGCTGAAACTCTCTGCGTGAGTCGGTGACTCAGCAAGTGTGAATTCACGATTGGACTTAGGATGCTGGGCCAACCCACTTTGAGCCCCGGCCCAACCCTTTATTTGTGGACCATATTCTTCCTACACCATTCAATTTTCTTGTACATCCAGCCAAATAAGTGAAATACCAGTTTTCGTGTATGCAAGAACATGGGAAATTTACAAATCAATTAGCAGAATATTTGATATATGACAATCTTTGCAGGCATTACTGTAACCCTTGCAAGAAGATTATTAAGATATATAACAATCTCCTAGCCTTTTTGATAGAAAGTTATCCAAAGAGCTTAAGGACCTAAAAGCACTTCATGAGTTGAAGGATCTAATGACAAGGTCTAAAGCTAAACTTCTACAAGAAGAGATGACCAAGAGGATCAAGGATTGACTACTCATCAAAGACAAAGAATGAAAAATCACAAGAAACTGAAATGGAGCACGTTGAAGATTGAACAACTCGTTTAGCCGCACCAGCTCGTTAAGCGCTTAGCACAATTTCAACCCGAGCAGGAACTGGGCTTAGTGCGAATATCTAGCTTAGTGCAATTCCAACTCGAAGAGAAATTGAGCTTAGCGCGAAGTACCTGGCTTAGCACAAACCTTCAGCATGAATTTATGAAAATTCTTAATTATAGTTTATTTTTGTAATAGGTTTAAGCTTAATGTAAATATATATTATTAGAAGCTTAGTTATCTTCATAAGCCTAGATATATAAATATGAAACTCTTAATTGTAAGAATTTTTTGCATAATAGAAATTAAGCTTGTGTTTGGAGAGAGTTTAGCCTCTTCTTTTGTTTTTTACCGAAAATCAAATTGATTTTTATCAAGGAAGTTATTCCATTGTAACGAATATTCCTTTGGCTTGTCGATTTTTTGCGGATCGTGACATCATTTTGTTCATCTTCCTCATCTTCTCCATCTTTTCTGCTTTTTTTGTTCTTGTATTCTTTGAAGGCCAACAATGGAGTTCTTGAATTTGCATCCGAAACGATCTAAACCAAGCATCCATGCCTTGCATTGCATCATGTAGTAATTAGAGCTTGAATCCGGAGAGCAATTCAAAATTATATCCATCAATTAGGTGTAGTTTTATCATTTTCGTTTTTCAATTTTTTCGGAAAATGAGAAACTGATTTTCATTTGATTCTTGTTTGTTTGTGTTGAATTGTGTGTTTCTTGAGTTAATCTTGAGTTAATCTTGCATATGCCTTCGATTTTCCTATCTTTTTGTTGAATTTGGAGTTGATTTGGTCATAATCTGAGTTTGGGTTGTTCTTCATGAAATTCATAGCATTATTCGAAAAAATTTGAGTTTGATCCAAAAGAATTCTATTGGAGAGTGTTGGGGCATTTGTGCAAATAAAAAGTTTATGGTCCTAAAAGAGAAAAATATGAGGGGCCAAAGTGCAAAAAAACAAAAATATTTTGGGGTTAAAATAAAAATGTCAAAAAAATCTTAGGACCTAAGTGTAATTTTTTTTTAAAAAAATTACAATCAAAATTTAATAGCCCTTTTTCCTAGTGTGGGCTTATTGTTGCTTTTTAGCTTTTTAATACTTTCACTTTTTTTGCATAATTGCAGTAGCTTATACTTAGCCAAGAAATATTTTTCTACAACATTAGAGAAGAAAATTTTGTAATTCTTGTATCTTCCTAGTTGTCTTTCTTTGTCATTCCTTTTTTGAGTTGTCCTTTCTTTTTGAGCTTTTACTGTTTGTTTTCTAAACTTCAAAGGTTTTGTCTTAGAGTTTTCTTCTTTGACTTCTTGAATTGAAATCTTTGGTTGATCTCAAGGATTCAAGAAGAGTTAGAGAGTGAAAAAAGACAAGAGTGAACATTATAGAAAAAGTCTTATAAGTATGAAACACGAGTGTTGAAGAGTGTAAACACTTGGTGAGTGATAAGATCCAATATTTATTTTACTAACATTTTCTTGTGGCAATGGTTTCTAAAAGTGATAGTGATCCACCTTCCCCTAGTTCTGCTAAGCTAATGACTTCATTGACTAAGCAAATGGATAAGTTGTTAAGGAATGTTGAGAGGAGGGTGTGAGAGAGATTTGATGAGATACAAAGAAACACTCAAGATTTGAGTGGCAGAATCGAAGACATAGAGAGGAGGAGGCATCATCGGTCACCTTATCCTTCTCAAGGGAGTGATGATGGTTATGAAGAAGGTAGAAGGCATAGGCATAGGAGGAATAAGGATGGAATGGATGATGTGAAGGTCAAAATTTCCAAGTTTCTAGGTACTGATGATCTGGAACGATCCGAACCAAGCGTCCATGGCTTGGATTGCATCACTTTTAAGTTTAAAGTTAAGATGAATTAAATAATGAAATCAACCCCAATGCTACCCATCCTTCCTACTCGAGTTAATCGGTTAAGCCCAATTAACAGAACAAAATTTAAGTACTAGGTACTAATCCTTAAGTATTTATGGTGCTATTCTCTAACCAAAATTGTAGTTTTATCTTGATAATTTATGTTATTAAAAAAAAATCTTGATAATTTATGCCTAACTTTAATGTCATCTTTCAATACACAGGCTACGGTAGTGAAATTTCAATTTTGAATGGAGAATAGTACCACAATGGCATGAAGTAGTATACCTGAGTTTTGTTCTTTGACATAACCGTGTTTCCTCTTGAGTTTAGGTAGCTAATTCTCCCCTCCAAACTTCTAATTCTTCTATGGCATGATCACCAAATTTAGATATTTTGTAATATGAAAAATTAAAGTGGGAGACTCTTATGACCACTTCAGAAGAGTGAAAAAGTCGTCGATGACTAGATTAGACGTTGTTAGTTTGCGACCAAACAGAGGTTAGTAGCTGAGATCATATTTGTAATGATGGGATTAGTTGGAATTTGTAGAGCAAGCCAAATGATCAGTGGAAGTTTAAGTCCAAGTATACTGCATTATCTAACAGCATATCAAATGTTTTGGAAGTTGTTTTCATTATCTAGGTTAAGCTCTTTTTATTTTATTTTTGCAGAGTACCATGTGTTTTAGATGCTTTAATATGACATCCAATATCATCTTTATGATGAATCAAAACTCTTGCTCTGATTTCTCTGTGCCCAAGAGTTGTGCTCTCTTTCATTGAGGTCTAGATCATCATCAAATCACTATCACCAAGCCATGAGGAATATGAATGTGAAATAAGAGAGTTTAACCAATAGTCCCTCCCTAACCATGTTGACTAGATTGGAGTTTTTTATTTGTAATTTAGCAAATGTTCTTGGTGAGTGATATTATGTTTGTGATAGTTAAAGATGTACAGATATGCAAAACAAGCCAAATAATCTAGACCATGGCATAAATATCTGATAAGCTTCCATTTTCTTAAAAAATTACATAGTTAACCGATAACTATTAGACTTAGTTGGACAACATTAGTGATGTGATGATGTTGACTCATCCAAGCTTTTCCAAACTTCACATAGTTAAGGCGAATTTCTAGATGTCTTCAAGAATAGAAACGGTCAAGGCATCACCAGAAGATGCAATGACATCATAGCTTCCTAGACTCGAAATCTTTATTATAAAACTTTTTACTAGGGTGTTACCTTCTTCTCGGAGTTAATAGTCAATGTGTGAGTAAAATAGCACTCTCAAAGTTTTTGCTTATTTAATGACAAAGAAGAAGGTAGAAATAGGGAATATACACCTCTTGATCCAACATAAACAGAAAAATGGGAAAAGTAAAAGGGGAACGCAAAAGAACAAATTCAAATCACTATATTTAAGAATTGTCATATAAAAGTCATGAACTTTATACAATTATCTCTTCATAATGTCATCCTTCTTGATAGGAATAGTAGTATCCCATAGGTCCCCATATTTTTCATTGAATTCCCATATGCTCATTGTATTATAGTCATTTATCAACTTGTCTCGAGCTCCCCTTTCCATATTGTATATGTGAGGTTCAAAGTGATGGGGTTTATCAGGTTTATCCATCTCAATAATGCAAAATATGATTGTAAATATGCCTGCTCCAATGTATAAGTACTCCCCCTGAAAAACAGAAAGTTGATAGAATTTATGGTTACTTCTCCCCCCAAGTAAACTAAGAATGCAAGTGCACTTTTTATATGTAAACAAAGTAGCCAAGTGATTTGAAGATTGAGTTCTTCATTAATGTCAATTAACAATTTAACATTTAGAAATACCGGAACATTGAAGTACACCCCAAGAGCAATGGCTGGTGGGAAGAGCCATGAAATAAGCCCTGCGTAAGAAATAAATGATGATAAAAAAAAAAGTGATCATTATAATGAAAAATGTTATAAATGATAAATGGTGTATGGAAAACACACCCTGGAATCCTGTGGGGGGTTCTGCTTCTGCCATCTCTTCTTTAATTGAGCCCCAAAATGTTCCTGCATGAATATTCATTACGAACTTTGTAAGAAAATCAGGACACACTTAGGAAGGACCGGTTTCAATTTTTAAACCACAGAAGAATTAAATGCTTTCTGAATTTGACAAAATTGGCATCAAACTTGACAGTTAAATTAAGCAAACGCATAGTAATCAAAATAAAAAAATACGATCTATGGTAATTTAAAATGATCTCTATAAACCAATCCAGATGTTAAAATGAATTATTAAAAAATGAAAAGAAACTTAGACTAAGCATATGTCTGGTTTACAGAAAGAAAGCAAAAGTGAAAAATAAACAAATACCTTTCTGTTCTCCTTCATGGTAAGTGTGGTGGTCATCATATATTCCATACACAAAATCATCCTGAAGAAAAGAAATGAAACCCATCACATCACAAGCAAAAGGGCATGCAGAAAAAGAGAGAAGCAAGAAAAAAGAGCATTGCAATTAATTAAGATACAGCGTCAACGCCATTGGTGGCAAATTGGTCTCTAGGATCTTCACTGAGGTCAGGTTCAATCTCATTAAAACCAGCTTTCAGCAAGAATCTTGTTGAGGTGTTATTCTTTATCAAGATGCCATGCCAACTGACTGGTGTTGGAGATAAGAAGGACTTGGAAGTGAGTTTGATGGGAGAGACAAGTGAGAGTGAGGAACATAGCGCCATGTGTTGTGGTTAATGGTTTGCTTGCTTCTCTACCTATCGGATGCTGTTATCCGTTTTCTCGTATTATAACACAGTCCACACAACAAGACATTTGAATTTAGAGCTTATGTTGATTCTATTATCTTATCAACTTATTGTTTCATTTCCTGGAAAAGTAAACCGTTTGTCTATAAATAAATTATTAATTGCTATCCAACCTCACAAAATTATCTAATAGGTCATTCAAATACATATCTTTTATTGTTATCTACAAACTTTATAATCTTTAAAGCAATAAATTATTATAAAAGTCAAATGATTGTGTATTCTAATTTAATTCTTTTAATTAATAATAAATATAGTGTGTTAGTAATGCTTTTCCATTTTCTTTCACTGTATGTAAAGCTAAAGAGAGAGAAAATATTTATCAACTTTAAAACTGATTTGAAGTATCTAAAAATGATAAGGTTGTATTAAGAAAAAAGTATTTATTTATTACAATAAAAAATAAAAAGTGAATAAGTTTTTTTTCTATAAAAATATTATCACTATTCTCAACAAAAACCAGAAGCCAAATAAAAGAGAATCTGGTGAAATAATTGTTGGAACACTCAGCCGGCCACTGCGTATGCAAGACAAGAGAACCATTTGTCTGTGTTGGCGTCATAAGTGATTCACTCTTTATTATGAGTCAAACAATACAGAATATATCCACAAAGGCTATGTATGCTTCTCTCTTTTCTTCAAACTTAAAACTACACTTTCATTTCTCCCTCTAGTTGCATACTTCACTCACAATCCACACCTGTACTTACCAATATCAATCCCATTTCAAGCAAGGTACTAACTATTACATACTTTCTTTCTGCTCATTACCCACTTCGATACTAACTGAATCCTAATAAATTCATTCAAACTTACTACTTTTTGCATCGGATCATCTTCCAGTGCAATTTTTATTTTTATTTTATTTTCTGTATCATTTTTAAAAAAAAAATGTTTTTTCCTATATCCTCCCCTGTATTGTTTACCAATTACCACCCTTTACACCCCACTAACTTATAGCACTACAATCTTCATTCTTGTTCTTCACTATATCATTATTACTTGCTGTTGATTATGTTTCAGGCTTGGAAATGCATAAGGAAACTGAGGATGACTATGCTTACCTCTCTAACTTACTTCAAGACTTTACCATTATTCCCAACATTGACAAGGCATGGCTTTTTAGCTGTAAGTCTCTCTTGTTGTCCAGTTTGGAAAAAATGTTCCTATAATCACTTATACAAGAAAAAAAAAAAGTAGAACAAATTAAGCTTCTCACTCACATAAGTTTAAATCAGCTTTTGAAGAAGCTAAATGAGAGAGCTTCTACAAAGTATTATTGAGAAGTTTATCTAAAATGGGTTTGCTTATGTCATTGATCTGTGATAGTTCCATTGCATTGCTAACCAAAGCGATGCTTACTTTTTTGTCCATAGCACCGGGCTCGCAGTTGCAGGGAATGTTTGTCGTTTCCCAACCAGATCTTCTAACAAACAAGAGGAGGACATCCATCATGTCCTGCAACATTCTAAAACAAAGTGACAGTTCTGTTAAGTTTCTGTGGGCTCCGTTTCCAATAGAGATGTCCGGCGTGTCTATGATTGTTCCATCTCCGTCTGGCTCAAAGCTTTTAGTCATTCGAAATCCAGAGAATGAAGCTCCTTGTTGCTTTGAGATTTGGAGCTCGTCGCGAATGGAGAAGGAGTTCCATATCCCCCAGTCACTGCATGGCTCAGTATACAATGATGGATGGTAAGTGATGTATTATTCGTGTCTTTTGCCCCTGTGATGCACGGATGCTTCAAAATTAGTGACGCATAATTATGCACTGGATATAATATGACTTCCTATATATATCTTTGGATTGAGACAATTTTATTACCATGAACTATAACACTTTTTTACTACTGTTGTTTTGACCCTCATGTAATGCATTATGAAGTCATTCATTTTTTTCTTTTTTCTATGGTTTAGGTTTGAGGGTGTCTCGTGGAACTTGGATGAAACATGTATAGCATATGTAGCAGAAGAATCCTCTCCTGCAAAGCCCACATTTAACGATTTGGGGGGCTACAAGAAAGGTGGTTGTGCAGATAAGGATTTGGGTTACTGGAAAGGTCAAGGGGACTGGGAGGAGGACTGGGGAGAAACATATGCGGGAAGGAGACGGCCTGCACTTTTTGTTATCAACATCAATAGGTTTTTCATCATTCATGTTAATGTTGGATAAGATTTAGATATGTTTTTCAGATAGGAAATCTTAGCTTGGTTAGTATTTTCACAGCCGAGATGTACAAGAAGTCAAAGGAATTGACAAATCTTTGAGTATTGGCCAAGTTGTGTGGGCTCCATTTACTGAAGGCTCAGAGCAATACCTTGTTTTTGTTGGGTGGTCATCCAAGCCAAGAAAGCTTGGCATTAAGTACTGCTCTAACAGGCCTTGTGCATTATACACTGTTAGAGTAAGAGCACTGCATCATGAGTCAAAACCTAATGAACCAGTGGTCCAGTAAGTCACTTTAGTGAGATCTTGTCAATCTCATAGTTTTCATGCCTCTTTGAATGTATATTTATTGTGAAGTTGGTTATTTCTGAACTGAATTATGAAAGCAATGTTTTACATGTAGGTCAACTGAAGAATTTCATGCACTGAACCTTACTCAAACTATAAGCAGTGCCTTCTTTCCACGATTCAGGTAGGTTGGTGGAATCAGATAAATATGTATAAGACTTTATGTCTAATATTTTATTAGGTTTTAGTTGTGCATGTATTGATTAATCTCCATTTGTTTCATAAGCTTGAGGGTGGCAAACATTTTTGCATAATTTTCTAGTTTTGGTTTGTACCCCTGTGATGTAAGTTGTTGACAAGAAAATGGAAACATTTCAAAAGATGAAGATGACTGGTGGATGTATTAAGTTTAGTGTTATCCTGAATCATGTCAAGCTAGTAGCTAGTGGCAGTAAGGCTTGGAATTCTTGGGTCTGGTGGATGGTGGTTGAAGCAAAAGTCTATCAAAATTTATTTTTCTTTTGCAGATGTTTAATTTTTTTTAATTTTTAAGTTTTTGAGATGTCATGGATTATTTTTCAGAGCATTGGAAAATATGAAAAATATTACTTGAAAGTTACTTGCCTTTATAGTTGAAACATAGAGTATTACTGTTTTGTCAGTGAGGGAAGTAGGAAAGTTGTGCTGCAGAAAACTATCTATGGATCGTTATTTGTTTCATATAAGTGAGATAAGTTGCCAAAGTGCTAAAACATTATATGACTTGTTGTGAGCTAATTTAATCATACAACACTTATTTTCCTTTTGAAAAGTCAAAAGATTGTTTTATTAAACAGCAACTTAGAGTAGTTAGTAGTGTTAGTCATGATTCATGATTGTTTCTTCAATTCTCCTGTCTCAATAGTCACTGAAGGAGATAAATACCTGGAGTTGGTTGGCATGGTTTAACTGGTCAGAAAATCAGTGTCAGTTTGTGCTGCCGTCAATATTTTTGTTCACATATCGGACCTATTTGAGCTTCTTTAACAAAATTATTCTTGATAGTTTCCCAATTTCACAATTCACAAATACAATCACATCATATTTTTCCAGTTATGAATCTTCTATTATAGCATGGCTTCATGTACCTGATTATTGCAGAAATAATCCATGTTTTCTTACTCTGCATTAAATTTCGTTTTTGCCTTCCTTTATTATAACACTCTCTCTTCTTGCTTTCAAGTGGTCATTATTTTCTAATGTCCTATACTCCTATATGAACAAAGTGACTTGTCTCAAGTTAATCAAATGCTGGCTCATGAAACTATATTAGTTGTTGCGAAATGTTGGTATGAGTTGTGTCCCTAAAACTCTGACCATTATTCATGAGTTTTCCACCAGTCCAGATGGGAAGTTTCTAGTATTTTTATCTGCAAGAAGTGCTGTGGACTCTGGAGTGCACAATGCTACAAATTCACTTCACAGAATTGATTGGCCAACAGATGGAAAGCTGTTCCAATCTTCCAAAATTTATGATATCGTAAGCTCTCCGTATATGGCAAGTTTAATTTGGTTTAATTGCATTCTTTAATAACTTAGACTGAACCTCTATTTTCTTTCTCATCTAGTTCATTTATTAAATACTCCGAATTCAATTACAGTACAAGGTGTTGGATGCACATACGGCCATGTAGTTTTTCATTTGTGATTGTGAGGTTGCTTATGCTAGCATTAAGTGATTTTATCTATGGGAAATTTTGTGGAGTATAGATGCTACACATTTAGTTAGCTTGTTAAATGGTTAGCTTTTCAGGCTGTTTTTGTGATTTGCTTTTTTACAAACAAAACATGATACGGTACTTGATGCTATAAGGAAGATTCTTTTCCCTTCTTCCTCCTCTTCCTCTCCTTCTTAGTGGAATCTAAACAGAAGTCAATTCGTACTTATTGCTGTCAGTTAACAACTCTGTTGTTTTCCATCAATTTTGGAGATTCCTGTTGTGATGTGTGCTGAGGATGGCTGCTTCCCTGGGCTTTATTGTACTACTATCCATAATAATCCTTGGCTATCTGATAACTGCACAATGATTATATCATCCATCTGGCACAGCAGTGAAGTTCTTCTCTCTGTGAATGTGTTAAGGTAAGTAAATAATAACAGGAATGGTTTTTTTATCCATTTATCAAAGGTTGTGTATTCTTTATGATCAACTCAATTTTTTTGTTACATTATAGTGGGGAAATATTACATATCAGCCCAGCAGACTCAAATTTCTCGTGGAATCTTCTTACATTGGATCGGAACAATATTGTTGCCAGTAAAAACAAATGCTCAACCTATCAATACTTTGGACTTTTGAAGTGGAGGAATATACTTTTTACTTTTTCTTTGTCAATTCTTTTTCAGTTTCCAGCAGTCCAGTTGATGTTCCTCAAATCAAGTATGGAATGGCCATTGAGAAGGCAACAAGCAATACTACATGGAGTTGGTCAAATATATCCAGCCCCATATTCAGATGCTCAGACAAGGTTTGATTTATTTCTTGTGAGATATTAATAGGAATCATTGTCTCAAAAAGCTATTATTTTATATGTTTATAAGTGAATCCCTGGATTTTGGCTGTAGGTGGTATCTTTGTTGTCCTCTCTCCAGTGCAGTATACTGAGTATCTCAGTCAAGGATGTTCATGATGGTCAAACAAAAGGTTTTCAAGTTACTCTGGTTTCTTATTTAATACCAAGTTGAATGACTTAATGAAATTTCATATATGCTTTAGTTTGCATCTGTTTATCCTCAAACAAATTGAGAAGGTATCCAATTACTTCTTATGAAATCCATATACTGCTTATCAATAATGAGATCTCCCAAAAAAGAAAATGAACTTGATTGGTACATGAAGATAATACATATATTATATCTTGTATAAAATCTTGGGTAAGCTTGATTTTATTGATAAAGAAACTAGTAAAGATAAGAACAAGAAATTAGAGAACTGAAGCTCTTTAGTTTCGAGTATGGTCAGTGTAATGGGCATATGCATAACCATAAAAAAACTTGTTAACAGATTGGCAAGTGCAGCAATTTTATCACAAATAATAAAGATTAAAATGGAAGTTCAAGTGTCGAATCCAGAAAGACTTTGGTTGTACTTAAGTGATGCAAACCCAATTAGTAATCAATGAAAAGAATGAGAAGAAGACACGACAATGAATTTGTAAATGTGAAATTTGAAATAAGGTAAAAAAAAAAAGATAACACAAAAAGTAAACAACGATTTAAATGTGAAAAGATAGAATCAAGAATGCAATAATGTTGGGGCCTAGTATGCCAAAACTACTTATAATATAATATAATGTAATTGATTTTCTCTATTTTATGAAATCCGTGTTCCCACCTATATCTACTAAATTATCTTATTTTTGGTTTCCCGCATGAAGGACCTAGTTTATTTATCATTTTCCCCCAAATTTTTTTACAGATATAAAATAACAAACCGCATTAAGATATAAGATGCAAAAATTAATGGGCAAAATAAATGTCAATCTATTTCTAGCAATGAATTCATTAAGATACCCTTCCCCAGTAGAAAATAACCATTTTTCAATGCATTACCCTTCAAACACTGTATGGGTGATCAGACCATAATAGCAGAAAAGCATAAAAACAGGATTGTATTAAATAGATAATAGGAAAGAATTACAAGAGTTTGGCCTCCACAAAAGGGGTTTTAGTCTCTCATTGTTATGAGAGACTTTTACACTTTAGGGGGTTCCCCTAAGGGATAGACTCAGGCTTTGGATTTCTGCACTGGAGAGCTCTAACGGTGTGTCTTTCTTCTGCTTCCTTCTCCGTTTATAGGCCTAAGGTAGCTTACTTTTCACGCTGACCTCGTGCTGAGCGCACATTGGGCTTCTCCTCGTGGGCCTTCTTGCGCTAAGCTGGTCCTACGCGCTGAGTGCTAAGCCTGGAACTTCCCGCTAAGCGAGCGTCACGTCAGCCTAGGTTGCACGCTGAACGAGCCGTGTAATTTTTCCAACTCTTCTTCCATTCTTTTTCTTCCCTATTTTATTGTCAAATTCCCTCTAAAACACTTTAATTTTTCTTCTTTTGACTTCTGCTAATCACAAATTGCAAAGATGTTAATTTTTTCGTAATTTCATTAAAAACACTACTAAAATGAAGAAACTATTATCATTATTAGCCAAAAATGACTATCAATTTAGCTCAGATTTCGCAGTTATCATGGGCATATCCATAACCATAAAAGAACTTTGTGCATCATTTGTTATGTCACTATTGAAAGCATTTGACGTGTTAAATTGATCAAGATTGTCTTCTCATACAATGCAACCATTTATTTGATGACTTAATACTTCTGGAACAAATCTAACACTTATTAGTTATACCCTATTCAATAAATCTTACTCGAGTTTATAGGCCAGTCAAGGGACTCTAACATCTATCTATTTTTGTTTTAATTTCAGGTGCTACTAAACATTTTGAAGCTATATTTGTGACATCTAAAACGAAGAACAAGGATGTATTTGATCCATTAATTGTGATCCTTCATGGAGGGCCTCACGATGTCTCTTTGTCACACTTTTCAAAGTATTTGGCTTTTCAATCTTCAGTTGGATACAGCTTGCTAATTGTAAATTACAGGTAGCAAATATACTGTTGAACTTTCAAGCATTAGTTGGGGCCAGTATTGTTAAACTTATGCCTAGAGAGATGGATGGCCCTCATACAGATAAAAATGGATTTAAGGCTGTTGCTTTTTTATGAAAAATAAGCTTAATTGACTTTACTAGCTTGCAGTACCTGTTAAAGAGGATTGGTTATAGAACCTGTATGTTACAACATTTGAATCCCTAAAAAATGAAGCAAGTTTAGAGTGGGGGAAAAATCAGATTGATAGAGAAAATAAAGAACATGACTCTTTGAAAAATAAGTTTAGAGTTTAAATGAGAATATTAGCATATATAAAGTTTAAATAGTATCCCTTGAAGTCAAATAATAACCAGACTGATACTGGAATGAGAAACAACTGTTGAAACCTGTCTATAAGAGCTACTTTAGAAATTGAAATGATTTATAACCTGGGAATTGTGGACAAAAGGATGTTTAGGGTCTATTTTGACTTCAAAATGATAGAGAGGCTGAAGAGTTGAAAGTGAAAGGCTGGTCCTTTTTTTTTATTGTGATATAACGAGTCTGAATAGACACTTTGATTAAATTTCCTGGACAGAAGTCTTTTATGCCATCTGCATCCTAATTATATGTTTAAAAGTTTGTAATACTGAGACTGCTTTTCTTTTGGAAATGAATGTCATTGTCAACACCCTTAAGAGAAACCCAATATGATCACAAATAGCATAAAAAATCTTTTAGATATCAAAATATGGTTGAAGAAATGTTTACTTGTTTACTTAATGTCTATTTTGAGGTTGCTTGTATGTTATTGTTTCTCAGAGGTTCGTTAGGATTTGGTGAGGAAGCATTACAATCTCTTCCAGGGAAAGTTGGGTCTCAGGTATTTATTATTTTCTACTTTTAATTCTAAATAATTAGATTTGGTTATGCTATCTAAGTGAACCTTTAATTTATAAGCTAGTTGTAAAGCTACACTGGATAATATGGGTTGGACCTTGATTTTAGTTTTTCATCTGTAGGATGTTAATGATGTTCTCTCTGCCATAGATCATGTCATCAACTTAGGTCTTGCCAGTCCATCTAAGATTACAGTGATGGGCATTTCACATGGTGGTTTTCTGACAACGCACTTGATTGGCCAGGTTCAATTAGAACACTTACCATGACTTCTTTCTGACCTACTCACATATCTATATATATTTTTTATCTCTCATCTTTCAATATCAATTTGCTGTAACATATGAACTTTGCATTTGCCTGTCAAGCATCTCTTCACTGATTATGATACTACTACTGACTGTCGTATGCCTTGCATATGTTGTGATTCATAACATCAGTTGAACTTTGTTACCAATATGACAGCAGTTTGAGTTAATTGATTGTAGAAATTACTTATTAGTAGGAAAAATTACATAAAGGATAAAAAAAAGCTTGTGTTGTGTTCCTTATAGTTAGATATCATGACTAATATTATTGCCAAAATAGGAGAGAAAAAAAAAAGATATAATGAAGTGTTGGATGTAATTATTTATACAAATGTAGCATATATGGATATGTTAAACCAATTGGTATGGCTTACAAAATAATGTCTACTTTAAGGATAAGGGCAACTTTTCAAGTGTAAGACTCTGATTTTATGAATTGCAGTCTGGTGGCTTTTGTTTACCATAGAATATTGTTTTGTGGCTATCTAATTGCTGCAGGCACCAGACAAGTTTGTAGCAGCTGCTGCAATCAATCCAGTTTGTAACCTTGCATTGATGATTGGAACAACCGATATCCCTGATTGGTGCTATGTAGAAGCTTGTGGAACCATTGCCAAAAATTGCTTTACTGAACCACCTTCAGCGGATGATTTGACTCTCTTTCAAAGCAAGTCTCCTATTTCACACGTCTCAAAGGTATTTACATTGAGCTGAACATTTCTAGATTGAATTTCACTGGTATTTACAAGAGCTCTTAACAAAAGCATGGTAGAAAAGAACATAAACTTAACTTGATCATTGAAAACCATAAAAAAACCCTTTGGAAATTTCAATACAAGGTCTCAAGATGTTGAGGCGTCCGGGCACTTCTATAGATGTTAATTCCTGTAAGCCTGCTCTTTTCAATATCTATCTGAGGTGTAATCTTTAGAGCAAACTTCATCGACTATATTGTTTTTTCATTTTCAATGAAGCTTGCATTTGATCTCCTTTTGTCCTTTCTTTTCTTTCTCTTGATTTT
This sequence comes from Glycine soja, assembly GCF_004193775.1. Lineage (NCBI taxonomy): Eukaryota > Viridiplantae > Streptophyta > Magnoliopsida > Fabales > Fabaceae > Glycine > Glycine soja. The sequence goes on from NC_041011.1 coordinate 124,013, forward strand.
ATACATTAAGTAAATATTCATATGGAGAAATGGACCTCTTAAAGGTTATTTTTTCACCCTAAGGTACATGCTAAGATTGTCGCCTTAAACTCCTACTGTATACAGTTGATTTTCTAGCATTATAGTATGTATTTTGATAAATTCTGCAGGTAAAAGCACCAACACTTTTCCTATTAGGTGCTCAAGATATTCGTGTTCCAATTTTTGATGGATTGCAAGTAAGTACTTGTGAGCTTTAAGAATAGTCGGACTCTCAGTAGATTACAGTCTTTATTGGTATTGTATGACGGTAAAACTTTCACTGTTTAAATATGCAGTATGCTCGGGCGTTAAAGGAGAAAGGAGTAGAGGTCAAAATCATTATGTTTCAAAATGATGTTCATGCACTCAAAAGGTAGACAAATCTTAACATAGAATCAGTCCTGTTTTTTAATTTTAATACAACCTGACTATTCTTTTGTTTTATTTTATATTTTACAGGCCTCAATCTGACTTGGAATGCTTCCTTCACATTGGGGTGTGGTTCAACAAGTACTGCAAATAAGGGATAAGTGGGTCACAAGACCTCCTAAAGACCTAAACACTCTAATAATGGATAGAGCCATGGAGGATTGACAGAGAGCCACCAACTATATCTATCATAGTTAAAACGGGGATCATTATATTCTTTGTTATTTTCTATACAATCTGGCTAAACCTTTACTCCTAAACCAGTTACTCCTTTACTCCTTTATCCAGGTGCCTTATTCTTTTGTAGTGGGTTGTATTATGTATGCAATGGTCTATATATGACTAGGCATTGCTTATGTTGTAGGAGTTGTGAGTAGATTCCTATCAAACCCTTGAAAGAAGTGTTGGCATGCTGTGAAATGGATATTAAGGTATATCTGAGGGGAATTGACAATATATGTTTGTGTTTTGGAAAAAGAAATTTGATGCTTATCAGGTATTCAGATGTGGATTCAAGAAAATCTAAAAATCAGGATGATTGATTAGTTTTGCAGGAGGAGCTATTTCATGACAATCACAACTACAAAAGTGCATTGCTTTAAGCACCGTAGAATCAAAGTTTTCATTGCAATCAATGAAGGTTGTAAGGAGACCTTGTGGATGCAAAAATTCTTACAAGAGTTAAGCCAGAATTAGGGAATGTTATGCTCTCTACTATATTGCAATAGTGAAAGCGCAATTCATCTAAGTAAGAACTCAACTTTTCATGCAAGGTTGAAACACTTCAAGTTGAGGTATTACTGGATGCATGATGTGTATAAGAGTAAATTATTTTAGGTTAAGAAAATACACACCAAAGACAACAGTGCATATATGATGACAATAAAAGAGAAGTTAGAATTTTGTAAATAATTTATAAGTTGTAGGCTTAGCGTCAACCCTAAATTGATCCTAGGATTCGCCTTTGGCTATAGGAGGAAAATGGAGGGGTCCAACCAATAATTTGGTGGTTCTGAAAATTTTATTTGTCATGTTGGTGTGGAAACTAAATATGGTGCAAAAACATAGGTGGGCAAGGTTAGTAGCATGCTTTAAGAAAAAGGAATACTTAGTATATAGGTGGAAAAAAATTACAGCCTCGACTCACTCATCTCAGACAATGAAGAAGCAAGTGACTGCACAATTTTTTTAAGAATTATACTCATAATTCTAAGTTACAAAGAAAACTCATATGAGCAGCAAAATGGGTCTTCCAAAGGAGAACCTAGAAGGCTTGAAAGAATAATTATTATGAGCGATAAAAAAAATTATTTATTAAAGGAGAAAATGTGAAAGACTTGTAATAAAATTTTGTTGGAATGAATAAATACAAAACAATGATAGAATATATATGAATTATAGCCAATAATTTTGCTTTCCAATAAGAAGAGGAAAAGCTTATGGAAAACAAATTAAGAGAAAAAATTGCGAACATCACCTTCATTCAATTTCTGGTGACGATTAAACGACTATTTTCAAAAGGGCTTATGTGTTATTAACTAAATACATAAGAGAACTATTTTAGAACTTTTAAAAATTAGAGGACTATTTTAAGGGGAAAAAAGAGTTAAGAAATCATTCTTATATTTTACCCTCTATTTTATCTTTAACTAAATAATTATGCTCTTTGGAGAAACTCAATGATGTGTAGGAAGAAATCCATTATATTTATTTGACAATTATTTAAAAGAAAGTAGTATTATTTATGAGATATATATACTATTGAATAAGGAAAAGCTTATATGAAAATTTTATAAGTACTTTTAATAATGTTTTCCAATTAAAATGAGAATTTCTCTATATGTCTTACAAATATTTTTCAGTGAGTGAGTCTGAATATATGATCAATATTTCAATGATATCTTCTTGGCTATCAGAACACACCCATTAAATTGTGTTGCTTTTTTGGTACGTTTACCTAAAGTAGTTTTTATATAGAGAGTAAATGATAATATTTTGTGTTGTTAATTTGTTTAGCATTTCATAAATATGTTCATATCAACATTAATGTAGTAATTATGGATTTATTTTAAATCACTAGATAAAAAAATTGAAAGTCTTTTTTTCTAAGGAATTGAATAGTAGAATAATGTTTATAGTAGAGCTTTTAATCTTCTCTGAATATACAACATCGAGATGTTTTATTTCCTATTCATGCACACATATGTGATGGTAATTATTATATATTTTTACTTTGTTTTGTTTTTAAAAAAAAATTGGGAGATGGTTTTGGGTGGGCCTCACAGGAAAAAAAAGAAGGGTTTTCTAATTAAAATATTTTATTAAATTCTTTAAGAATTTTTGGACCTTTTTAATGGGCTTTTGTCTCTATAAGCCTAACCCATCTTAAAAGTTGTTATACATCTCTTAACCTAACATTTTCCCCTTTTCATATTCTTGCCTCTTCGGCAAACTGTGCCATCGGAGTTTTTGTAGTTGCAGATTGAGAAATCATCAAAATCATGTTACACTTTCATCCTTTTATCGTGGATCAATTCTTTCAAGGTAAGGAGAGTCAGATTATCTCGCTTATGGGTAGGCTTTGATTGTGGGTAAAGAGATTGACCCTAGATCCCGAATTGATTACAATTGTGTGATTGTGTGCGAACAAGGATGTGATTGCCCCAAATCCTTGATTTACTTTGGGATTAGAGTCTGGAGTTGAATTATGCACTATAGTTGATTGCATTTTCCCCTTTTTTTTTGTGATACTGAAATTGGTAACTTGATAATTGATTGCAAGTCGTGTTTGAAATTTACCAAACTAATCAATTAACTTTGTCCGTTAATGATTTAATTTGTGTTTGCAAATTATTTTGAATGCACAGGAAACATTTGGCGGTGTTTAGGGGTCTTTGTGAGAGTCCTTGGTTACAGGACCCTATCATAAACTTTTTGTTTGTCGCATCTCACTTAACAAGGAAGGGCTCTCGTAGATCCAAAAAACTCCAAAGACTAAGGTAAGTCCCTAAAAGGAATTCACTTAGCCCTAATGTTGTCTTACTGAGTGAACATAAGTTAGAGATTACTTCAATTTTGCGCTAAGTGAGATCTGTTCTCACTAAACAAAAAGAAGTCAGAAAGCACATCAATTTTACGCTAAATGAAATTCATTCTCTCAAATCGAAAATAAGTCAGATAGATCATCAAGTTTATGCTAAGAAATATCCATTTATGTTTAGCAAAAATAATACAAAGAATTGGTTTAGGATCCTTGCACTATGATGTTAAATGATATTTAGTCTCACTAAGCAAGCAGAGTAAGTGTCTTTAGGTGAGTTTGTTTCTCGACGAGCAAACATGTAATAGAAAACTTAGGATTTTTCCTACGTTGTGTCGCTATGCGAGGGCATCCCTCATCCACTGAAAACACATTTTTAGAGTATGAAAGTTTACTTTCTTAAATACATGGTGACTTTGTAATAAGAATATGCAAATTTTATGACATGAAATGCTTAATATGCTTATGTGTGATGTCTAGCCAAATCCCAAGGAGTGACCTTAGAGAAAAGGCTTTAGTTTACGTTTTGTTGCCTTGGTTTTACTTATTTGGGTCTTGCATAACTGTGGTACATTTGACATCAAGGCTTCGATATTTTATTTATATTTTAATCATAATCAATTTATATATGATTATTTAGTTAGAATCATGTTCTTATTTTTCATGTTTTACAAGAGAAAGGTTACAGATGAGATAATAGTATTAAGAGACCATTGCTTTAGTATAGAAAATTAATACATGCTATCAATATATATCATATTATAGTACCTCATATCTTTCTATTTTTTTCTTTTTGTAATGTATTTTGAATAATGGATTTTCATTACTTTTGTTTAGGTAAATCTACATATTAAGGTGGCATAATCATCATGATCCTCGACTTAACAAAAATCTATTTACAAAAGAGAAAGAAGAATTACTTGCAAATTGTGAGCTTTATGAGCAGGGTTGGCAACCATTGCAATGAAAATGCCTTGTAGAATCATTGCCATGTTTAAATGGAAAGAAAGAGAAAGGAATCTAGAAAGAAAAGCTTGCAACCCATTGAACTTCTCTTTCACCATGTAATGGGGTTTGCACCCTATGGTGAGTACTATAAGAACCTAAGGAGGATTTATGCGACTCACATGTTCTATCTAAGGAGAATTGTTGCCTTTGGTGAGTTTTGGGCTCAAGTTGGGGCCCAAATGGTGAAAGAAATTATAGGTCTAGTAAGGAAGTACAATGTGGTGGAGGTGAGGAAGGTGTTGCATTTTGGGTTGTTGAGTAACGTGATGAAGAGCATTTTTGGGAGAAGATATGTGTTTGGTGAAGGGGTGATGGGTGTGAGCTTAAGGAGTTGGTGACTGAGGGGTATGATTTGCTTGGGGTGTTTAATTGGAGTGACCACTTCCCAATTTTGGATTGGTTGGATTTGCAAGGTGTGAGGAAGAGGTATGGGAGTTTGGTGAATAAAGTGAATGTTGTTGTAAGGAAAATCATTTTGGAGCATGGAGTGAAGAGGGTTGTTGAAGGCGAGGATAAGACTAGGTTTACTAAGAGCTCTATTGACTTTGTTGATGTGATGTTGGATTTAAAGAAAGAAAAATGGCTTCGACACTCTGATATGGTTGTTGTTTTGTGGGTAAGTTTTTTCATATTTAATCTTATGTTTTTTACCTTTTTCCATTTCAGATAATTATTTGGTTTATTTTTTTATATCACTTATATTTCATGCTAATTTGAATATACTTTATTAATGACCTTATGAATGTGCTAATGACAAAGTAATGTGGTTTAATGGGATTCTACTTTTTAGGAAATAATATTTAGAGGGACTTATTCAATGACTATCATTCTAGAGTGGATTCTAGCTAAGATGGTTCTGCATCCAGATATCTAAGCAAAGGCTCAATCTTAAATAGAATTTGTGGTTAGCATTGGGTGTAGTGTGAGTGATGATGACCTTTCCAACATTTCTTATGTGTGTGCCATAGTGAAGGAAACCCCAAGGATGCACTCATCATGCATTCTTCTTTTCATGGGCCAAGCTTTCCATACACAACACGTAAATTGACAACCACTTCATTCTAATTAGCACCATTGTTATGGTCAACATGTGGGCTATCACTCATGATCAAGATGTTTGATTTAAGTCATAACAGTTCAAGCCAAAGCATTTTCTGAAGGATAAGGACATGCCAATTATGGGGTTTGATTTTAGGTTAATACCTTTTGGCTCTAGAAGAAAGGTGTGCCCGGGAAAAGCCATTGGCTTAGCCACTATTGAACTTTGGCTTGCTATGCTCCTATAAAACTTCAAATGGATGTTTTGTGATTTTGGTGTTGACTTGTCTGAGTGCTTAAAGAAGGCCTTGTAATAGTTTTGGAAATGAAATATTACAAAGCCTGCTTCCAACTGTTACACAACTCCATACCATAATTGCAAGCATCCATTTGAATTTTTGTAGGAACATAGCAAGCCAAAGTTCAACAATGACCAAGCCCGTGGCTTTTATAAGGCAGACCCTTCTTCAAGAAGCAGAAGGTGTCAACCTAAAATTAAATCTCATAATTTTCACGTCCTCATCCTTTAGAAACCACTATGGCTCGAATTGTTATGGCTCAGACCAAACATCTTGGTCGTGAGTGATAGCCCACATGTTGACCATAGCAGTGGTGCCAACTATACTAAAGTGGTTCTCAATTTACTTGTTGTGTATGGAAAACCTAGCCCATGAAAAGAAAAAGGGTCTTGTGAGTGCATCCTTGGGGTTTCCTTCACTATGGCACACACGTAAGGAAGGTTGGGAAGGTCATCATCACTCATATTGCGCCTAATGGCAACCACAAAGTCTATTTCATACTAAGCCTTTGCTTGGATATCTGGATGCAGAATCATCCTAGCTAGAATATACTCTAGAATGATAGTTGCTGTATAAGTACCTCTAAATATCATTTCCTAAAAAGTAAAATCACATTAAATCCCATTACTTTGTCATTGGCACATTCATAAGGTCATTAATATAGTAGATTCAAATTAGCATGTACAATAAATGATTAAAAAATAAACCAAATAATTGTCTATAAAGGAAAAAAGTAAAAAAAAAAACATAAGATTAAATATGAAAAAACTTACCCATAAAACAACAACCATATCATGGTGTTGAAGCCTTTTTTCTTTCTCCAAATCCAATGTCACATCAATAAAGTCACCAGAGCTCTCAGTAACCCTGGTTTTATCCTCACCTTGAGCAACCATCTTCACTCTATGCTTCAAAATGATTTTCCCCACAAAAGCATTCACTTTATCCACCAAACTCTTGTACCTCTTCCTTACACCTTGCAAATCCAACCAACCAAAAAGTAGGAAGTGATCACTCCAATTAAACACCCCAAGCAAATCATACTCTTACTCACCAGCTTCTTAAGCTTACATCCATCACCCCTTCACCAAACACATAACTTCTCCCAAACACGCTCTTCATCACATTACTCAATGACCCAAAATGCAACACCTTCCTCACCTCCACAACACCATACTTCCCTACCAGATCCACCAGTTCTTTCACCATTTGGGCCACAACTTGAGCCCAAAACTCGCCAAAGGCAACAATCCTTCTTGGAGAGAATATGTGATTTGTGGAAATCCTCCTTAGGTTCTTCTAGTACTTGCCAAAAGGTGAAAATCCCAATGCACGGTGAAAGAGAAGTTCAAAGGGTTGCAAGCTTTTATTCTTGGATTCTCATATCATTCTTGCCATTAAAACATACTAATGATTCTTTAAGGTGTTTTTGGTCATTTCGTCTGTTGACCATTAATGATCAAATGTTGACTCTAACGTGGTATATTGATGATGACGTGACACTTATGTAGGCTGTTGAGACGATGCTTATGTGACAAGGGATTAAATTGAGTGAAATATAAAAATCAGAATCCAACGTTTGTATTTTCTTTTATAGTGTCATGTATTGTGTTTGAGCCTAACTAAATCCTACCAAATATGTTTGTAAGGTAAGGATTGCTTCCCACTTATATAGTTTATCTTAACATTATCTTTAGTCGATGTAAGACTTCAACATGTTTCTTTTTGCCTACAACTACCTGCTATGTGGGATTTTCAGTACCACTTCTATCTAGGGGTAATTGCAATTTAGGCGGCTTTTCCAACATCCCCCCCCCCCCCACGCTCAAGGCTACCTTTCTAGAGCATGACAGACGTAAAGACCCATCTAGTATAGGCTCTGATACCATGTCATAAAGTGAGTTTTGGTCTAACTCAATTCTACAAAACCAGCTTGTAAGGTAACGATTGTTTTCCACTTATACAGTTTATCTTGACACAAATTTTTGTTGATATGAGACTTCACCATGTCCATTTTTACCACCAATTACCTATCATGTGAGACTTTTAACATATCTCTTCTATCTAGTGGTGATCACAATTTAGGTGGAGGAAAACCAAAATTGTATTTAAGTTATATATAGTTAGAATTAGGGGTGGGTATACAAACCAATTCAACCCGTTTAAGGCCCTGCCCGTAAAGCCCACATTTTATACGGATGGGATAAATTCGGTCCGTGAAAAATAAATAAAATTTAAGTTTGTATCCTGCCCGCAAAACCCACGGATACAGACCAATCCGTGGCCTAAATTGTTTTTTTTTTAATTTAAAAAAATGTAAAACTATAGCAATTATTAGACTCGGGCGTCGGACTTAGTGATTTAGCATTTCAACTATTGTGTTGGTGGAAAAACCAATGCACTATGTGCACTAAACACCTTTAAGGAGCATTATAAGTATAAGAAAACTACCCAAAAATAGAGTGATCTACAAAAGATACCATTTTTTGTTGTTTTTTCTCAATCTCAACCATGAAAAGTAGAAGACACTGATGGGTTTGATTCTGTTGTTGTTGTTATTTGCTTCAGGTGTGAGTGCTTGGACGGGTAAAATCCATGGAATAGTTGTTAGTAACATTTGTATGGATTCTTCTCTTGAACTTGAATACCATATTCTTGAAGGTTTTCTTCTTTCTCTCTCTTTTTAAGTGGCGTTTTCTCTTACCTTCAATTGATACAAATAAGTTCATAAACTTTGTAAATTAAGCCCATGAAGTCCGCAGATTAAACGGATCAGGCCTAAAATCTTGAATTATTATGCAGGTTCAAAATATTAGGTTGGTTATCCACACTATTCTCAGGCTTAACGGATTAGTATGTACATCCGGGTATCCATCCCTAGTTAGAATATACTTGTTGTAAAAATAAAATAAAATTATATATAGACTTGAACGCGCAACGCGGGACATATATATAAATGGCAATATGGGATAATGGATAAATAAATAAATGGCATGCAGCAGGGTAGCTAATTGGTGTGTAGCAGTAGCAGTATCACCATCAACTTTATTCCCCCGAATTTCTCCCACTCTTAATCCTAATCTTAATTATTTATCATCATCAGTAGCACCCACCCCTCTCTCTCTTTCTCTCACTGGGTAAGTAACGTCACTTTCTCTAATCTCACAACCACTAACAAATATTAATCCATTATTCATTTTCATTTCATTTCAGCAGCAGAAGGTTTTCATCCTCACCCGTTTCAGCCATGGATAAGGAAGACGCAGCGGCGGCGGAGCAAGAATACGCACTTCACTCCACCTTACTCCTGGAATTCACCGCCATTTCCGCCATCGACAAGGCATGGCTCTTCAAATCCCACACTCACACCGGTAACTAACTAATCACACGCTTCACTTCTTCCTCTTTCCAACGATTCATTTTCATTTTGGCTTTGCATTGCAGCCTCGGCTTCTTCTTCGCATGCAATGTTCTGCGTTAGTCAACCCAACCTCTTGGTCAACAAGAGGAAGAAATCCATCGTCTCCGCCACCATTCTCACACAAAACGACGCCTCCTCCGTCACGTTTCAGTGGGCTCCGTTTCCGATCCAAGTTTCCGGAGTCTCCGCAATGGTTCCGTCTCCTTCTGGATCCAAGCTTCTAATCGTTCGAAATCCCGAGAGCGATGGCCCTTGCCGCTTCGAAATCTGGAGCTCCTCTCAACTCCAAAAGGAGTTCCATATCCCTCCATCTAAGCATGGTTCTGTCTACACTGATGGATGGTAAATCAATTCATTATTGTTTAACACTCTGTTTGGATAAGCCTCTTTCATCAACTCTTATGAAATGAATTGTGTTTCTAAAAATCAGCTTGTGGAAAAGTTAGCTGATAGAGCTTTATAAAATTTAAGTGCATAAGTTGATTTATCTTATAGGAGAAGCTGAAGCTCAATTTATTTGACCTCTCATTTTCTTTTCTTACAAGTGCTGAAAAAGTTTGTCCAAACAGGATCTTAATTTCAGACTCTCATTAGTTATTCCAATAATTTTTTTCAAGTGCTTCACTGATTTGTAAACGTCTGATGGATGCAATAGTAATATTAAACTGCCATGCATGCTTGGAATTGAGTAATTATTTATTCAAATTAAGCTAAATGGCTAAACCAAACTTGTGCTTAACAGGACATTGTTGTTGCTAGCTAACTAAAATTTATGAGCTGGAGAATTGTTCTATGTTGTTGTAGGTTTGAGGGAATTTCTTGGAATTCGGATGAAACTTGTATAGCGTATGTAGCTGAAGAGCCGGCCCCTACAAAGCCCACATTCAATGATCTGGGTGGCTACAAGAAAGCTGGTTCTTCAGAAAAGGATTGTGGTACCTGGAAAGGCCAAGGGGAGTGGGAGGAGGACTGGGGAGAGACATATGCAGGGAAGAGGCAGCCTGCGCCTTTTGTCATCAACATCAACAGGTTTTTTATTAATTTGATAATGTGTGATGTATTTTTAGATAGGAAATGCTAACTAAAATGGTGATTTTACAGTGGAGAAGTACAAGCAGTCAAAGGAATTGACAAGTCTTTGAGTGTCGGACAAGTTGTGTGGGCTCCATCAACTGAAGGCTCTGCGCAACATCTGGTTTTTGTTGGATGGACATTTGAGACAAGAAAGCTTGGTATTAAGTACTGCTATAACAGGCCATGTGCATTATATGTTGTTAAAGCACCACACCATGAGTCAAAAGCTAATGAAACTGAGATTCAGTGCGTCACTTCTTTTTTAATTTTCCTTTGGAAAGTGTATTTTTTTGTTAAGTTTGGTTGTGCTAAATTATGAAGGTGTGCTGATGTAGCTCAACTGAAGATGTTCAGGCTGTTAACCTAACTCAAACCATAAGTAGCGCTTTCTTTCCACGGTTCAGGTAAGCTGGTACTAACTTTCCCAATACACATCAGAGTCAGGCTCATTTTGCTTTTTTATTTTTATTTTTTATTTCTTACGCTGGAGCAACAAGGTTACCCTCATGCCCCCACAAAAAGTTAGAATTTCTTTTTTAGTTTTCCAGCTTTTGGTGTGCAAATAACATATAGGTTGATGACAAAGATGATAGGAAAGTTAGCTAATGGTGAAAGCAAGGGGTTACTGACTTCAGGTGATTGATTATTATGGCTATCAATCTCCAGAATCAGAGAGCAATACTTGGCATTGAGGGTGAGGTGGATAGTGGTTAGAACAGAACAAACAACTTTTTCCAGAAAATAGTTATCATTTTAACAAGTTATTTGTTTTTATTTTTATCCTTTTGAAAAGGCTTTATAGACTTCAGTTCCAACTTCCACCAATATTCGGAGAATATGAATGTAATCTTTGATGCATATATTCCCTGAAAGGAACATAGATTCTCTATTATCAGTTTTTCCTCAGTAAGATGTGTGAGAACTTATGCTGATCAAAAGCTATTTGAAATCATTCCAAACTTTCTTCTGAAAGTTAGGTTACCTCCTAAAATGGTACATATTATCACTTATCAGTTTTAGTCACACATGGAACTTTATCATCTTTTTTTAGAAATTTAAGCAATGAGTAATTAGTAATAAGTATGTGCATTTGATTTCTATACATGATTTTTCTATCAGCCCAGATGGAAAGTTTCTTGTATTTGTATCTGCAAGAAGCTCGGTTGATTCTGGAGTCCATTCTGCTACTGATTCACTTCATAGAATTGATTGGCCTGAAGATTCAAAGCTTTATAAATCAGCTAAAATTCATGAAGTGGTAAGTTTTTTTTTTCCCTGATCAGTTTAACTTTAATCTGAACAAATGCTACTGAGCTATATATCTACTGTTTCTCTTGTATTTGCTCATTTTAAGAGTATGTGCTTTCTTCTCTATCTTATGCTTAGGAACATGCCTAGGAAAATATAAAATGTTGACTATGACTCTTTCTGTATGTTTATGATTTTACATGAGAATTGAGATAAGTTTGTTTTTAATACATGCCTTGATTGTAAATGAAGTGTTAAACCTTTTTCTACAATGGTTGAATGGGGGGTTTGTTCTGGTTGAAAATCTACTCACAGCCATTGTAATTTCTTTTTCTTGGGACTACATTTTATGCAATTGGTTTCAGTATCTTTACTGAAAGAAAAGAATTTTTCCAATGGGTGCTCTGTGGTTAGTTTATACAACACTGTATAACTTAATTTTCTTTCTTACTGTTGTTTCTGAATCCTGGCTTCAATCTCCATAGAAGATATTAAATGGGATGGATATCTTACTTCCATAGACCTATGTCTAGTATCAAGTTGATGAGACTGTTTGTACTGGCCTCTAGGAATTCTAGCTGTTAGCAATGTTTTAAAAAACCAAATACCAGTTGACTACTGCTCCAGAAAGATCATGTTTCAGCTTCTCATTTGGCTGAGGCAGCATCAAGACCCAAACTGTGAACTCTCCAAATCAAACTTACTCAGTTGACTACATGATATTGTTCTTTTATCTTCTCCCAAACTTATACTAAAAATTTTGGTTTTTATTTTGTATCAATTTTTTAAGATTCCAGTTGTGTTGTTTGCTGAGGATGGTGGCTTCCCTGGGCTTTACTGTTCAACTATCCTTAGTGATCCATGGCTTTCTGATGGCTACACTTTGGTTATAGCATCTATCTGGCACAGCAGTCAAGTTTTACTTTCCATCAATGTGTTGAGGTAGCTATGACAGTAGAAAGTATTTTTGTTATGTTTGTGTAAACCTTTATGCAAAGCATGATGATCAAGTCTATACATTTTTCATCAAATATAGTGGAGAACTATTGCGTATCACCCCTGCTGACTCAAACTTCTCTTGGAGTCTCCTTGCATTGGATGGGAACAATATTCTTGCTGGTACTAACCATTAGATGCTCAATTTGACCTAGACTATTGGAGTATTGACACATGTTAGTTTTTTCTAACTTGTTCAACTTTATACAGTTTCTAGCAGTCCAGTAGATGTTCCTCAAATCAAGTATGGAGCCATTGTTAAGAAGGCAGCTAATAATAAAGAATGGAGTTGGTCAGATGTCGCAAATCCCATATTTAAATGCTCTGACAAGGTTTTGTTAATTTTCCTTTTGGAACATTTTTTCGAATCAATTAAAAGAAATAGTCCTACATGCTAAAATTGTATCATTGAAATTTGGCTACAGGTTAGATCCTTGATCTCCTCTCTTACATTCAGTATAATGAAGATCTCAGTCAAGGATATTTCTGCTAGCTTAACAAAAGGTATTTGGCTTATTTGGAGTCTTTTGGCTGATTAAATGCACAGATTTACCTTAATATAGCTCTTATGTTCTGCTTACCACAAATTTCTAGAGTAATCATCCCATGGTATTATTTGGTTCATGGTATCTATAATAGTTCTGCAACAAAAACAATTGAACATTTAAGCAAGAAGGGACCAAAATAATTTTATTGGATATCTAATGTTGTGTATTGTGTTATAAGAGAAATGTTATTCATTCTTCTGTACCTTCCAACTGCCCTTCATCAAAAGTAAAGAAAAAGTGTTTCTGATTAGTTCATGAAGACTAAAATTAAGCTCTAAATAAAAGGACAACTTGTATAGAGGTGCTGAAATGGAAATTTAGAGAAGTTAAATCATAAAGTGAGAAACAATTGAAAATGAACATGGAGAAACTATAGTAGAACTGAGACTTTTTCGTTTATGGATAGTAGGGTTAAGTGTGGCTGAATTTGCATGGATAAACGGTAAACATAGAATTAATAGTTTTTTTGTTCTATATCATATTGAAATCATTTGATGAGTTAGATGATCTTGATCATACCTAAAAGCTTTCAAACTGATAATAAAGTTGAGTTGCTTTAAAAAAATTAAAAAGACAAAGATATTTATTTGCTCACCTTTTGGTTGCACAATATATGGTTATACTCAGATTTTTCTTAAGGAATTACTTTTTTTTTTTTGTTATCTCAACTTCAATTTCAGGTGCTAGTCAACCATATGAAGCTATATTTGTGTCATCAAAAACTAAGAAAAGTGATGCACTTGATCCACTAATTGTAGTTCTTCATGGGGGACCACACACTGTCTCATTGTCAAGCTTTTCAAAGCCACTGGCTTATCTTTCTTCCCTTGGATATAGCTTGTTAATTGTGAACTACAGGTAAATGGTATCCTCCTTGGTGCTCAAGCATTTGATCTAGGCTATACAATTTCAATTCACAAGTCGGATGTGTTCTATCATATTCCTGTTGATTCTTTACATAGTAGTGGATCAAGAGATGGATTCTTATTCTCACACTGATGATGATGCAGATAAGTGCTAGGAGACTTTTACTGATTCTGAGCTGCAACCACACATAACACATAAAAGAAATAGCCATATATGGCCTATAAACCTGCATTATATCATTATTCATTAGTAATTAGTGTTGATTCTATTAAGCACTATGGTTCAAATAATAGACCTGATTTTTAGAGGGAGATTTGGATTTCCAAAGTGGTTTATCAAAATGGAAGGTAACCCTATTCAATGATTAAGTTTGAAATATGAAAAAATATTTGCATGAGAAGCCACAAAAGGATCAAGAAACCACATTCTTTCAGTTGGGCCAAGGGACAGAATAATAGAGTCATGGAGATATAAAAAAAGAGACCTAATTTCCTATCATTTAAGTTATGAGGTTCCAAAGGAAATATCCATTCCCACAATATTCTTAGACATCAAATTACCAAGAGCAAAATCCTCATTCTTCTTAGGATTAAGAATGATTTGAAACATAATAATTATTTTGAAAAATAGCCATACATAGAAAGAAAGGAAATAAATGACGAAAGAAATTGACACAAGAGTGAGCTAGGACCATTAAAAAGTATTTAAGCCAAGGAGACTTGCACTTTTCCTGTGTCTGAAAAGTCCCTAATTATATGATCTTTTCTTCTTTTTTTCTGAAAAAATCTAGCCATAATATGGAACAAGTGTAGAAATCCATATCTGGATGATTCTTGTTAGACTCTGGAGATCCAATTTGACACTCAAGTTTTTGCTTTGGGTGGAAAAGCCATCAGATTAGAAATAAAATTACTATTCAGTTTCCTACTTTAAGTCTTTCTAGTTTCAAGTGAAATGTTAGTTGATAATATAAACCTCTAATCTATCAAAAAGCACAATTCAAAACATGAAATTCTCTGGTTTCCATGTTTATGACTTATAAGGTGCACACAAAAATTCAAGCCTTTATTGTATTCGTCATAGATTCTCAAAACTTCACCTTTTAGGGATTCCTTTCGATGATGTAACTTGGAGTTGTAATGGTAGCCTAGAGTATTATGTGATTGTTGAAGGTGGCTTAAACTGATATATCCTATCAATAATGAATTGTACACGAGGTGTTTGGATAATTTTTCCAAATGATATTCAATTATTCCCCACCTCAAAGTTATTATTATATTAAACATTTCATTTTATTTGCAGTAGATCATTTGTTATAGCATAAACCTTTTAAGCGTCATATTCTCCCCAATAATATTTTTTTTTATCAGCAAAAATATAATATATGTATATTAATCTGAGTACCAGAGGTACTAATGATACAAATTAGGACAGCAGACATAAGGTTCCAGTTCAGACTTGATGTAGTCTTGATCGGAACCCAAGTCTGGGTACAAAAGAAGCCTATCGTGTATGTGTGACCTACATTTCTTTCCTCAGCTAATACAGAAAACCTGATTTAAGATTACTGGACCAGTGATTATAGTTTGTCAAAGTCCTTCTCAAAGCTTCTAAGCCATGTCCAATATAAGAAAGATGCATCATCCATGACTTTGTTGCCGGTGAAAGCTTCATTAGAGAATATTATTTTGTTCCTATGGTGCCATATGGACCATGTCAAAGCTAGCCACCAACACCTCCATCTCTTGACCCGTATTCCATCAACCAGACCATTCATATGTTGTAGGAAGTGCTGTTTTGGGTTTTGTGGAAAAGCACCCACAAGTTTCTCCCAAGACAAAACTTCCCACCACATGGGAATAATTTTTCTGCAGTGGAAAAATAAATGCCCTGCGTCTTCGTCCTCAAGGTTGCAGAAAGGGCATCGCCCATCATTTATCACAATTTGGCGTGATTGTAGGTTTCTTCTTGTTGGTAATCTATCCCTGAGTAATCTCCATGCAAAAACTGTGAATTTGCTTGGTACCTTTAATTTCCACAGTTCTGTTGAATGTTGAATATTTCTTTTGTATTTTGGCTTTGTTTGGTAGCTTAATCTGTAAGCCTTATTCAGAAGGCAGCAGTGAGATGTCACTGTCATCTCTCCTCTCTCTTTTTTTTGTATCCTATATATATGTAACATTTTGAATCTAATAAAGTTGTGAGAGAAAGTGAGGTTTTGACTCCTCCTCACCTTCATTTCAAGTTGGTATCAGAGCAGGTGTCATCCGCCGTCGCCCGCCGCTGTCGCCGCCACCGTCCGCCGCAACCGCCGCCGTCTGCCGCCGCCGCCGTCACTTTCCGGCGGCCATTTCTCCGGCGAAGCCAGGGTTAGGCTCGCCTTGGGAAGCGCGAGCCAGCCGGCCAACTCGCGTCAGCAACGGAGCAGCCACGCGCCGCCACCGTCCCGCGCGTCCTCCGGCGCGTGGACTGCACGCGCCGCCGTCCCGGCGCCGGAATCGCGCCGCGCCTCCGCCGTTCTCTTGGTCGGCTTCTCCTGAGTCCGTTCCAGCCCTCAGTTTCCAGTTTCGTCACCTGGAACGCTACAGCCCTATTCTCTCCACCTTTTTGCTCCCTTAGGGTTTCACCTTGTGGGTCAAAATGGCTTCCCCTGGACCTGTTTTCTCCTTCTCCGGGACTCCAACCATCACAGCTGCTAAACTCAATTGGAAAAATTACCCCTCATGGTCTGCTTCCGTAGAACTTTGGTTTCTTGGTCAAGGACACCATGACCACTTGGAGAAAGCTTCCGATTCTGTTTCAAGTGACAAAAGAGCCGAATGGGAGAAGCTTGATTATCAACTGTGTGCTGTGTTATGGCAATCAGTTGAGCCGGATATTTTGGATATCCTTAGATCATTTAAAACGTGTCGTTCCTTTTGGAAGAAGGCTCAAGAAATTTTTGCCAATGATATTCAGAGCTTATTTGATGCAACCATGAAGGTTACAGCCCTTAAGCAAACCAGCCATGACATGATTGCTCATGTGGTTAAGGCTCGGGCTGCCGTGGAAGAGCTGAGAAAGTTTCTTGTGGCTGATTCATTAGAAGAAGTGAACAGGAAACTGGACAAGTTTTACATGGTTCTTATCCTGAGAAGCTTACACTCAGACTTTGATCATGTTCGTGATCAAGTACTCGCTGGGGATCAGATTCCATCCATGGATTCTCTCATCACTAGGCTTCTCCGTGTGCCTCACTTATCGAAGGATGAAAATCCTACTGATAGTGTGGAGACGTCAGCAATGGTTGCATCACGTGGTAGAGGAGGCGGTCGCAACAGCAGAGGAGGCCGCAATGGAAGGGGTGGACGTCCTCATTGCACCTACTGCAAGAGGATGGGTCACACCCAAGAGAATTGTTATTCGTTGCATGGGTTTCCTGACAAGGTTGCACAGGTTTCTAGATCAGAGAAAGCAGAGTCTAAGTTCTCTGATGAGGAGTATCAGGAGTATTTGAAGCTCAAATCTGAGAGACCCAGCAACCAAGCTCAATCCTCATCTGTACCATGTTTTTCAACAGCTTGTATCTCTCAATCAATTGAAGGTCCTAGTCCTTGGATACTCGACTCAGGTGCCTCTGACCATATTTCTGGTAATAAGTCTTCCTTTTCATCCTTTTCCTTACCAAAAATTCCTCACCTCGTCACTGTAGCTAATGGCTCCAAGGTTGCGTCTCAAGGAAGTGGTCAAGTTTCATTGTCTCCTTCCTTGAAATTAAACTCTGTTTTATTCCTTCCGCAGTGTCCCTATAATTTAATCTCACTAAGTCAATTAACTCGTTCGTTAAATTGTTCAGTAACCTTTACTGCTAATTCTTTTGTTATTCAGGAACATGGGACGGGGCGACTGATTGGAGAAGGACATGAATCACGAGGACTTTACTATTTGGAATCCAGTCCACCTGGGTCTTGTTTTGCAATCTCAAAACCCAAACTTTTGCATGATCGTCTAGGACACCCAAGTTTATCAAAATTGAAGATGATGGTCCCTAGTCTTAAGAATCTTCGAGTCTTAGATTGTGAGTCTTGTCAACTAGGAAAACATGTCAGGTCGTCATTTCCTCAAACTGTACAAAGATGTAACTCGGCTTTCTCTACCATTCATTCTGATATTTGGGGACCAAGTCGTGTTACATCTTTTGGTTTTCGATATTTTGTAACCTTCATTGATGAATTCTCCAGATGTACTTGGGTTTATTTAATGAAAGACAGATTTGAACTTTTGCCTATATTTGTGTCATTCTACAATGAAATTGAGAATCAATTTGGAAAAACAATTAAAATTTTCAGAAGTGATAATGCTAAAGAGTATTTCTCTCATGATCTTTCTTCTTTTCTGTCTTCCAAAGGTATTTTACATCAATCCACATGTCCTCACACACCACAACAAAATGGTATTGCAGAAAGGAAGAATCGTCATCTTCTTGAAACTGCACGCTCCCTAATGCTAAATTCGAATGTTCCGATACATCATTGGGGAGATGCGGTGCTTACTGCTTGTTTCCTAATAAATCGGATGCCTTCTTCTTCTCTTGAAAACCAAATTCCTCACTCACTTGTCTTTCCTCATGATCCTTTATTTCATGTCTCTCCTAAAGTGTTTGGTTGTACCTGTTTTGTTCATGATTTGTCTCCTGGTTTAGATAAACTCTCTGCTAGGTCAGTCAAATGTGTCTTCCTGGGTTATTCTCGTCTTCAAAAGGGTTACAAATGCTACTCTCCAACCATGAGACGATACTACATGTCTGCAGATGTAACCTTCTTTGAAGACACACCTTTCTTTTCACCCTCCGTGGACCATTCTTCATCTCTTCAAGAAGTTCTTCCTATTCCTTCTCCTTATCCCCTAGATAACTCAGGCCAAAATGTCAGTATTGTTCCATCTTCCTCACCAAATTCACCTGAAGTCATCTTACCACCTCTGACTACAGATCAACACAGGACAAGGCAGATTGGATCTCCAGTACCTGAAGCCTCTCCTAGTGATTCTCGTCCTTCTTCAACCAGTCCTCCACTCATGGATCCGCCCTCTCCTTCCACTTCTTCTCCTCATTCTGATTCACATTGGCCCATTGCCATCAGAAAAGGTACTCGTTCTACTCGTAATCCTCATCCTATTTATAATTTCTTAAGCTATCACCGTTTGTCTCCTTCATACAGTTCCTTTGTTTGTTCATTGTCTTCCCTTGCCATTCCTTCCACTGTCCGTGAGGCACTTGATCATCCTGGCTGGAGACAGGCTATGATTGATGAAATGCAGGCCCTTGAAAATAATGGTACTTGGGAGCTTGTTCCTCTTCCCCCTGGTAAGACCCCTGTGGGTTGTAGGTGGGTCTACACTGTTAAAGTTGGGCCCACTGGTGAGGTTGATCGGCTTAAGGCTCGTTTGGTAGCTAAAGGCTACACACAGGTATATGGCATTGATTACTGTGATACTTTCTCTCCTGTCGCCAAACTCACCACTGTTCGTCTGTTTCTTGCTATGGCTGCTATTCGTCACTGGCCCCTCCATCAGCTTGATATTAAGAATGCCTTTCTCCACGGTGATCTTAAGGAGGATATTTATATGGAGCAACCACCTGGGTTTGTTGCTCAGGGGGAGTATGGCCTTGTGTGTAAGCTTCATCGATCTCTCTATGGGTTGAAGCAATCTCCTCGTGCTTGGTTTGGTAAATTTAGTCATGTTGTTCACATGTTTGGACTGAAACGAAGTGAAGCTGATCACTCTGTATTTTATTGTCATACATCTCCTGGAAAATGTGTTTATCTAATGGTCTATGTTGATGATATAGTGATTACAGGGAATGATGCTACTAAGATCAGCCAGCTAAAAGAGCATCTATTCAGCCATTTTCAGACCAAAGATTTGGGATCTTTGAAGTATTTCCTTGGTATTGAAGTGGCTCAATCAGGAGATGGTGTTGTGATCTCTCAGAGGAAGTATGCCCTTGATATTTTAGAAGAAACAGGTATGCAAAATTGTAGACCTGTTGAAAGTCCTATGGATCCTAATTTGAAGCTCATGGCAGATCAAAGTGAAGTTTATCCTGACCCCGAGAGATATAGGAGGCTTGTGGGAAAACTCATTTACCTTACCATCACTAGACCTGATATCTCCTTTGCTGTGGGAGTGGTTAGCCAATTTATGCAAAATCCTCATTTGGACCATTGGAATGCTGTCATGCGTATTTTGAGGTATATTAAGAGAGCTCCTGGACAAGGGTTGTTGTATGAAGACAAAGGTAATACGCAATTATCAGGATATTGTGATGCTGATTGGGCTGGCTGTCCCATGGATAGGAGGTCTACATCAGGCTATTGTGTCTTCATTGGAGGAAATCTTGTTTCTTGGAAAAGCAAGAAACAGACGGTTGTAGCTCGGTCTAGTGCAGAAGCTGAATATCGATCGATGGCTATGGTTACTTGTGAACTCATGTGGATTAAACAATTTCTGCAAGAATTGAGGTTTTGTGAAGAGTTGCAAATGAAGTTGTATTGTGATAATCAGGCTGCTCTTCATATTGCCTCAAACCCAGTCTTTCATGAAAGGACTAAGCATATAGAGATTGATTGTCATTTCATTCGAGAGAAGCTTCTGTCCAAGGAGATTGTCACTGAGTTCATTGGTTCTAATGACCAGCCAGCGGATATTTTGACTAAGTCCCTAAGAGGACCCAGAATTCAGACTATATGTTCCAAGCTTGGTGCATATGATTTATATGCTCCAGCTTGAGGGGGAGTGTTGAATGTTGAATATTTCTTTTGTATTTTGGCTTTGTTTGGTAGCTTAATCTGTAAGCCTTATTCAGAAGGCAGCAGTGAGATGTCACTGTCATCTCTCCTCTCTCTTTTTTTTGTATCCTCAACAAAAGCTGCATCCATTGTCCCTTCCGATGTATTCCCCCTCAACAAATTATAAGCGCTTTTGACCGATAGAAATGATACTCTGAATAATAAGATTAGATTGATGATATTATTCAATACCCTATCTTATTTATAGTTTTATACTAATTATGAGGTTTTGTACTAGTGTTACTAGTGCAAGCCCAAGCCTGCTAAAAATAAGACTGACATTAACCCCAATATTTTAACAATAAGTTTGTTATTTCATGTATGCTAAATGCTTTAATGTAAAAAAGAATAATTTTTTTTTTTTGATCAGCAAAAAAAAAAAAAGAATAATATTGTCGGCACACTTAATGTGATAGCCTGTATGGTCTCGCAGCACAAAAAGCCTCTTTAGATATCCAATTATAGATGAAGATATATCTAGTTCTAGTCTGTTCCAAGCTTCTTACATGATAATATTTCTCAGAGGCTCATTAGGATTTGGTGAGGAAGCCTTGCAATCTCTTCCAGGGAAAGCTGGATCTCAGGTACATGGTGATTTTTTCTTTTAATTTCTTTAGTTGATATAGTTTTTATCCAACAACAGCTCTTCTGTGAAAGCAAGTTCCAATTTCCAAAACTATTGTCATATTATGGCCATATTTTTTTTTATGAGGTTGAATCTTGATCATAATTTGTTATATGCAGGATGTCAATGATGTGCTCACTGCTATTGATCACGTCATTAACTTGGGACTTGCCAGTCCTTCAAAGATTGCAGTCCTCGGTGGCTCACATGGTGGCTTTCTGACAACCCACTTGATTGGCCAGGTGCAATTAATACTGCTACTTTTGAATTCTGATTTTATCAGTTATTGGGATAGTTGAACCTTGGATTTATAATAAAGTTATTTAAAAAGGTCTTTGGCACATAATTACCTGGGCTGAAGATTGAAATGAAATTAGTAGTTTATAGTGCTGAGGCTGCTTATCTATTTTTAGTAGCAGACATTTTTTAATTGTTTGATTGATATTATTATAACAACTTAAACATAATAGTTGTGATTTCACATATGCACCTGGACATAAGGGGGTTTGAACCACCCCAACATTTATTGATGTCCTGAATCTCTTGAACATTTTCAAGAAACACGGTTTTGTTTTTTAAAATTTTTGCTGAACTATTACATCAATTATAGCATGGAACAATAAATTCAACTTATAATTAATTGGCATTAGAAGTAACTTTTCAATGGAAGAAAAGAATTTAAGTAATTAATTTTAATAATATACGTACATTGGATGATATAAAAAAGAAACACATTGAATTTTAATATACAAACCTCACAGTTTATATGTATTAGCTATTAACACAGTTTGCAGAATTAATATTCACTTTAATAGTGGTGCCATTCTGTCTGCTTAAAGTTTTGGCCTTTACAATTCTCTTATGGTTTTGTTTTATCTTGTCATTTTGATTGCCGTAGGCACCAGAGAAATTTGTTGCAGCAGCTGCTAGAAATCCTGTATGTAACCTTGCTCTGATGGTTGGTACAACTGATATCCCTGATTGGTGCTATGTGGAGACCTATGGTACAAAGGGGAGAGATAAGTTTACTGAAGCACCTTCAGCAGAAGATCTAACACTATTTTATAGCAAATCTCCTATTGCACACCTCTCAAAGGTCTGTACACCCAAATAAGGTTTTGATATATTGAATTGCAGTTATTGCTATGAATTTTAAGCATGCTGCAAGTGACTAGCAAATAACAATAAATCGTACAAGCCTGCAATTCCAACATCAAGGAATAGTTAAGGCTTAATATTTTGAACAATTGCATTAGGACATTAGCTATATAAATTTTTCATTGGCACTGAAACTTTTCTTGCTTAGAATGTTATTTTATTTCATTCTTTCCTCTCATTCCTTTGAATTGCTTGATTAAGTTTTACTATCCAGAGAACTAACTGCTCTCAATGTTAATGCATCCGCCATACTAAAACTAAAGTTGAAGCCTATTGATAATATCCCATGCTGATTGCTGTTAAATTCTTGCATTGCAAATTTATATTTTGATATCTGCAGGTAAAAACACCAACGATTTTTCTACTAGGTGCCCAAGATCTCCGTGTCCCAATTTCGACTGGACTACAAGTAAGTATTATGATTCACTCAATTTATGAGCTTCAACAAATGACTGAAAACTCTTATGTGATTTTTCCTTCTAAACTAGAATAATGTGATAGAACAATATAATAGATAAATAAAACCATATTGTTTATATTTGTAGTATGCTCGGGCTTTAAGGGAGAAAGGAGTACAGGTTAAAGTCATTGTGTTTCCAAATGATGTTCATGGAATTGAAAGGTAAACAAATCTTACATAAACATCTCTCTTCCGGCTAATCAGAATCGTAATAAATAATATAGTTTGCTTATAACTTTTATTCAGGCCACAATCCGACTTTGAAAGCTACCTTAACATTGCGATGTGGTTCAACAAGTATTGCAAATGAGCGGGCTAGCGATTGAATCATTTGACTCCCTTCCAGGCTAGCGATTGAATCATTTGACTCCCTTAATATTAATGCTATTGGGGTAGAGTGCATTTTGTATTTGAAAAAGAAAGGGTAACACACTGTATTTGTTATTGCTATCTTTAATTTTTAATAAAAAAATTGGTTCACTGAAGGATGTATTTTAGCTTTGGGTTATGAAAAAGACAAGACATTCTGATTACTTAAATATAATAAAATTCTCATTATTTATAGTTAATTTTCTTTGGCATTGTGTGAACCGAGGATTGATTGTTTTTTATGTTGATCTTCCAACTTCATTAACATTGGATGTCCAGAGGAAGAGGCTCGACAAGGAGGAATGGTATTTTCTTATCAAAATGCAGAAGTTATACCACTTGCAGTGCCACTTTTTCTTTAAAATGCTATAACCATATTTACTCGGCCTTGGCGCCCTTTTTAAAACAACTAATGACTAATAAGTTTTTCAAGGATTTTTGTCATTTGCATTCTTGATCTGGTTCTAATGGGTGAAATTGCCTGCTGATTAAGGTTCTGTTTGGTTTATTTGTCCAACGGGGTAGCACAGTTTTCAGATAAAATCACACTTTTCAACACAAATTTTCCAAAAGCGACGGAGGCCAAATTCCATTGGGCTTTCAATGCAAACAAGCACTTAATTATCCACCCTTAAATATTCTGCACACCAATTTTTGCAAATGCGAAGTTGAAGCACATGACATACTTTAGAAAAGAAATACAAGCTTTAGTCAATGAGGGGCTATTGAGTGTTTGGATGAGTGTTTATAAAATTAATTTTAGATTACCGTGGTTTTATAAAATTAATTTTAAGTAGATGTGGGTTTAACGTGATTTTTGTTGGGATAACAAGTATTAGAAATTGATTTTAACAAAGAATATTATTTAGAAACTTACAATTAAAATTGACTTTGAGTGGGATTTCTAAAATGGGTTTTAATCTTCATTTATAATTTTTTATGTAAACACAAAAATTATAACGTGAGTAATTATAGCTAAAAACGTTAGCAATCTACACTTTTCTTTTGTAATTTCTTTTTTATTTTCAGTCCCTGTAATGTTTTTTGGGTAAATTATACAAATTCTTTTTTTACAAGGACCTATTTTAAATTCTTTTTTTTCATGGACGAAAAACAAAAAAAACTTTAAATTACATGAATAAAAATCTTATTTTAACCTTTTATTATATCATTATAAATATTGGACCGAACAGAAGAGAGGACACAGCGCCGCGCCGCCTCAACAACTGAAACAAACACTATCCCTAATCCCTTTCTTCCTCTCTGCACGCTCTTGCCTCCTCCGATCTCAGGTGCATAAATCTTTTCTTGATCTCTTTCTTCTCATTTCATGTGATTATTTCTTATGATCTCTTTGCATCTGCCTATCTACAATAATTTCGTTTGATGCTTTTCTACAACACTCATCGAACATGGCATCACGCGTATTGATCTACGTTTAATGTTTCGGTTATATTTGATGAACCATACTTATTCTATCATTATGGAATTGATTTTAAAAATAAAGAATACCATTAAACCAAATAATTCTTTTAGAATTTCCTTAAAAAAACAATCTCTAAGAATTGATTATTTGCCTCACTTATAGATAAAACAAATAGATACTAAAATTGATATCAATAATGTTAGTTCAAGTGACTGAAACTTGGAACATTTTAAGCTTGTGATAAGGAATTTAAATTTTGATAGGTATGTATGAAGAAATCATTATTGAGAGTTTTTAAAATTTTATTTAAGCATTTTGGGTCTTATTTAATGATTTAACAATTATATATTTTAAAAATATCATTGGGCAAGGGAGTTACGGAAAAATAGAAAACAATCAAAATATTTTTTTAAAATAAATAAAAACGAGTGGGTGAATTGCCCAATGCTCAATATGCATTAAAGTTCAAATTATAATTTAAATAATTTCAATAAATTATATTTCCTTCTCGTTATGTTATTTGACTTATTTCTCATTTATTTTATATATATACTATCATTTTTTGTTGTTGACAAATTTACATATATGACACTATTTAATTTTTAATTTTTTGTTAAAAATTTATTAACTTTTATTACAAATTATTATTAACAAAATAGCTTTTACTACATCATTCTTACCAGATGCAAGTAATACACCGTAATCTTAATTTCTTGTGTTAAGGCGTATATCTCCTTGGCAAACACAAACAATTACTACAATCTACTCTTTTTAATAAAAATGTTAAAAATAATTATGTGGCTATAATACCTCTTAACCTCCTTTATCACTTTTTATTCAATTCAAACGCGGGCCCGTCGCCCGGGCAAAAGACAAAAAAGATAAATATTATCTAAGTAAATAAAAGATAATAATATATTCGATTATTATTATAGCGCGTGCTTTTATAAAAATATATTTGTTTTTTTTTTATACTTTTAATTCCAGTACTAGCCCATGCGATTGTAACCGCTGTTGCACTTGCTTCTTCACCTTCTTCACACTATTCTCTCACTCACTCTTCTTCGTTTCGGTTCTTCAGATCTCTTCTCCGATTCCAGGTAATTTTGTTAATCCGATCTCGCTTTTTTCTTTCTTACTTTTCTCCTCCGCTCCGATTGGCTACTTTGTTTTGATTTTGAACTTAGGCGTTTTTTGTTTTCGTTTGCTTTTGTTTCACTCATGTTAGGGTTCTTCGATTCAATGATTTTGTTGCTCTTTTGAATTGCGATCGATATGAATTACTGTTTGTGTTGACTCGGATTCGATCTGTGGTGGAGTGAATCTAAGCTTCTCACTCTGATTTTTGGGCGAGATGAGACAGGCGGTTGCCAAAGTCAAAATCCCCTTATAATTTGTTCCATAATAACATGGAATATTTCTAGCTCAATCATCCAATTCATAGTTGACAATAACCCTAAAGCTTCACCTTTAGTAACTGCTACACATGGTCTCGTGGTAGCTATTTTGCCCATCATAAATCTTCCTTCGTTGTCTCAGATACATAAGCCTCAACCAGTGATTTGGTCTTGTGAATGAAACATTGCATCCATGTTACATTTTAGATAATCATGAGTTCGGGGAGACCAAATACCATAAGTAGACAAAAATGCATATCATGAGAATTAGAATTCATATTTTTTGTTGTCATCCACTCGTGCACCACTTGTTTAGCACGCAAGACCAATTGTTTACAGACCAATTTATGATTATTCCAAAGTCTGTCATTTCTTGCATTCCACAAACTCCACTGAGTCGTTGCAAAAATGTTATGAATTGCTAAACAGCTCAGTGGTTTCCTAGCTTTCAAGGCCTAGGATCCTCCAAAGAATAAAGGTGAAGGGAGAAACTTGTTTTATTTGTTGCTTGATTTCTATTACATGATTCATTCATATATATAAGTACCAAATACTAAAAGCCGTTATCCAATTCTAGCAAATTCTAACAAACATCATTAACAGAATTTGGCAAATAAGAAAAAAGCATAAATGGCAGACAACATATGCTCCTTTGGCCAATTAAGTTCTGCCAGCTCAGCAATCTCTGTCGAATTAGTTATACGAAATCCCTCAAATGCTGAGGTTTGATGATTTTCCTTTTGGGCCTCTCGTCTGTGCTTGTCTCCCTTGTGTCTGCTTGTAGCATTTCTGTTTCAGTGTCATTCGATTGATGAGTCCATTGTTGTTGCTTTATTCCTTTCATAACCTTCCCTCCATAACAAAAAGTAACATGTTTAGGAACATAAAGTAAAGATAGAGCTTTAAAACACACCTTTTTAAAGTTGTCAATGTGGTCAAGAAGAGAATTAATGATGTGCCGCAAATTAGCTTCCTTCCATCACTCTTTATTTGTCATGCAATCCAAGAAAACATGGCATGCTTTCTTTACTCAAGCTACGGTGGACACAAATGGAAGACCAATCTACACCTCTAGTACACAGTCTAGTTCGAACGGCAGACAATCATGACACACACTCCACATGAAAACTTCAACTCGCAGCCGGACCTACAAATTTCAAATATGCGATCATGTTCCATCATCTCTCAAGTACTCATTGTCCACAATACTATTCATAAAAAATTACAAGCTATTCAGATAGAATAATTTCCAAACTTATCAAGTAACTAGATACATTGATCTTCCTAAATCGAGTTAATCATAGGGACTTTCAAGACAATATCAACATCAGATGTACTAAAAATATAATCGATAATAATTTCATTCCACATTCTTTCACCTGGTATCATTAAATCTTCAACCCTTAGATGACTTACCTCCTGAGATAGAACGACAATGGAGATTATAATTTGGTTAGGATCCCTCAACTAAGGCTCTGACAACACCTTACAAGATCACCCTTACTAATAATCCATCTATAACCTTCCTTGATCAATACTTGAGAGCTGCATATGCTTCTCCAACAATAGGATAGTAATTAAAGAATTTTGGAGTAATTTTCAACCAACTTCAACCAATCTTTTTTTGTTGTTGTAGTCGGGTCTGTTTTTTTGCCAAACCTCGTTCCGTTTTTTACAACCAATGATATTTTTGGCCAACACTAACTAGTTTTTTTAGATAATCATTGATCAATATTTTTTTTTTGATCGATGTGATTTAGGTTTTTATAATTGGAATTATTTTTCTGCCGGCATTAACCATAATTATCATATTATCACCAAAATTATCATGTAGGTATCCACACTACATTAGAAATAATAGATAAGTGACAAAATCAATCTGTCATATTTTTATTTACATAGAATAACAGATGAGCTGGCAACATCAATCTGTCATATTTTTAACCAAATTCAAAATTTCCTTCCGTCATATTCCAATCGGTGAGCGTGTTGTTTTTTTTTTTTTAAGGAGAAAGCGTCTCACACTTTGAGAGACCGACCAAAATACTGAAAATAGGTATTTATATTTTTGTTTCATTTTACTATTCTTCCTCCTTCCATCCAAACGCTTCAACTCAATTCATAATCCACAAATTCTCCCTCTCTTGTGCGGTTCACCACTCAGAGACTCAACAAATTGCTTCGCCTTTGGCTCTAACGTGACTAGCAAATCATGTTTCCTCATTCTCGCCGAGGTAATATTTCATTCGCTCTTTGTTCTCATTTTCTTTGTTTTCATTTTTGTTCTCACTCTCTCTCTTTCCATTCAGAGTGCGTTCTCTCTCTCTGTTCAGACTTCGGAGTACGCTTCCTCTCTCACAGCTGTTCGTCACTGGTCTCTGTGATCTAGGTTTCGTTTTTTCTTCAGTCAATTTGTGTTTCGAGTTTGATTTTAGGATTTTGTTTTCTGTCTAGGGTTTCATTATGCCATACCACTGAAGAACGAAGTTTATCTCTCTCTTGTGACTTGTGAGCAATTCAAATTGCGGAGGTATAAGATTATGTTTGAACTCATAATACAACTAAATTGGGTGGATTTTTTTACGTTTGAAATGAAATATGTTTGAGCTCATAATACTATGTATAAGTTTCTTTGAGCTGCAACAAAAATTAAGAATCTTCCCCTTTACTAGTTGGAAGACCATACTGGAATAAACGAAACAGTTGGCATAATTTTTGTTGGGTTATGTGTTTATTTTTCAACTGTGGTTCTTGGGTAGAAGATGACAACTGCTGTGTGGGGGTAGGCTGGGTGTGGGTTTTTGTCCCAAACCAAAGGGTAGGTTGGGACAAGTTGGAAGTTCATTTGAGGGGTGTGCGGTTGCTAAGGCCTGTGTTTCTGATTCTTGCCTTACTCCTTAGTTGAAACATATCATCATTTCAGTTTTCATTCTCTGGCATTCTGTGTGCAGAACAGAACCTACGCACTGCATTGGAAGATACAAGAATATCATCAGTTTCTCCTATTCATTAACTCCAGTTACTCACTGAAGATAACATTGGAAGCATTGGGCAATAAAAATGAGCAATTCCTCTGCTGGAACCTCATCAAAACCAAGAGCAGCTTCCTCACAACCATCAGAAACTTCGTCTAAGCGCAAAAGAGGAGTTTTCCAAAAAGAATGTAAGAGTTTTTGTTCTGAATTTTTAACATTTTAGTCTAGTTTTTTTCTAATCCTAATAATATTCTTTTTTGGTTCTTGTAGTGCAGCACATGATGTATGGCTTTGGAGATGATCCTAATGTGAGTTTGAAACCTGCCCCCATGCTTGTGTTCCGATGTACACTTAATTTGTGTTGTATTGTCTTGGTTATGCAACATTTAACTACATTCTTTTCATGTAAATTTTAAAGAATAATGTCTATTAACTTGAACTTTTTTTTTTGCTGCTTTGATTAGCCACTTCCTGAAAGTGTGGCTCTTATGGAGGACATTGTTGTGGAGTATGTCACAGAACTGGTAAGACTCTTTAACTTTTTAGTTGTTCAACTCTGTCTGAGTGGCCTGGACTCCTGGAGTAGTTATAGCTTGGTTGTCCTTATGCTAAACTTGTCTGCCAAGGTACATAAAGCCCAAGATATTGGATCTCAGAGGGGGAAGCTATCAGTTGAGGATTTCCTCTATTTGATTCGCAAGGTACTCTTTTGTTAAAAAATTGCAAATAATTATTATGAAGGTTAAAAGTTATTGGGGAACCTTGAAATATTTTAGCAAATTTTTATCTTAGTCTCCCTAATCCTTTTGTTAATTGTTTAAATCTATTAGAAGAGAAATGCAAAACTGAACAAATGAATTAAACAGGAATCCAGCAGAAACTAAAGGAAAAATGCTCTATAACACCCTTCTATATATTGAGAATGCCCTATTTAATTGACCCATCTTTTTATAAGTTTTTGTTTCCTAATTTATTCGGAATCAAAACTTCACAACACAATTGGAATTAGTAATCTAACACTAATACTAGCCAGAAATTGCTCTTTCCAATCTGCCTTTGTCTTCATGCTAACAATGGATATTAGAACTATTAACATGACAAGCCAAGGAATCTGACATTTTCATGACTATATACTCCTAACACCCTCATTTTGAGACTAGGGACTGACGTACTATTATTTTACCAAATGAGTCTGCAGAGAACCACTAATGCATAATGTATAATTATGTATACCAATGTTTTTTATTCCACTCCTGTCTAGACTTGAACCCACTTTGGTTTTGTAGCAATGGGACCATTAATTATTAGCATTAGATCTATATGAGGCAAATTTTAGGTTGATTTAACAGTGTCTTAAGGATCATTAAGCATTTCCAGCAAATATAAATGTCAGTACCATAGATTGTCGAAGTTGCACCCTACTGACATTTGCAGAGGTTAATTTTCTGGTTCGTCAAAGGCTTAAACATGCATTGGCAGAAACCCTTCCTGCATGAACGTTACGTCATCATTTTTCATTTAGGTGAGCAAATGTACCATGATATTATAAAAAACTAGTGAAGACTGTTTTGTTCTAAAATGAAGAAAAAATTGAACTCACTCCGTTGGTGGTTGGTATTGACAATTGATTACGCAACAACCTTCTTGACGATCTTATTACGGAGAGGCAGCAGTTAAGAAATTTGAAATTGGCATACAAGCCTAGACGCCGTTCACACTACAAAAAAAACCTGGAATGTTGCAGCCTTCATAGAGAAGACTGAGCTAGCATACCATTAGTCATAAGTTAATATGCTCTATATTATAAACAGCAGAATTACACTACAATCATATTTGTTTGCCGTTTCATGATAATCTGTCTAAGATCCATAATATATTGCAGGATTCGCCAAAACTTAACCGCTGTACAGAACTACTTTCTATGAATGAAGAGCTGAAACAAGCAAGAAAGGTTTTTGAATCAGACGAAGAGAAACTGAGGAAGGTTTTTGAGGTGGATGACTCAGTTGAAGGATGAATAATGAAGTTACTGAAATGCACTAATGACTCAGCTAACCTGTTCTTTGTTGGTTATGATGTGTTTCGCTTTTTTGAGGATGCTCTAGAAAATTTGTTTTATCTTCGTACTCAAATATAATGTGTACATAATCTTAAAATCAACTTGTGCCTTATACGCATGTTTTTGTTTATATTTAAGAAATATATATATATATATATATATATATATATATATATATATATATATATATATATTATTTGTAAAATTACCCAATGATATATAATTGCTAAATCATTAAATATGACCCGAAATGCTTAAATAAATTTGAAAAACCTAAAAAAAAAAGTACGAAAAAGTTGAAAAAGAAAAACAACTAACAGGTAGGTGGGAATGTGGGAATCCACAAACATGACAATATGGAACCAATTTTTTTTCTTCCATGCTCTGGATTGCAAAGGAATATTTCAGTCGATATTAAAATTTTAAACTCTTTTCGGAGAATGACACTCATTAATGTTTATTGACCATTTAACCTACTGGTCAATTCACTAACTCATTTTATTTATTTAAAAAGAATATTTTGATTGCTTTCTATTTTTACATAACTCCCTTGCCCAATGATATTTTTAAAACATATAATTGCTAAATCATTAAATAAGACCCAAAATGCTTAAATAAATTTTAAAAACCTCTCAATAATGATTACTCCATACATACCAATCAGAATTTAAATTCCTTATCACAAGCTTAAAATGTCAAGTTTCAGTCGCTTGACTAACCATTTTGTTATTTTTATACATCTGTTTATAAAGCACTTCCCTAAATTTCCAGTGTTGATATCAATTTTAGTATCTATTTGTTTTGATCTATAAGTGAGGCAAATAATCAATTCCTAGAGATTGTTTTTTAGAAAATTCTAAAAGAACTATTTGGTTTAATGGTATTTTTTATTTTTAAAATCAATTTCATAATGATAGAATTAGTTACGAAAGAATTAAAATTTTATAACTTCCTTTCAAAAAAAAAAGTTACAACCTTTTATGGTAGAAAGATTTAACTTAGTATCATTGAACACGTAAATCAATTTGAGCAAATGAATTGCTGTCCCATCTTTCAGAACTTGCTGCACCTGCTCAAGAAAAGATGAGTGCTCTGGTTGAAGCTCTATTCGAGGGAACTGAGAAAGGTTTAGCTAAAGAAGCTGTTAAGAAGAAGAACTAATTTGTTGCTGCTGTTGCCGATGAGGGATCCCAGCTGTTATTGCTTCATGCTATCGAAGAATTTTCTTGCAAGTCTACTTCCAATGCTTTGAAGGAGGTTGCCCTGGTTCTAAAGGCACTCTACGATGCTGATGTGTTGGAGGAAGAGCACATAGTGCAGTGGTATCAAAAGGGACTGAAGGGCGAAAACAAGAACTCCAAGATTTGGAAGAATGTTCAACCTTTCATTGATTGGCTTCAGAGTGCAGAATCAGAAACCGAGGAAGAATAATTTTCCTACATTCCCCGTTACTTATGTTTACTTGCTTGTGTCATTTCCTTTATTTCCAATGAAGGGTCTTGTAGGCCCATGTTTTTTGTTGAACTTCAGTACTGTACGAAGGGTGCATGCCTTCAGTGAGTTTTGTAATGTGTGGTTCTAATGCATTTTTGTTTTTGGTTGTTGATGATTATGTTTTATGTTGTCTCTGTTTTCTGTTGTGTCTAATCATGGTTGTTCAAACATGTGGTTGACACAGCCACAAAGGCAACAGAGAAGCCAAGGCATAACAATCACCCCATCCCATCGTCTTCACCATAAACCAAGCCAGAACACGCAGAAACCCCAGAATACTCCATTATCGCTGCAGAATCAACCGCACGTGCCACCTTCACTATGTCATCACCCTCACGAACCATAACCCCATACACAAACACCCTTGAACCCAAAACACGCCATGGCCACGACAAACCCATCCTCTGGAACCCTTTTTTCATTAAAAAGAAATTAAGGTCTCTTCACAAATACTTACCTATTAAATAGAAATAGGTATGTCCAGGTTCAACGAGTCAATGTGCAGTGCGCACATTCTAAAAGAAGATACTTTATAGATGCAGAAGAGCAGAGCAGAGTGAGCAGACTGAACAAAAGACAAACAATAAAGAATGAACGGTGTTATGCTCGCCAACGAAAATTTGGACCCATACACTAACAGACAAAAAATGAACAAGCTATGACCAATGAGCGAAGGGCATGTATATCAAAACACTGAAGAATTTACAGTAAAATTTCACCAATGACTTCCAGACAGTTGTGTTAAGTTATAGATTATGAGCCTGAAACATATCAAGTGAAGAATACTCTTCTTAAGATGACCATATATGTATAAAAATAGCAGATATATTGCAAATACAAAAATGCGTATGAACAAATTTACTATACATTTCTTGTCATTCACTTAACATGGCATTAACCAATCTACAGAAATTTCACTGCCGAAGTTGATGCTAACAAACAGCTTCTATCACCCTTCAAATTGTCTCAATCTAGCATGAGAAATCCAATAACTAAGCTTTCTCATAAACAGTTTGGTGTAACTCCCATTCATTCAACCAGAGACTACCAACTCAACCATTTCTTGTATCCTGGAGTCAAAGATTCCTATTGATGGATGAAATATCTCGGCCAACTTGTAACGAAATTGGTTGTTCTCTTATGCGAGACAGAAGGAGGGTTACTTGTTCTGTTGCAATATCTAACCGTTCCTTAGATTTAGCAGATTCTGTCATCAGAGATGAAACCATATTTTGTAACAACTTAACTCTTTCAGCATGATCATTTGGTGCACTTTGAAGAAGCTTAGAAGACGGCATGTTGATCCGACGCCATCGAATAGGAAGATATCTATCTGGAATCTGAAAGCAATTTCCTGTTGAAAGAACTCTAAGAGAATGCCGACAGAGAATACCAGTGAACTCAAACTGATGGCAGCTACAACTTATAATTCCTTCTTGAGGGGCCCAATAAACTTTCCGGCCTCCCTCAGCTTTTGTGTGGTGCCTCACAAGAAAACCATCTTCAATTGAAAAAGACGCATAATGTGCAGCCAACACAAGTTGTTCTTGAAGCTTTGAGAAGGCAAAAGGAGTGAGGATTGTGGCGGCGTGTGATTCCATGGGGGCCCCTGTTTTGAGGCAAACATTTTGGAGATTCTGCTGCATGGTTTGTTGTTCTCCAGTTTGATCTTTAAAATCCACAGCAACAGCAACCTGATTGTGCAAACCCAAGTTATCATAAAGACATCTGATAAAACCAAATCTGCAAATACTCATGGGAACCTATTTAACAATATACAAACCAATACAAAAAGGTATAATACCTGTTCAACAAAGTGCGCAAGGCGTGTCTGTGCACTCAGAAATCGTTGAATAAAAGCATTAATTGACTTTGACTGACCAGTTGTAGTCATCCCAGCAAGAAAATGGCTTCTCAAAAATGGCAACGCCCAAAGAGAACGTGAACTATATAAATTAACCATGTGCCGATTGGAATGCAGCCCAAAAGAACAAGCCATTTCCCTCCAGCCTAGTTCAAAATCCTCAACTGACTCAAGATTATAAAGTCTATAAAATTCTGCCTTCCAATCATTGTATCGTTCCCCTAAAACAGCATTAAACCAAGATGGAAACTTTGCTACTATCATCCATATACAGAAAGCATGTTTTGTTGTTGGCATTTCTGTGGATAGTGCTTCTTTGAGACATATATTTTGGTCGGTTAATATAGTCTGTGGAGCCTTCCCATTCATGAACCCTAAGAAAGCCTTCCAAGGTGATTCAAAAAAAAAAACAAAAGGAACAGCAATGTAAATTAAAGAGCTGTAGAACTTCTCAAAAATTAATATAGATTTCATAAGTGAAAAGTAAAAAGAAAGAAATTCTCAACCATAATCTTGTCCCTTTCAGAAGAATTGAAAAGAAGAAAACAGGACACTAGTATAAGGTGCTTGCTTACACACATCTACCAAAGGCTAGACTACTCAAAAAGAAAGTTTTGCAGTGGCAGTGATTTAATTGGCATCCACTCATTACCATATGCACATAAGTATATCTTAAAAACTGCCGTATTGTTTATGGCAACCCAATCTTCAATATAAAATTAGTTATACTTCAATTTAGTTTATTTTCATTAGGCCAGACCTATGCTTCAATAAAAAAACATGTAAGAGGTCACAACACAGTTTGAATAAAAAACCAAATAATATTAATATAGATAACTTCATCACCCTACCTTCAGTGCCCAGGAAAATGACCTCACTGTTTCATCCCGTAGAAGCGTGCAGCCAAAAAAGCAAGGCATTCCATAATTATTTATTCCAACCCATATCCCTAGCGGCATATCAAATGCAGTTAGGCGGTGTGATGTATCAAACACCACAGCATCACCAAATATATCATACAATTGGGTTGATGAAGCATATGACCAGGCAATATTCTCCAAACGGTTGTTTGCATCAAGTGTGTACTCAAATTTAAAATTAGGATCTTTCTCCTTAATATTTCTGCACATTCTTAATAAATCTAAGCTTTCTTCTTCTGGATCTAATTTCCTAAATGACTGGAGTAAATTCCTTACATCTTTTTCAGTAAAAGGCAAATATCCAGGTTCCACACACTTCTCAAGCTCCATAAGCCTCATCATTTGATGAACAGATATTCCTGTTTTGGCAAACATGAGTATTCGGTTTTTGTCAGCATCCGAGATAGTTCTGTATGCAGGGAGGAACCGAACTTGGTTTGGTTCTAAAAGTTCATGATTGTGATGGTTAGCAAAACCAGTCACACGCCATTCTGGAGCTCCAAATTCTGTTGTTTTGCTAATCCGCATGTAAGCTTGACACCCACAGCGAGAAGATTTTCTATTTCTTTGAGGTTTACTTTCAGTTGATGTCTTGACAGGAGTGTTGCCAGCACGGTGACAAACAAAGTAGCGTCTAGTAAGTCCTTTTCCAACACCATCTTTTCCTTCTGTACGGTGACGTCTAATTGAGAAGCCACTCCTTTTAGCAAATTCACTATAGAATTCATAAGCAGCATCATGAGTGGCAAACCTTTGACCAATATATGGAATAGCATCATTTGTTGTTTCCAAGGAGAGCCTGGTTTCATCAGGTGACTCCTCTGTGCTGCTTGCATCATCCAAAGATAGTGAGCGTTGGTCGGAGGGATCATCATAAACTACCAACATAGATCCAGCCTCTTCAGACATTATATATTTTTCCAGTCACAAGATTAAGATATCCAATGGCCTGTACCCAATATTTTAGGAGAGGAACAACGAACAATAATCAGCTGCCACAATCAGATGGATAAAGATATAGCCAATATTATAAGTTAACAATAAGGAAACAAACTATTTTTTTATCATGTCAAATAATAGAAAATCATCATCACTTGTATCCTAAATCCTAAATAATAAAATAATATATTGTAACAAGGATCATGACTCATGAGGATGCAGATAATTGAAATCAAACAAGAAAGTTGCAACAAAAAACAGAATGTTTAGCACAGGAAAGCAAACAAGAAGGCTCTGAGGCCATAACATATTTACAATTGAAAATTGAAAGGCCCAAGCAGAATGCAAAGAAGAAAAAAAAATATAACAAAAAGAATCATTACATTTGTTTCTGAGTTCCTGTTCACTATGGAGCTTCGGTATGAAGTAGAGTAAATTTGAAGAGTCGGGTTTTTTAAGTTCCTGAAATAACGATAGTAAGAAGAAGAATAAATAAAGAGAAACTATTCAAACAATTGACGAACTACACAGAATCACATTCCTTAGTTAGAGAAAAGGGGAAAATGCCCCCTTCAGAACCAAATTAACAGAAACTTACTGTGAGGGAGGCGAGGTTGCTCCGGTCGGTGACGCCGCTGGTCTTCAACGAAACGAAACGCAACGAGAGATGCGGAAAGCTTTCTTTGTTCAGATTTAGGGTTTCAGTCGTAGTGAGACATTTTAGAGACTGCCTATGTTAAGCGTTTGTCGTATTACCTGATGTGCATTCACAAAAAAAAAAAAAAATACAAGCGGTTCGGTTTTCACCTTCTCAACCCGCAAACCGTACTGTGCGGTTTAAAATGATAAAAATAAAATAAACATATGTCGGTTTTTTTTATTGGTTTTTTGTTTTCTTTTTGAGTTGGTAAAATGAGTTATGACCAAATGGTCCATAATAATAAAAAAAATACACAATTTTTTTCTGAAATTTTGACAAAACTAACTTGACCTTCGGCATTATTTTTTTACCACAATCATAATAAATTCACCATGATCATTTTACCACAGTCGTACTTGATTCTGACAATAAATGCATGGTTCATTGTAAAATGATTATGGTCATCATACTAACAAGCAGTTTGACTTAGCAAATGAAAGGAAATTATGTGAAAAACATAAATAAATGGATGTAAGTCATGGGTTGTCTCCTAGATTGCGCTTGTTTAACGTCATGAGCCAAACAGATGAAAAAGGGAAGAAAATCAACCAACCTCAAACATGTTGCTTTTCACTAATCCTTTATTATAACCATGTACTCCATAGCCAAAAGCTTGAATGGTGGTGTCATATCCCTTTTTCTTACTTCATCTAGGGTCTTTTAGAATAACTTTGTTCTTGGTATGGTTTTTCTTCCCCATACTTGGGTTAGACTTAGCCATAATCACTTTTATCTTGTTAATGGTCTGCACAAAATTGCACAAATGGGAAAGAAAGGAGTTCTTTGCAGTACCAAATAACTTAAATACTTCCTCCTCATCACCTAGCCACCAAATCAATTTTCCTTCCCTGACATCAATCAATGCTCCTCCTGTGTTAATGAAGGGTTGTCCCAAAATAAGTGGTGTGTCTTCATCCTCCTCTATATCCAGAATCATAAAGTCTACATGGGAAAATAAATTTGCTGACCTTGATCATTAAGTCTTCCACTATCCCTTATGGGTAGGTAAGAGTCCTATTTGCAAGCTGAATAAAAATGCTAGTAGGTTGAGGTTCTTGCAACCCCAACTTATAAATAGAGTAAAGCATCAAATTAATGTTAAGAGCTAAGTCACACAATGCTTTATCAAAGGACAAATTGCCAATGGCACAAGGGACTAAAAAAAATCCTTGGGGTCCTTTAAGCTTAGGAGGCATAATAATAGCAAAACATTCCTTGTTGAGACTAACTATTGCAAAGTCTTCTAATTTCTTTTTATTTGAAATAATCCCCTTTAAAAACTTGGCATGGCATTTTAGCAATGGCCTCAACAAAAGGAATGTTAGCATGCAATTTCTTAAACATTTCAACAAACTTAGAAAATTGGTCATCCTTCTACTCATCTTTTACTCTTATAGGAAAAGGAACACTTTCCTGAAGAGGTGTCAGAACCTCTTTCTCGCCCACTTTTTCTATCTTATGACTCTCCTCAATGAAAGCATTTTTTTCCTAGTGTAGGAATGACCTTTTCTTTTTTTCTTTGGTTTTGCCATGGACTTTCCACTCCTGGTGCTCACAACATTCACCTCCTCATTCTTAGGATTAGCTTCAATCTGGGAAGGAAGTGTGGCAATATTTCTTTAAGACATAAGAGTGACAAGGTTTGACATGGTGGATTCCAAGGATTTGAACCTCTCATAACTCTCAGTTATGTGCTCCATCACCATGTCTTGTAAGGTTGGTCTTCTCTCCTCATGCTTAGGCCTCTGATCACGATATTGATGGCTTGTATACATGTTCTAATTTTGTCTTTGCAATTGAGGGGGCCTATACACATTTTGGTTCTAACTTTGTCCTTACCTCTGATCTCTCTGCTTTTTCCAAGAGAAGTTTGGATTATCTCTCCAGCCTTGTTTGTAGGTATTAGAGTAAGGGTCATAGCCAATACTCTTCCCCCAACATAGTTTACTTCCTCCAAGGCTTGAGAGTATGGGTAGTCTCCAAACATATGTCATGTCTCCCCCACACTCTTCACAAATAGAAGGTGGAGGTGTGGGTGTCATCAACTATACTTGAGCCTTCATCATAGGCTCTATTTGTTTGGCTACCATGTCCATCTTTTGTTCAAGAGATAAGCTAGATGAATTGGCTTCCACCGAATGCAAATGATCTCTTGATAATTCTTCTGTCACTTACGCCATTATAAACATTAGAGGCCATAACCTCAATGATCTCCACTTCTACATTTATTAGTTTGTACATGAGGTTCCCCCTACTACAACATCTAGGCATGATCTGTTGTGTTGTGATAGTCCCCCATAAAAGATATGAATCAACCTCTGTGGTGGGTGGCCATGATGTGGGGAGTTTCTTTGTAGCCCCTTGAAATGTTCCCATGCTTCAGAGAATGACTCGTGCTCAAGCTGGGCAAAGTTTCCAATCTTTCATATTAACTATCCAATTTTCCACTGGGAAGAACTTCATTAGGAATACTAATAAGCATTCGTCCCAGGTGGTAATGCTCCTTCTTGACAAATTACCCAATCAATCTTCAACCTTTCCCCTTAATAAGAATGGAAAAAGTAGTCAATCTAATGTGGTCACGAGCATTGGCAGGGATCTTCACCGTGTGCTTGCGAGTCTTGGGAACATCCTTAGATGGACCACGTGATCTTCTGACGATAAACAATGGA
Source organism: Glycine soja (assembly GCF_004193775.1). Taxonomy (NCBI): domain Eukaryota; kingdom Viridiplantae; phylum Streptophyta; class Magnoliopsida; order Fabales; family Fabaceae; genus Glycine; species Glycine soja. Next base: position 163,890 of record NC_041011.1, read on the forward strand.
ACTGTATCCTCTCAATCATAATTTTGATCTCCCAGATTGAGAAGTTGTATGGCTACAGTAATTCTCACACAAGGGGTGAGGTAATCTTGCAAGGTGCGTTCTTGCTCTCCACCGACGACCATTTTTCTTCCCCTTGTTTCAGCGTTGTTCCTACGACAAACTTTTTTTTTTATCTCAAAATCACACTTAGCAATTTTACCCCTCTAATATTGAGTTAACATACACTGTCTAACAAAAAAAAATTATTAAAATGCAACTTGCAGAAAAAGGAAGAAAAATAAATTGCAATAAAAATTCAGAATTTTAACTAATAAAAATAGAACAAAATAAAATAGAACAAAAAAATATGAACAATTTTTTATATTTAATTTACACAAATTAAATCATCCAAGAACTTCACAACTGGTCCCTAGCAACAACACTAGAAACTTGAGCAAAGAAGAGATATGTATGAGTAAAAGTTTCTCGAAATACGATTTCACATGTACCATTTTTATCCTAATTCTTATTTTAATTAGGAACTTTCAGTTACCAATTAACTATCTAATACCTCTTATTTTAATTATCAGCCTATGGTCAAGGTTTGAGAATATTTTTTCCCCTAAACCAATCATGCATTGGTCATTTGAGATTTAATTTAAGATTAATGATAAATAAAAAAAAGTTTATAAAAAATGGATTCATGTCGCCAGTTTGGTCGTGCAAGCTTTATGAACCTTATCATTCTATAAGTCACTTAATTACGAAAAGATGGTCACTAACATGTAATTAACTAATAATCAAAGTGATCAATTCCAATATAGAAGTGAAAGCGATAGAAATATACAATTAAATAAATAACACTGAAGAAATTTATCAAAAAGAGGGAACTATAGTGCATGAGTACAACTACATCACAATCTGAGTTCTAAAGGGGTTTAACCAACCATGGTCATAAAATAACTAAACAACATACAATATCGCATTAGGAAAAAAAAGATCAAAAACCCTTACAAATTTGAACCCCAATTGTTCTTGGTGTAATCTCCTCTCAAAAGCTCTTATTGTTCGTTAAATGTCTAATGAATTTCGAATCCTCAGAGTACAAACTCCAACTTCTTATTTATAAACTCCTAAAGATAATTATGTTAATTAGACACACTATAGATAAATATTCTAATATAATCTCTAAAGATAATTACTTTAATTAGACACACCATAAATAAATATTCTAATATGATATCTAAAGATAATTACTTTAATTAGGTGCACTATAAATAAATATTATGATTAGATCTCTAAAGATAATTACTTTAATTAGACATCTAAAAGTAATTTCCTTAATTAAACTCACTATGGTCATGGTGATATCCACAATTGTTGTTATCAAAATAATGGTGCCCAGGCTTGAGATGCTGTGAAATGATAAGGACCCTCATGATTAACCATGACCTTCTTGGTTAACCACAATTGTGGTCAATTTACCGCGTCTGTTATCAAGTGAAATTAGCATCAGATCTTCATGCAATTGTATATTTTTCAACTTTTCCACTTGATTGAGCAATTATATTTTTGTAAGGTAAAAACTAATGTCTAAACGGGAGTTCTGACAATAAAATACATGAAATCACACAAAAAATCACATAAAATATCACTCAAATTATGGTTTATTACTTATGTAATTTTGTCAAACTTCAGGAGATATTTGTGTAATTTATTCTTAAAAAAAATCCATATGACCAAAATGGGTTGGCCCTAACCCACCCGATGAACCAACTCACTACAAGAAAAATGTATTTTGATAATTAGATATAGAAAAAGAGAGAAAAGAAAGAGAGATCAAACTATAATAATAATGTTCCCTCTGTTAATTATTTATCAGGGTCACTATTTTCTTTTAATTTTGAATAACTACTAATACAGTGGCATTATATAAAGGGGATTCCAAAAAAAAATTAAAGACTTGCATTGGAGACTAGCATTAAGTAACTTAGGTAAAATTTTAAGTGCAATTGAAGAATAAAACCAAAAAGACTTATTTTCTATCTGTTTAGGTGAGAGAATAGAATTAAAGGAAACAAAAAGAAAGAAAGTAAGATAAAAATACCGAATTTCTATTGACGTTTTGAGAACTAAAATAAGAAGGAAAAATATTTACGTAAAACCCTCCAAATTAGTATGAAATGTAGACATATAATTTCTTACTTTTATTTTTTTATAACATAAAAAAGGAGAAGGCCCAAGGCCCCAAAATACTTTCTTAGCAAAGAAGCCGAACCTTGCCCATAAGAGAAGATAACGATAATCCGATTCGAAAGCGCAGAGCGAATTCCTATCGTCGTCCAGTTCAAATGCTTGTGAAGCTTCAACTTTTGGGTTTCACTTTCACCAACACACTCGAAACCTCTCTCTCCATTCCCAACACAACCAGCCACGCATTGCCTCTGCCTCATTCTCCCAATGAACATCGACCAAAGAAGCTCAATTTGGAGAAAAACAAGGTGCACTCCACGTGTTCGACGAAATGGGTCTCTCACTGTGGAAGCATTCCCGCAGTTCTGCGCGCTCTCAACACCACTCACGATTTGGATAACGCTCTCAGACAATGGGAAGAGGGGACTCTCTCCGACAGGGAAATCAGTGTCATTCTGAAGGCCCAGGTCTCTTGGCAGAGGGCTCTGCAAATTTTCGAGTGGTTCAAGAACAAGGGTCGTTACGACTTGAACGTCATTCACTACAACATAATGCTTTGCACCCTCGGCAGAGCACGCAAGTGGGACCTCGTGGAGAGTTTGTGGACCGAAATGAATGCGAAAGGGGTTGCCCCTGTGAATTCCACTTATGGGACCTTGATTGATGCTTATAGCAAAGGTGGACTCAAAGAGGAAGCACTTGCTTGGCTTCAGAGGATGCAGAGTCAAGGAATGGAGCCTGATGAGGTCACCATGGGGATTGTTGTTCTCTTGTACAAGAGGGCCGGAGAGTTTCAAAAAGCTCAAGAGTTTTTCAGGAGATGGATGAGAGGTGCACCTTTTAGATTAGGTGTGGATGATAAAGTAGTATCACATACCAATGTTTGTTTAAGCTCTCATACATATGCTACCTTGATTGACACGTATGGGAAGGGTGGTCAATTTCACGCAGCATGTGAAACTTTTGCTAGGATCATCAGACAAGGCAGAGCCCTGAATACGGTTACACTCAATACAATGATTCACTTGTATGGAAACTGTGGACGGTTACGACAAGCTTGTTTGCTGTTCCAGAAAATGGGAGAGTTTCGGTGTGTACCCGACACTTGGACGTATAACATCCTCATTTCTCTTAATATTAAGAATAATAAGGTCAAATTGGCAGCTAAATATTTTGCAAGGATGAAAAAGGCCTTCCTTGAGCCAGACGTTGTGAGTTACCGTACCCTCTTGTATGCATACTCGACTAGGAAAATGGTTCGAGAAGCAGAAGAGCTCATACGGGAGATGGACGAAAGGGATCTTGAGATTGATGAATTCACCCAATCTGCGTTGACTAGAATGTATGTAGAATCAGGTATGCTTGAGCAGTCGTGGTTGTGGTTCAGGAGGTTTCACCTAGCTGGAAATATCAGTTCTGATTGTTATTCTGCCAATATTGATGCATATGGAGAGTGGGGGTATACTTTAGCAGCCGAGAAAGTCTTTATTTGCTGCAAAGAAAAGAAGAAGCTCACTGTCCTTGAGTTTAATGTGATGATTAAGGCTTATGGGATAGGAAAATGCTATGATAAAGCATGTCAATTGTTTGATAGTATGAAAAAAATTGGTGTTGTTGCAGACAAATGTAGCTACAGTTCTCTCATTCATATTTTGGCCAGTGCTGACAAGCCACACATTGCCAAATCTTATCTTAAAAAAATGCAGGAGGCAGGACTTGTGAGTGACTGTGTCCCATACTGTGTTGTGATATCAAGCTTCACAAAGTTAGGCCAATTTGAAATGGCAGAAGAATTATACAAGGAAATGCTTGGATATGCCGTCCAGCCTGATGTCATTATTTATGGTGTTTTTATCAATGCTTTTGCTGATGCTGGAAGCGTTAAAGAAGCCATCAATTATGTTAACGAAATGAGAAAGGCAGGACTGCCAGGGAATCCAGCTATATATAACTCTTTGATAAAGTTGTATACTAAAGTAGGCTACCTGAAAGAAGCACAAGAAACATACAAGTTGATTCAATTATCAGATGAAGGTCCTTCTTTATTTTCCTCTAATTGTATGATTGATCTTTATACTGAGCGACTTATGGTTGAACAAGCAAAAGAGATATTTGAGAGCTTGATGAAGAATGAAGTTGCAAATGAGTTTTCATATGCAATGATGCTATGCATGTATAAGAAAATTGGAAGATTGGACGAAGCCATTCAAATTGCAACACAGATGAGAAGACTAGGATTCTTGACTGATATATTGAGTTATAATAATGTGCTTGGCTTGTATTCTATGGATAGGAGGCTAAGGGAAGCTACAGAGACATTCAAGGAAATGATAAAATCTGGTGTTCAACCAGATGATTTTACATTCAGAGCTCTTGCAAACATTTTACTGAATTGTGGAGTTTCAAAGCAGGCTGTTGGCAGGCTAGAAGTAATGGTGAAAAGGGATGCTCCTCATGGTTTGCAAGCATGGATGTTGGCACTCTCATGTGCATTTGAAGGAGTTCATTATACAAACGAGTAGATGTGGTTAATTATGGTTGGAGCCTACATAAGGTATAAAAGCATGATTGGAGGCTTACCTAGTCTGGCTTTCCTCTGGAGCTGGTTGTTTGCCTTTTTATTGGCTACATGGCTGAGGCCTGAGGCTATGGTTGGAGCATTTCAATCACAGTATTTAGAATTACTACTGGTAATTTCTATAATAATCTTATAATATGGTTTGGTAGTTTGAATAGTTCTCCATAAAATGAAGCAAAATATATGGGGATATCTGAAAAATGAAGATAGGATAAATTGATATTTGTTGTATATATTGTTTGTAGTTGCTGAACATTGCTCTTCATTTCTTAAAGATCATTTTATCTGCCAGAATAGTAACAACATTTCAAAGAGACATGATTTTACCTAATCATGACTACATGTCTCTGATGTTTTGCAGGATTCTGGAATGGGAACAAGTTTTATCCTTGAAGATCAGTAATGGGAATTGGATTGTTGAAACCTCTTTGGAACTACATGAACTGCTTTCTCCTCTTTTTCTTCATTTCAAGGACTAAAGTAATTTAGTATATACCAGGAATGAGGATAGAAGGAAAAGTTTTTTTTTCTGGGCAGAAATTGGTCCTGTATGCTACATTCTTTGGTGTATGGAGAAGATATGGTTTGACAGTAGAGGATTTTAATCTTGCACACCGCATTGTTCAGGTATATTTAACATTATTATCTGGGTACCAACATCATTGTCAAAATGATTGCTTTTAGTTTTAGCGTGAACCACATTTATTTTTTTAGCTGCATTCTGGTGTCACTTGCATTGCCACTAAATGAAACTATCCTGAAATTTGTGTTATTCTATGTGCAAATAAGTCTTAACTCAACATATTGGTGGTCAATACTCAAATGTCATTTGTCAAAGCTACATACTTATATATATATATATATATATATATATCATGCTATTCAAATAGTTAATGACTATGAAAACATTTTCTTTGTATTTCAGCCCATTTTTAGGACTCAAAGCAGCCATGTACTATATGGATTCCCTGAATCTGACAGTTGTTGATCATATACATTTGGCCAAGTCTAAGCTTTACATTTTCTTTCCAATAAAAAGTAAGTAATTTTGCATGCTATCTTTTGGGGAGACCCTCTTTCCATTATTTATGTCTAGTATTTGTGACTGTTTTCCCCCCTTTTTTCAGCATGGAGGAAAAGTTATTTGTTGCTGGCAGATCTAATGGAAAGCCATACAAAGCTATCAGAGAAGTATAATTGCATCCGCATTTGATTTTTTCCAATTGTAAAATTTCAGTCATTCTTTTTGAGTAAATTGTGAAGACCAAGTTTCAATAAAATTAGAATGACCTCTCCTTTGTTTTGAAAATTTCCATTTTTTATTTACATGCATAGCATAATTGCATAAACCCTCTCACATCCTTTTTTCTGAATTATGCAGAACTCCCTTATTATATCATAAAGTTCCTTCTGAGTTCTGATATATTTCTTTCTTGAACAAAATTATCATGTAAATTGTGTTGTAACAAATTATGTGGTGTTTTTTATGCATGATTTTTCTTTTATCCATATTAGTTAAAATAATTAACTGATTAAACTGTTATATGCTCATTTTCCTTCAAAATTTGTTTGGAAGCAACATGAAAGGGTGTGGTGTCTTAGGAAAAGGAGCACCACAGTTGGAAGATTGCAATTTATTCTTCTGGGAAGTGGAGAGTTGTACTATTTGAGAATTTTACTAAATTACTCAAAGGGGCCACAATCATATTCTTGCATAAGAACAATTAGTAATGTTCTTTATACTACCTTTAAAGATGTTTGTTATGCACTAGGCCTGTTATGATATATGATTGAGAATATGTTGATGCCATTATTGAGGCAAGTCATTGGGGCTCACGAAGATATTTGAGAACATTACCTTACTTTTGTCAAATCAATTATCTAGACTAGAATTTGTTTGGCAAAAGACTTATATGTATTTAAATCATGACATTCAACACAGACAAAGACTTGTTCTTCAGAATAATGGTAATTGATATAATTTATTTTTGTTTTGTTTACTTAGTTTACAACAATTTACAAAAATGTATAATTCCTATTTATTTGAATAACATGCTTAGTGTTGTCAGATAAAGAGTTAAAAAATTTCGCCTCTCAGAGTTGGATAAATTGTTACAAAATAACAATAGAAGATTGTCTAATTTTCCACTCATGTCTCTTCCTGACATCGGTATGATTTCTGAGTGCCAAAATCACCTTATTTTTTATAAGCTCAACTACGATAAGCAATTACTTTTTATATCAAAGCATTTAAAAAAAAAAAGAATAATTTAAAGTTAATTTTTTTAAACTATTGTGTATACTATTTATAGTCCATTAATCATGAATTGTACGACTAATCATATTAGGACTAATTGATCTGGATAATTTTTTTATAATCATAGATTTATGGAAGTTAAGAGAGTATTCCATTAATCTAAAAAAATTATTAGCTAAAATTGACAAGCTTAAAAAGTGTTTTTTTTTTAAATAGTAGTTGTAAGAATAACTATAAGCTAAATATATTCCTTTTATCGACTAAAAATTTCAAAACGCTCATAAAAAATGTTCAAATCTTATAACATATATGAACGAGATTTGTTTCATGATCTTTTGTTTCCAAGCATATAAATCTGGACATTATTTAATCATGGTCAAGAAAGAAAGAAATAATTAATGAGGTCTTCTTTTTTCAAAATTCTTATGAATTAAAATTCATAAAAAATCAATTTTGAAATATATGTTAATCATTTTTAAAAAAAATATATAAATAATATTTATTTTATAAGTATTAAAAAATATATATTATTATATTTGTTCTTATATATAACAAACAAATAATTTAAATGATTGACACAATAATTTAATAATTTAAGATCTTATAGTATTTATAAGTGAAAATGATCTAACTAATAAGAGATCACATGAACAGAATTAATTTCTAATATTGGGTTGAAAATATTTGTAGGTCTTTAACCTAAAAAAAAAATATCTTATTTTATCTTAATATATATAAATCCACTTATGAGACAATTTTTCCTTTCTAAACCTTCATATTAAAAATTCCACTTGTATTCTATTATTCAAAGATGGTCTTTGAAATTGAAGCAATTTAATTAATTTCATCTTTTTCCCTCACGAGTCATATACCCTAGCCCTCGTCTGAGTTGCAGCCTTTCTCCCTCTTCGTCTTAGTCGATCGTCGTGAAGGCTTTCCAGCACCTCCGTGGTTCTCGCGCGTGGTTGACTACCGTCAAAGGTCATTTTCCAGGCCTGGGTCGTCCTTGTCGTTGACAGTCATTGTGTAAGGTCATTTTCCTACATTGTTGTGGTACCATAAAATTTGTTGCTCATTTCATCCATGTGTATTTGTCTGTTTACTTTTTTCTAATTTGAAAGGTTTTTCAATGGAATACTTGAGGGTCGACCTCAATAGAATACCTTGTCTTATGACATTTGTAATTTACAACTTCATTCTAGTGGATTTGTTAGTAACTCATTACCTACTAAGACGATACTTTTCAATTTTGTTTGAACCTGGAAATTTCAGCTTAATTGTAATATTTGGTGTGCAAATATTTACTTTCAGACTGTGAATACAAGTGGTAGAGCTCCATTTCATCACGCTGACTCAAGTTGTTGGCTTCGATCAAGTAAGTTTTTTATAGTAGTGAAATCGGTCTTTGTCTCTGTGCTTTAAAGTAGTAACTACTGTTTATGAGTTTACAGATTTATCCTGTTTTTGTTAATCCTTCATAGATGCGTAATTATTTGTTTGCACTGTAATATATTTACGTTCATTTTTAATGTGTGCTCTTAGTATATAATGAATATATTCATAAGACTCATAGATTATAAGGGCCCTTATATTGTGTACCAGTGCATACCATAGACAGGACTAATCCTTTGTTAAGTGTTGGGAATCCAAAATCACTGTTGTGGTGGGTAAGTGGGTATTGTGAACTACGAAGGATATGCATCTACAAAAGGAGCAGAACATGTACAGCAAAGCTAAAGCCTAAAGGAATCTATACATGCATAACATCAAATTAATCGTAAAGAAATCATCTTTCAGATCTGAACCCCAATCATGTGTGCTACCTGCATGAGTAAAATTTCAAGTCATTTCATGCATGAATAGAGAGGGACCTTGTTAAGTTGGCATGAAAAACATAGCAGATATTAAAATTAAAATGAACTGGTTATAATACTGGTAAAAAGCTAAAAACAGCAGAACATATTTTCATACAAGGTTAAGGTTATCGTAAATTCATGATTACATTCAAGTTACAAACTGGAACCTGCCATAATGTTGAGTATTACCTTTTATATTTGTTATTTTAGTTTACTACTTATATTTACAACACTGAACAAAGGATTACTCCTGTCTATGGTAAAAGCAAAAGCAATATATTTGTTAGTTAGGAAACAAAAAGATTAAGCAAAAGCAAATAAATTTAGGAAAAAAAACTCAGCTGCAACAATATAGCCAAATGACCCAATCACAACTGACATGGTGTTAAGTTCCCCTGGCTTGATTAACATCTTAGCAAGTCCAAAACCAGCAACTTTTGCATTGAATAAAGTATCCAAAAGGATGGTGCTATACCTGTTGGAAAGGGAGCAAAGGATTTGGCACAACCCTATTTTAAGACTTGTAGATCATCAGTGATCACCACAGATCCATCAGCTGCAATACCACAATACAGCTTCAGTCCTCCATCAGAACCCTGCAAACCATGATCATCTTTGTTAAATGCCGTTGAATAAGTAAAATATGGCCAAAACAAACATGGTACGTTAGTATACCAGTGCTGCAAAGACACTGCCAGAGTTGAGGCTCCTTCCTACCTTGGTATGCCTCTTATCTAGCAAAACCAGAGTTGACGCTCTAGCTCAATATATGAAGGACAGAGATGAAGCCTATCACAGCTGAGACAGAACCTTATACAGGCACAACAACTGATGAATGAGTATGTGGATCGAAAAAGAAAGGAACAAATGTTTTGAGGTAGGAAATTAGGTTTCCTTAAAATTGTGCCTAACGACCTGCTAGAGGGACTGGAAATTGAGTTACAAGATGAAGTGGAGCCAGAATATGTAATGGTAATGGTTAGCAGACAAGTTATTTAGGAGAGAGATGATTCATCAAAGGCTGGAAAAGAGGAAGGGGAAATTAATCACAATGTGGGAGGATGAATTTGTGCTATGTAGCCAGTTTCCTTCTTTCATCCTTAAGGACAAGGCTGTAGGTCCAGGAAAGGGCCATGTTATGACACAAGGTTCAGTCATGGAGTAGACAACATAAGAGTTGGTCAGGAAAAAGACAGATCAGGAAGCTCGTTAGCAGGAGTTAGTGACTAATGATGAGTTGGAACTAGTTAGTTAGACTTGGGCATTGTTGAGAGCAGGCCACCCAGTCATTGTGAGTGGTGCCCTAACATAAACCAATTGACTTATTATTGATAGATCCTTCACTTAATTTGCTACACTCTTCGAAATTTGAAAAGAAGGAATGATTGTTTTCTATCCCCCTTCACTTATATTTTATGTCTCTATCTAGATCTAACCTAATAAAGAGGTAAACAAATTTGACACAATTTACTCTACACAGTCAAAAAATTATAAACCACTTTCCCTCCCATCCAAACCCCCCTAATTTGAAGGGGAAACAAACACAGGCAAGGAGGCATTTGAGCTCAACGATTTCTCCTCCCCTCCCCTCCAAATTTCTGAATTAAATAAGGTAAAAAAAAGAACTACCCTCCTCCTCCATTTCCGTCCAACCAAGCACACTGTAAGTGGAATGCATTATTATAAGTTAACAATAAAGTTGCCTAACATGCAAATTAACTAACAAGGAAACACTTACCAAAGGGGATGCCTAAACAGAAGTCATGAATCTTTGCAGTCCTTTTCGGTTGATGAACACTTTCCTGTGTTGCCTCTCCAAAACCTATTTTTTCAGCATCATGGCCATCTTTTGTAGAATGAGTACTTCTTTTCTTCAACATGTAGCTTTGACGCATCAGCTGCATAACTTAGTGTCTTTTTCGTATCAGACCCAGCAGTATTTGTGTCATGGCTGTCCAGACTCATAACAACTGATAACTAAATGAGACATGCTTCCTGTTTAGTATCAATATCAAATAATTGCTCTAGCAAACTTTTATGTAACATTATTTATGCTGTTATTCAAGCCTAATGATACTTTCTAGCACTATACCTTGCAATATCAAACGAGAGATATATGCAACCATATAGACTTAATATGACTTTCCCCTAAAATGTGGAGAAACATGCGATTCTATCATCATTTAGGCTATAACTTGAATGCTTGATCATGTGCACTTCCAGCACTCTGCTATGCACTTATAAGTTTTGTATTCTCACTAGAGTTGCATATAAAATTATAAATACAAGCATATATGATCAATAAAGCATTGTATCCAGTACTTGCAGAGAAACATGTTTATGGCCTTGTTTGGATAATTTCTCTATAAGAAATTATAGGAGAAGAAAGAAGAAAAAATGAAATAAGCTTACTCTATAAGTTTAAGTTATATAATTTAGCTTCTCTAAAAGCTGATCTTAACTTATGTGTAAGCTAATATAAGTTTATGAGAGAAGCTTTTTTTCTTTCCTTCTTATTTTCTTCTCCTATGAGTGCTTATGGAGAAATTTATCTAACCATGAACTAAATATAAGCAGTCATGGATGCCAAAGTCGAAAGATGTAGATTATGTGTGTTTAACACACTCCATTACTTTCCAATACCCTCTTTATTTTAATGAATTAATGGGTGAAATACAAGTGATTTGGTGATGTCATAATCATTTTTGCTTTTGTTTCCAATTTGTCATTATTGGTGCCTAAATGTGTTTCTTCATTGGTACTGCAGTCTACGATTGTTTGCTATTGTTTATATCTTCAATTGTAGGTATTGATTTAAACCTCTTTAATTTGTGGGCAGTATGTTTGCTATTGTTTATATCTTCAATTGTAGCTTCAAGTTATTCAACTTATATCTGTTGTATTAAGGATCTTGTCTTGTTACAATCTGTTGATATATGAAAATAATTTCTTACAGGAATTGGAGCCACTCCCTGAATTAAAAATATTTGATGAGATAAGGAAGTTCCATGAACTGTACCTTGAACACTTTGAAAATAATGTATCGATTTTTAATTTATTGTGAAGTGTACCTTGAACTGTGCCTTTATTTTGGTTTTACAGTACAGAATCGAGTTCTCGAAGGGAACACTTTGAAAATCCCGTGAAACTCCCATCTCTTTCTCTCGTTGGTAGGTTCTCTCTTTCTCTCTGTCGCTCTCTGCCCACTTTATATTATTATTATTCTTTCGATTTCTGAATTTATTTTCTGAGTTTACTTGGATTTTGGTTGAGCTAGCTGGTGAGCACCATTTGTTTGTGAGTATGCATGAAAGAGAAAGAGAGAAATAATCGATAGATTGGTGGTGTGGTGGTCTCAGTCTTCAAAGAGTGTGATATTGCCAATTCTAGTTTATGAGAATGTGTGCGAGGTTAAGACATAATTAGAAAGAGAGGGGTGAGAGTTGGTTTATTGCCAATTATGGTTAGGATTCAGTCACTCCAAAAGTGCGTAGCTGTTTGCTTTGTGATGGTGTTTGAGGTGTGGGGAATGGGATTTATGCACTTTGATTTCTATATTTATTTGGCCTTTTGGGTTTAGAAATGCTTTTAGCTGGTGTATTATTGATTTCTTAGTTGGTTAAAGACACCTTTTATGTTGTGTTTGGATACACAGAAATGCTTTCTCTTTAATTTTCTTAAATGCTTTTTAAGAGATTTTCTTTGATTATTACTCCTATGTTTTACGTTGTGGTCATTCCTTTTACTGTATTTTTGCTCTAATTCCTCGTGTTTTGTGATACTAGCAACACTTTTTTCTAGATCATAGCAATTTATCTGCCATGATGAATGTGTCTGTATGGTTAGCTTATTTGTCATACTTGTATATAGATATTATACTTTGCTCAAATATACTTATTAAGGATGCAAGATAAAAGCAATACCAAACTTATGGCCTATTGATTGACACCACCCAATGCTTATTTTTTTACCTTAATATAGTAAAATACCTTTCATCTCATCCACTGAATGACTCAATTTAAATCTAATAAGTTATTACTGATATGTTTAATTGTTGATAGTTATACTTTCAATTATAATCTGCAGCTTTATATTAGAAGCTTTAAATTAGTACATTTTATAATCTGCAACTTCAAAGTTTACACTCATCTTAAATATGCAGCTTTATCATAATCTCATAATCTGAAAACAATTGTTGTAGATTCAGAGTTTTAAATTAGTATATTTTTAGTTTCACTTTGTTAACTTGTGTATGCTCCTAGTGGGATTAGTTTGTTGTTGTTGTTGTTGTTGTTAACTTGTGTGTGCTAATAAAAGTAATACATGTGTAAACTTTTGCATGCAGTATGGCAAACAGCAAATATGAGTATGTCAAGTGTTTTGAAGTTGGGGATGAGGCCATGTTTCCCAATATCATCCTTGTTTGGATCAAGGCTAGTAAACTCCATAAACCTCATGATTCAAATACCTTGAAATTGATGAACTCTTGTGCTGTTGAAGTTCTTGAAGAGTATGCAGATGTAGTCTTTGCATATGGGTTCAGTGATGAGTATACTTTTGTTTTCAAGAAGACCTCCAAGTTCCATGAAAGGCGTGCAAGCAAAGTGCTATCCATCATTACTTCTTTTTTCTCATCTGTCTTTGTGAGAAAATGGGATGAATTCTTTCCACACAAGGAACTACAATGTCATCCTTCCCTACATGGGCGGGTCATAGCTTGTGCGTCCATAAAAGCTCTCCAAGCTTATCTTTTGTGGCGGCAGACTATTTGTCATTTGAGTAATCAACATGAGCAATGCCTTTGGCGTCTTGTTGAACGTGGAATGAATGAGAAGGAAGCATGGGATTTCATCAAGGGTTTTGAAAAAAGTGATCTAAACAATCTTTTATTTGACGAGTTCAACGTCAATTACAATACACTAGAGCCGATACTCCGCCAAGGGTCTTGTGTTCTGAAGACAACGGGTGAGGATACTGTGAAGTACACAGATAATGGTGCTCCAATTAAAAGGCACAGAAGGAAGATAGTCACGGTGCATTCCAAGAAAATAGCTAGCAAGAGATTTTGGAATGAGCATACTGTTCTTTTGAAGGACCTTGGTGGTTTTGTTGAAGAAATTAACAATGTGACTCCAGAGTATGTGAGGTCCTTTGAATTTGATAGCAAATTGATGCCATGTACATGGATTGTAGTTCGAATAGATGGGTGCCACTTCCACAGATTTTCTGAGATACATGAATTTGTGAAGCCAAATGATGATAGAGTTCTTAACTTGATGAATTTGTGTGCAGTCGCTGTCTTAGAAAAGTTTTGGGAGGATATAGTCTTTGCCTATGGGGTTAGTGACGAGTATAGCTTTATTCTTAAGAAAACCACTAATCTTTATCAAAGGAGAGCTAATACAATAATTTCAGCTATTGTGTCTTTCTTCACATCCACTTATGTGATGAGATGGAAAGATTTCTTCCCACAAAGTGAGTTAAAGTACCCTCCTTCCTTTGATGGACGAGCTGTGTGTTATCCATCTACCGAGATTCTACGGGACTACCTTTCATGGAGACAAGTGGATTGTCACATCAACAATCAATATAACTCTTGTTTCTGGAAGTTAGTTGCATCTGGAAAAAGCAAAAGGGAAGCCCAGAACAGTTTAAAAGGTGGTCAGTTGCAAAAGAAAATTGAGGAATTGGCTATTGACTACAATAAATTACCAGTCATGTACCGACAAGGATCCTCAATTTATAGGGACAAGGTAGACAATGTTCTAATTCATCAGGAGAATGGAGAGTCTCCTGAAAATTATGGAAAGGTTATTGTAGGACATTTTGACATTATTGGACCAACCTTTTGGTTGGAACACCCAAACATCCTTGATGAATAGTTGTATGTGAAGTGTAGCATTGAGTCTGTTAATCACAATTCTATTACTTTATTTCTTGCTGCTGAAATTTTTTGTTGGTTTGGTTTAATATTCTGGGTGTTATATTTAGATTTTCATTTTAATTTACATGAAATTTGGAGATGCTTGTTATTATGATCGAAAGCAAGGAGCAACAAGGCCATGAATTAGAAGAAGTGGACCCAAACATAAATGCAGAAGCAAACAAAGAAGAAGGAAGAAGGCCAGAAAGGGAAATCAACAAACCAAATTACCTCAAAGATATTGTTAGCAAATAGGGGGGGGGGGTGAGCTGGCAGCTGTGTAGTGGATCGAGATTCTTCTTGTCGGTAGGGTAGCGCATTCTGTTGAGAATTGTCTCCCTCGCATTTGCATTTTCGTTTTCCTCCAAGGCACCCAAGATGCCAAAATCCGTTAGAAATAGTAGCAGAAATTCCCTATATATATGATTGATGTATTTTAATGGATAACAATAAATAAAATCTCTTCTTCCTTACCTTGTTCTGGAGGTGCTTAGGCCTCGAAAGCTAAGACTCTTTTCTTGCTCATAACAACTTGGTGCTTTCATTGAGAACATCAATGGTTGCCTTTGCTTCTTCCACGTCCACTACAGACCACATTGAGGCCGCCATCGTAGAACTCACCTTCGATCAAACCATGTCCACCAAACTGGACGAATTTCTTCAGAGGTTGACCCTTCTTGAAATCTACTATCAGTTTTCCTATGTGTTTCACTCCCAACCTCCTTCAACCCCTTCATTTGAGAAAACCGTCGTCAGCACAGTTCCTCAGTCGAGTACCGAAGAGGGAGCCACAGAGTTCGAACCGAGCTTCGTTTGCTTAGACAAAAAGGTACCAAGCTTCATGGAAGAGTTGCTGAACTTGATTTCTAGTCAAGGGACGGTTGTGGAAAATCAAACCATGGAGTCGGAAGTTCATGGTGAAGATGGTTCCAAATTTGCACTGGGAAGCAATGAGAAATCAGTGTTTGGACGAGGTTGCGAATTCAGCAACTACAATGGCACAGTGTCTCGTCACCAAGTGTCCCATGTGCCATCCTCCATCTTCAACCAGCTCGGGCACGCTTGTACCGTTGTTTCCCTTGACAACCTCTTAAGTGTTGTTGTTCATTATGGTTATGCAGCGGCTTTGCATGACATGCTTTTGGACCATAGAGATATGACACTGTTTGAGAGGGGAGTTGAGTCCTATGGGTCTGCCATGGTCGTAAGCAAGCGCCGACTAGCTGTTTTTGTGCTATGGACGGCTGCTAAACCAAGTGAGTTGCGCCGGGACAAACCTTGGGATCTTGGAGGATCTGGGCAAACTCGTAACACCTTGAGGACAAGGTGTTTTTGGAAGATCCAAGGAATGTTATGATCAGAAGCAAGGAGCAACAAGGCCCTAAATCAGAAGAAGCGAACCCAAACAGAAATGCAGAAGCAAACAAAGAAGAAGGAAGAAGGCCAAAAAGGGAAATCAGCAAACCAAATTACCTCAAAGATTTCGTTAACAAATAGGGGGGTGAGCTGGCTGCTGAGTAGTGGATCGAGATTCTTCCTGTCGGCAGGGTAACGCATTCCGTTGAGAATTGTCTCCCTCGCATTTGCATTTTCGTTTTCCTCCAAGGCACACAAGATGTCAAAATCCATTAGAAATAGTAGTAGAAATTTCCTATATATGTATATATGACTGATGTATTCTAATGGATAACGATAAATAAAATCTCTTCTTCCTTACCTTGTTCTGGAGGTGCCTAGGCCTCGAAAGCTAGGACTCTTTTCTTGCTCATAACACTTATATCCCTTTACTTTCCCCTTCCAATGAACGAGTTTGATTACACCATTACACCATTGCACCATACAACCACGACTACCTAGCTCTATAGAACTCTAACCAACTATTTTATCTTATAATACAATATCTATTTTTCAATAAATGAAGATATAGAATTTTTTTTTGAACTGCAGCAGTAATTATTTTGTTCTGAATTTGCTTTGTGAACAATTTTGAGCTTCTAGTATGCTCATCTTAATAGATTGAACTTATCCTAGGCATGAAACTATTTTACTAAGTTTAAAACAAACTAGATTCCATTGAATGTGTTTTAAGAGATGAGGATGGAGCCTTTATGTTTGCCGTTGCAGTGAAGCTAGGAACCTGTTCTGTTTTGGAAGGAGAGCTTTGGGGTATTTTTCATGCCTTGCAATTAGCATGAAGCAGAGATTTTTGTAAAATAAATGTCCTATCTGATTCTAATTAGTCTCTTATCTAAGGGTTGATGTCATCTTCACCCTTGCTATAAGTTGATTAAGGCTATTCCTAGAACTCACCAGTACACAAGCCACATTTCTTGGACTCACCCTGCGAAAAGCTAATCAAGTTGATGATGCATAGGCTAAATTTGGATTGGATCTCCAATTTTCATGTCGTCTCTTTGATACTCTCCGGGGTTTTATTTTGCATGCTTTAATAGCAGACTTTGTTTGTACTAGTTTTCTAGAGGTTTCTTTTAATTGTATGTTTCATTAAAAAAAATAAGGTTGACATGCTCCATAAAGAAACTAAGTTTGAAGAGAGATACACGCAACAACAAAAGCAAATAGCCATCGAACGATTGATTCAACAAAGAACAAAAAAAGACATGGAACGATTTCACGTTTGATTTTCCTTTCAGACAAAGGTTCATGTTCATCAAACCAATTACTAATTTTTTCATTATGAAACATCTTATTCATTCTTAACGAGTTAAGAATTGGCTTCTTCCTTCTCATTCTCTCACACACAGAGGCTAGTATAAATATAAATATGAACAAAAAGAGGACATAAAACTGTTTTACTGATTCAAAAGGAACCAAACACATAAACATAAAGGACTACTAGGACCATCTGTACAAAACCTTAGACTGTATTCTCTAAAGCTCCAATCCAACATCATGCCATGAGAGAACAAGATCTTGAAGGCCAATTCTCCAATCATCCCAATGAAGCTCCTCAAACTCCAGCCCACCATCCACCACTTTGACCGCCACAAGCAACAAGTCAGCCACAATCTCAAACACCTCAACCACAACACCCACCTTCCCCTTTCCCAACCCAATAGCACCGTTCTTCCCTATCTCAATCCTAAACCCTAATTTCTCTCCAACTTCCTTCACCTTCGCTTCCACTGTTTCCACTTTTTTATCCGAAGTGAACCTCTTCTCCCTCCTTCTCCCCTTCTCCGACGTCGTTTCGAACAACCCTCGCAAATCCAACCCCGACGACATCGATATTATGTCAAATGCGTTCATCCCCGATTTATAACCACCGTCGCAGCACTTGTTATACAAATCAGACTCCCAAACACTCTCTTTCACTTCCACCATTGAATTATTCTTGAACCATTTATTGTTATCGCAAACTTTTTCTAACGAAATTCGTGTTATAGGGTTTGGGTCGAGCAATTGGTAAATGAGGCTCCGTGCGGATTTCGAGATCCATGCCGGGAACTGGTAGTCGCGGCGGGAGATGCGCCGGCACATGGCGGGGATGTTGGAGTCGTCGAAGGGGAGGTGGCCGGCGAGGAGGTTGTAGAGGATGACGCCGCAGGACCAGGCGTCGGCTTTTGAGCCGTCGTAGCCGACGCGGCGGAGGATCTCTGGCGCGGTGAAGGCCGGCGTGCCGCAGGCGGTGTGGAGGAGACCGTCGTGGAGGTGTTCCGGGAGGGCGGAGAGGCCGAAGTCGGAGACCTTGAGGTTGCCGGCGGCGTCGAGGAGGAGGTTCTGTGGCTTGAGGTCTCGGTGGGCGACGCCATGGCGGTGGCAGAAGCGGAGAGCGGAGACGAGCTGCGCGAAGTAGCGGCGGGCGAGGGGCTCCGGGAGGCGGCCGCGGCGGGTGAGCTTGGAGAAGAGCTCGCCGCCACCGGCGAAGTCGACGATGAGGTAGATCTTGGTCTTGGTGGCGAGGACCTCGTGGATTTTGAGGATGTTGGGGTGGTGGTGGAGGCGGCGCATGGCGTCGATCTCACGCACGATGCGGGGCTCCATGGCGGCGTCCACCGTCTTGGACTTGTCGATGGCCTTCACGGCTACCGTGGCGCCGTCGAGGAGGGAGCGCGCCTGGTAGACCTTAGCGAAGTTGCCGCGGCCGAGGAAACGCGTGAGCTGGTACTTGGCCAGGATGGTGGTCCGTGGTGACGGCGACGGTGACGGCGGCGGCGATGCTTCCATTGTTGTGGGAAATGGAAATGAATCGCAACAATGCCAGCCAACGGACACAGAGAGTGTGTGTTTGTGTGACTGCGGAATGCTGCTTTTATAGCGTTTCGAAATTTGTTCATTTTCATTAAATTCCCATTCTGCCCTTGCCTTCTAGTTGTTGGACTCCACCCTTGCCCGGGCCAAGTCTATATACTACGTATAAAGTACTGTATTAGAGGAGTATCAGTATTCTTTCTGTCTCATTTCTTAATATTAAATTAAATGCATATAATTTAAAACTTTTTTTTTCTAATGAAGGTATTAGTATTAAATAGTCTCCACTGAAAGTATGACAAATTTTTACTGGGGAATAAGAAAGAAACGTGAAAAGTCAAACTCATCTCCAATTTACCCTATTATCATTTTTACTTGGACCACTTAGTTAAATGATTCAAATCTTTATTACTTATATCAATTTTTATTGATTAACAAATACTTAATATAAATAAAAAATTATTATATTTGAATTAAAATTTATTTATTTAATATCTTAATATTTGATGCTTAGCTTGCACCATTAACACAATAGGTGTAAAATGAGACTATATTTGAGAGAGAAAAAACACATTATTTAGACTTTGATTTTTTTTTTTAAAAGAAAAAACCAATTGTTTTAGAAGAGGTCAAAACAACTAAAGAAATAGGATGAAAAGAGTAATATACTCATTAATTAATGGTATTGGATTAACTGGATCATGCGAATTAGTGCCTTGAGAGAATTAAGTACGGGTTAATAAATTAATAAATAGGAACTTTTTATTATTGAAGTTATATTGTCGAAAATTATAGAAAATTGTATTAATATTTCCTATGAGAGACGGATGTAAAAGTTAAAAAAAAAATTAATAATATTAACATCAACGATTGACACAAGAGATAATTAAGTAGTTTAAATTCAAATTTTAATTGATTATTAAATATGAAATAAATTTTATTATGAGAAAAATACTTGCTTTTTTTATTAGCTAAAATTAATTAAAATTTCAAAATTATAACGATATTCATTAAATAAGAGATAATATTTATAAGACTTTTGTAATTTTAATAAATTTATACTAATAATGAAAAGTGTTTTAGAAGATACAGTTTGTTATTAATTCTCTATTATATTGTACTCGCTCACCCCCACTAGCTTGCTTGGTTGCTTGCGCCTAATTTACACCACTCCTCTTTTCTAATTTTTAATTATTGAGTTTTTTCTATCTTAAGTCTGAGATTATATGTATTTCTTATTTCACTAGATTATAGATTAAGTTAAAGATTAATTTTATCTATAATTTTATATAATATATGTTAATGGATTAAGAAAATTTTATTCATAATAAAAATTAAACATAATTCTCATATTAAATAAATTATTTTTACTCACAAATACAAAAGTCTTATGAATAGACTATCCATTGGCTTATGGAGTGCTTGTTTGTTTGTTTCGGAAGTTATAAGAATTAATTTATTTTATTGTGATTGACTATTTAATATAAGATTTAAAAGCTTACATTAATTTGGGCTCGTAGATTCATATTATAAATCAATTCGACCAAACTTTGAAAATATAAAAGATGACTACTAGTCATAATTAGCATTACATATGTTTTGTTAGATATATTTTTTTATGTTCAATGATATAGTACTAATGTTAAAATTTATGACATCATGTTTACTATTCAACTCTTCTCCTGACTCTAGTAGACCATGTTCTTCTAAATATAAAACCATTGTAATGCGATATTATGATATTCAATTATATGAATTTTGTTACTAAGCAAATCTTACTCATCAGTTCCAGTATTTTATATTTGATTCTTTGTTTTTGAATGAGAGTGTTTTGATGTAATCATTCTTTATATAAATTTTTACTGATCAGTTTTATTTTTTTTTAAATTGATTCATTTATCATTTAATAAAATATCTTTTGTTGGTAATAAATATTAATTACTCTATTTAAAATATTTTTATTTATAATTTTTCTTAAATATTAAAATATCTGTGCAATACATAAAAAGAAAGCTGTTACTTGTTAGTTTGAAATGAGTAAATTTATAATAATAATAATAATAATAATAATAAATTGTTTTATTATACTTTATATTACTGTATCATTACTTGTTCACCTTAGACATGAAATTATTTTGACTTCAAAAAAGACAAATTTATTTTAATTTTTTTTTTATCTTTTTCTGTAGTATGCTAATCATGCTTTATAATTAAACGCAATGAATTTCTCAATATCATAGTTATAGAAGGATATCATTGGGGAAGTTATTTTAAAGAAAATACATCATATTTTCAGGAGACAAGAAAAAAGATCTTGAGAATTATTTTTTTTAATATTGAATGTTATACCATATTCGAACTCAGAATCTTGTGAAATTGTTTTAAGACAATTAGCTTACGAACCAAAAATGCCGATGTTGAGAATCATTTATTTATACGAAAAGTATTAGTTGTGAATGAAATATAGTAGTGAATCATACTTCTTTTTTACTGAAATACTTTTTTTGTTCTTTACAGTGGTGGTAATAATCAAATCTAATCTTCACGTATCCTATATATCTAAATCCTTCACTGACTATTTTAAACATATGGATCGATTAAGTACTTCAAATATTTAATATTTTATTTAGTTTTTATAGTTTTGCTTAATTTGTATTAAATCTCTGTAAATGGACTTATTTATTTGCTAGCTGTAAGGTTTGGAGTATCTCTTTTCCATATAATTTTCGTTTGTTGTTAAAATAATTAATTTTACTATAGGTATATAATTTAATTAGAAACCCGTAAAAATAATTAATTATTAACTTGGGTTTGTCCTTGTATATATATAGTGTCCATTTATTTTAAAGTCTTATAGAATCATTTTGCACGGTAAAATGTAATTATATACGTGAATTATTTAAATTTTCTAATGTTGTATTTAATTTTTATCGATAAAATAATAATTAGATATATGTTTAAACTAATCTCAGTAATACCAAATTTTATATTAAAGTATGTGTATTGTGAGAGAGAAATTGTTGATTCTAAAGATAAAACAAACGTGCACATATTGAAACCTTAAAACGGAACCTTATTATTAATTAATTGATATTTATGAGAAAATGTGAAGGAGGGCCCAAAAGAAAATTTGTGTACAATCCTCCCTATAAAGTCAAGTACCATTTTAATTGCAAAGCTTATTAATTATTGTTCGATCAGGTAGCTATTCTTTATTCATAGAAAAAAAAGGTAGATATTGAGTGAGCAATATTAGAAAACAAAGTCACTTATGTTTTTTTTTTAAAAAAAAACTTATATAAGAAGGTTGTATATAAGTATCATGCTTAATTTAGATGCCGACAACAAAGAAAAACAAAGCCAAATATTTCACTCAACTCTTTCTCTGACTTTAAAAGCTTAACTAAGACTCAGCAAATTTATTACCACTTATTGATAGAGCCGTGTTGCCTATGACTATTGGGTGTTTGAATTCAGTTGGGGGAGGAGCAGGTGTCTCGCAAAAATGATTGCATTTTCCAGAAAAAACGTGTGAAAAATTAACTTTAATTAGAGTATGCAAATTAAAGCATGTAGTTAACTAGCAATCACTGTTACTTTACCTCAACTAACTCTTATCTCACAAGTCACCACATACATAAGCAAAAAATGAACCAAACTCTTTTTATTCATTTGCAATTGCAAGTGGACTATTAGGAAGCACCCTAATTTCACTTTATTAATTAGAAACCAAACCCTTTCTAGTCAATGAAATCAGCCACCCCACCATCACCAGGTTATAAATTGGGGTTTCACTTTAATTTCCAGGAACATTCACGGATTCATGTGGCTTAAAATTTCTCTTGGTGCTTTGAATAATGTTAGTTGGACAGTCAAACTCAAGAATATTATAGTTTGTAAGTCCTTTCAAAAGGGGAGGGTTATGACTTATTCTTCATCTATTAAATTAAAAAAATATTATCAGTATAAAAATATTTAAAAATATTATTTTTTTATAAAAAAAATAATATAGGATAATAAATCATTTTCAAAATACATCGAATCTAATTTATAAACCTTATATATGCATGTGAAAATCAACATCGAATTGGTAGGGCAAGAAAGGTAATGCTGTGTCCAACGACAAATTAAAGTGGTCTGGTGTAGTTTCAGAATCAGAATTAAGAAACCTTAACAATAGAGTCCAGTGGGACCAAAAGCATGCATGGCATAGAAACAAGTAATGAATGGAATTCCAAAACTCCACAAACAGTGCACTGGCAAGGAATCTCCACGACAATGGTAGATGTGCTGAGGTGTGAGACCCTAGGAATGTGTGTGGTTCAATTAATTGTCTTTTTACTAACCATTATTGAGTACGTTGCGGTTGCTGCTAGAGCAGTTGCTAGGTTCCAAAAACGAATTATATATCAATCATGTGTGCTTAGTTTGGTTTTGTGCATTTTATGGCCCCAGAAATGCCACGTGACCAAAATGTAGGCAAGCTACCCTGTGTTGTACTGTTCTCTCTTAATAATACTATGGAATTATGAATCAAACAAGGTCAATGTCGCATTGCAGCCTCGCACGCCATGCCACGATATATCATATATGCATGCATGTGACGCCATAATATAACCCTTTATTTTGTTTTCTAATCAACTTTCCAACCATCAATTTTTTTATACTCTCATTATTAATTGTTTCCGTCACCCTACGCCTGCATTTTATTGGACCAGCGCAAAACTTAGTTGTAATTACTTGTTAGTAATTCAATAATATACTCAATTTAATTTGAATATTGTGCTTACCATTTTTCTTTTTGGAGATTATTATATCATTAGTACCAAGTATCTTCCAATTTGGGTTATTATGCTTATATTATTATTATTATTAAATTTAGTACATGGCAGTATTCATAATCATAAAGTAAGATACTTTAAGGATATGTTATATTTTTTTCGTCTAACCATGCGTATCCTCTATTGAAAACAATATATTCTGTTTAAATTGGAGTAATTTTTCGCTAATTAATTTACGCACTCAGTGGTAATTTTTTCCCTTTTTTAAATAATAAACGGGATTTTTTTGTTATTTTTATTTTAACATTTTAATCACAAAAAATTTACGATCCAACCATTAATTAAATTTAACTTATAGTAAAAAATATGTGTCCAGCTACCTATTTGTATCTCTTCTTCTTACCTTTTTTGTCTTCTTCTCACGATTATCTTCTTTGATCACATGTTATATCCTTTTTCTGTCTTGTTATATTATTCTTTTAATTTGTCAAGCATTTTAAACTTTGATATGCATTATTTGTTTAGGTTAGTATATTTTATATTAGTAATATATTTTTAGTTTAAAGAGGAAAACACACTAAAAATATATTTAGTGTGTTTTTCTTTTTAAGTTAAAAATATATTTAAAGAGAAATCCAATGCTAGTAAATTTAATTTATAGTAAAAACAATATGGAAAATATTATCCAAACATTCCCATAGTTTAAATATTTTTCATAAGCATTTATGAAAGAAAAAATATGATAATGTTGTTATATTATAATGCTAGATTAATAGAAATAAAATAATATGAAAATTATAGAGCAATAATTAGAACCTAATAAGGGACGACTAAGCTCAATAAGCCACAACCCACTCTTGTCCTATAATAAGAAGAAAAGTTAGAGAGCGAGATTAGGTTTAGTTGTCATAAAATATAAGAAGAGAGAATTAGCGAGAGGGAAAGAGCGAGGGGAGATTGTACTCCTTGCTTCGGGAAGCTTATTTTGAGCTGAGGAGAAGTGGAATTTTTCTCTTTTCTTGTATGAATGCGTTGCTGGTGAAATTTTGCATATGATTTAGTCCACAAACAATCTCATAGATATTTAACGAATGAGATAATTCTTCTTGTGGAGATCCTTTTTCTTTCCAATAGGTTTTTTATATCATTGGTCAATGTGTTAAATTTTTATGTTCAGTATAATCATCTAAAATTATATGATTAAAGTGCAGTTGAACGAATGAATAATTCATATTAAGTAAAAGATGTTATCAGCAGGAGAATGGATAATCGAAAAATACTACTTTGAAGAAAAAATAAATGGTGAAGAACATTATAGTAACTGTCCATTTGTGAACATTATGAAGACTTAAGATATGAGAGTATTTATAAGTTTTATCTCTTATTAAAAAATACAAGTTTAATATTTACACAGTACAAATCCTAATTATCCATAATCAATACAAATTTCTCCTCAATCTTCACCAGGAAAGTTTTATCTTCAATCTCAATCTATGGCCCTGACGCTTCCAATCGTCCTCTTTCCTTCATGTTTTTGTCAAAGTGAAAGCAATAAAGGGACCATCTTATGACAATCAAATACTCATAAATCAATTATCGACACTGAATCGAAAAATGGTGTTAACAGAATAACAATGAGGCATGAGTAGATTCCATGACCTTAGGTTTATATTTTTTTTTTAAGGGTTGTGAATTAAATTGTGGGGAGCTAGTGTTGTAGATTGACATATGTTTATAATATACCTTTTTATTTATTTATTAAAAAGTGGCAAAAGGCCTTACAAACTAGAAAGAAACAAACCTGGGGAAGCAAACCCCCAAGAAATCTTTGCCAAAGCAAGTTTACACAAGCACTTTATGCGGATCAGAAAAGAAAATAAGGTCCGTGATTACTCCCCAAATTAATTAAATCTCAGCAGCATCGACAATGGAACACCTCGATCCAATATAATATATATTTATTCTGTTGTTTGGTAGCTGCATGTCGGGTATATATGGCATGCAACAGAATTATGATTGATAAAACAATTCCCACGCACCACTAAAGAGCCAAAAATCATGACTAAGCTACTGCTATATATGATTAAGACCTTGCGATTTTATTTTCTTCTAACCGTTAGCTTCATATATATAACCATATGCATCAGAGAAAACTATACTAACTATTTTTAAAGTTTTGTGAAATTACCCATTATTTTATTTAATTTTTATATTAACTTTTTAATTATTTGAAAAATATTATATCATGTTTGCCTACAAGAGAGAGGTTAATGTAAATGTTAAAATAAGAAAAAAAGTTTGTATAATTTTATAAAGCCTTAGGAGTAGTTAATGATGATGTGTGTGTGTGTATATATATATATATATATATATATATATATATATATATATATATATATATCATGTCTGTCATTAAAAAAGAAGCTATTTATACATATATATTTTAAACTGTTTATTTTATTTTAATACAATCTATTGAATCTGTTGTAGTCTTATAACTAAATTATTTTAAAGTCAAAATCCTAGTATCTCGTTTTAAGAAAGAAAAAAAAAACTAAACTGTGTGCGCAACAAATATTTTAAGAACATTTGACTGAAATCTTTAAGGTATATATTACTGTAAAAGTCTATGCTTAAATTGACACAATGACAGTTTTTACGATGGATAAATTAAATTACTCGAATTTAAGATGATATACATCGGTATTTTTCTAAGAAAACAAATCCACACCGAACAATAACCATACAATTGAAATTTTAATAACTAAAAACTAAAGTTCTTAATTATTTTTAATTAAAGTAATTGCATTTTGTAATATTCAAGTAAACCCATGATTATTTGTTGATCATGATAGCCAATATATAATTTTTGCGAAGACCAAACCTCAAAGGTAAGCTTTATTAAATTGATTGAGCTGATGTAACAGGAAGATATTTTTACTAATTTATACAAATATATGCTTCGTAAACTGGAAACTTTTGGAGCGGAAAGTGGAATTAGTGGTTCATGTAAAAGAATATCATATAACTAATAAGCCGATTATCAACGGAGTAATAAAGAGCTACTTGCTCTATCTTATTGTGGAGAACATACAAAAACGATTTGGTTAACAATAATTCAGCCAACCTGTCGAGTTTTATGACCTAAAATATTTTTTGCTAACTTTAATTAAACTTATATATTTAACAAATAATATTTAAGTTAGCTATCAAGTGAATCTTTTTTTTTTTTGTCATTTAGATATTTAAATATTTAATATAATTATACACTTAACAGTCAAAATGAATGCCTTTGATTAAACATATAAAATTTCATACCAGTCTACATGTTTGGTTTGGTGATAAATATAATAACTTTAAAGCTATATACATATAAAATTTAGCATTATCTTTGCTTT
Source organism: Glycine soja (assembly GCF_004193775.1). NCBI lineage: Eukaryota > Viridiplantae > Streptophyta > Magnoliopsida > Fabales > Fabaceae > Glycine > Glycine soja. Next base: position 191,067 of record NC_041011.1, read on the forward strand.
ATGCTAAGTGAGCATCCTTTAAATTTGTGCTCTCACTTTTCTTTTAATATTATTTTTTGGCTTATAGAACAAATAGCATTAAAAAGCTTGTTTTTAACGTATTTGGAAATTTTAATGCAAGCATACCTTTTGATCTATTTATTTCAAAACAAAATTAGGGCTATCCTGAAAAGGCTATAATCATTTTATATACATTTTTTTTTTCTTTTAAAAAGAAAATTATACTGACACGTGCATGACAAGCTTAGGTTTATATAAGAATTAATTATGTTTTTAATTCTTCAACTTTTTTAAAATTTTCATTTTTAATTCTGAATAAAAAAAATTAACAGGTCGTCCTAAATCTTTTCGTCCCTCAATCATTTTAGTAATTTCGAGGGATGTCAGTTTTATTATTATTATTATTATTATTATTATTATTATTATATTTTACAACGGTTAAAAATCACAAAAATATACTTTGACTAAGGTGATTAAAATAAATTTGACAATTCTAACTATTAAGAACTGCCAAAAATTGATTCTCCCCTTTGCAGATTTGTAGGGGTGACTTTTTCCCATGGAAGAACCTCTTCAGCACCACTCCTTTGTGCTTTCATTTTCTACCACAAACTCCCATTGACACAACCCAAGGGATTCCGACGCTGAGGCGTGTAAAGTGCGTTAATGTGTTGTGTTTCTTCTTCCCTGTGCAAGTGATCTTGACTGTTGTAATAACATATTTCTTTCTGATTTTGCACACAATGTCCTTGAATAAGAACGGACCTTGATTGTTGTTCCTTAGTGAATCAAAGTTTGATATTTAAGGGGTTAGACTTTTCAGAGTGAAATAATTTGTGGCAGCTAATAAAACCACCAGAAAATGTATAATAATAATAATAATAATTGACATCATATTATCATTTAATTTCAATATTTGATGAAAGAATCAAATTATTGATAAAGAAAAAGAACAGTCAATATTTTGTTAGGGACAAAAAATAAAACTAAAAAAAATTCAGGATAAAAACATAATTAATTTTTTATATAAATCAAAACTAACTCATAAAGAATGCTAGTTAAATGGATTTTTAAATGCTATGACAAGCAATTCTTGATATGAACAAGTTAAACATGCATGTTCATATAGTATTTTAGATTACCATTTTATTTAAAGTAATTTGAAGAATATATAATTTTTATTTTATTTTCAAGATTATTTCAATTTAGACTATTTTTTTATATTTAATTCGGATGTATGAATGATTAAAAAAAGTAATATGTATTTTTTAAAATAAATTTATAAACCATTATTTTTGGAATATAAGGGATTAGTTTTCAGAAGAAAAAAAACAAAAAAAGTTTCCAGCGATCAGTACGATTCTTTTAATTTTTAAAATTGTTTATTAAAGAATAAAATGAAAGAAAAAGAAAGTGTAGAATAAAAAAATATTTGAATTATTATAAAATGTAGAAGAAAAGTAAATAAAAGAAAATAACATGGTTAAAGTTTGTGATGAATTATTCAGAAACAAGTAAAAGATAACCTAATCCGCACTTCAAAATTATAATTCACCAAAGGTAGATGTTACATGGACTACAACATGATTGTGTTATGGGGAGCACAACGATTTTCTTTGGACGGCCAATTCAAATTTAAAATATGATATTGAGGGCTCCTTTTGTGCAAATCAAAGCATGATCTTCCCACTTTAGCATGAGTGTTCTTCTCCTTTGGGCATTAGCACGATCATGCTATATGAAGTATGCTTGTGCTCTTCAGTGGTGTTATTTTTTGCTCTTTTTTACACTTTTCAACTTTATCATGACTGTTACACACTTCATAAAAGTACATGGGTTTTTGTCAATAAACTTAATTAAAAAATAGAATAAAATATGACCAAAAACTCATACCTAAACACACAAATTCCAGTTCATATATCACTTGGATTTTTATTTTATTTTATGAAGAATTGGATTTCTAGTAACCTATAAAAGGGAATATGAAAATAATTTAAGAGTCTAATTTAGTACTTTCCTTGCTCATAAATAGGGAAATTTGGGTAGATGTACCTAATTAAAGATATGCAAGAGATCCATGTTAGTTGGAAGAGTTATCATGAGTTATTATAAATTTTCTATTATTTGAATTCAATTCTTATAAATATGTTTTTGTTTTTGAAGATCCGCCTTAGAAATCAAATGAAAGAAATTATACAATATTTGATGTGGTAAATTATTTGTAAATATTCTTATGATCCATTTAGATAAATAATTATTTAAAGACTTATATAATAAATATTTGTCATGTAAAAATGTTGATGTAAGTATAATAAAAAAGAAAATATAATTAAACTATTTTATATAAGTTACAAATTGTTTTTATAAACTATCTTAAATTTTTTATTGAAATAAGTTAAAATGACGTACATGTTTTCATAAATTCTTCCAAACATTTATACCGATATCATAAAATATTTCTAAATACATTGTAAATAACTAGAGTAAAATATGTTTGGGTCGTGTAAAATTTTAAAAATATTATTTTTTGTTTTTATAATTTTTTATTAATTTGATTCTTATAAAATTAAACATATTTTGTTGATCCTCGATCATAAATTCGTTAGACGGGTGGTCTAATATGTCTAATAGTTTACACATGTAATTTGATTATAAATGAATTAAATATTTTGTGAAGGTTAAAATCTAAAAAAATGAATTAAACAAATTTTTTACAGCTAAAAATCTCCAAAAATTGTTATTTTTATCACTTCCAGAAACTTAGGGGGAAGACGAAGCAAAAGTAAGTTCTAATATTTTTTGAGTGTGTTTGAAAAGATAGAGAAAAATTAATTAAGTCTATTAGTTATATTTAGAAATCATTTAATTGAATTATTATTAAAGACCAACAAAAATATTTTTTATTTTTACATAGAATAAATTAATATGAAAATTTTATGAAAACAAAATTAATACTTTTTAAATTTTATAGGGAACTCAAACATATTTTATCCAAATAAGTATTTATCTCATATAATATAATATGTAAAGAGAAACACATCCCTTATAAAAAAAAACGCATATACACAGCACATCAAATAATTGATCATTTTAGCAAAAATTCATACAACTCTTACTGATTAAACTTTTTTGCAATAAATAAATAAATAAATAAAACTTCAGAAGCTTTACTTACAATCTAGCAAAATCATACTATGGGTAAAAAATACTATCTCCAATGTTATATAAAAGTAATATAATACAAATTATTAAGATTAAGTAAAATAATGATCACATTTAATATTATCATAAATTTAAATTTTATTTTAAAAATATTCTTAAATTTAAATGTTGTAAGTAATAGTCTTATTTAATGCTAATACTATAATTTAATGAATGAATATCTAGTAAATAAAGTTAGTAATAAATTAAGGATATAAAAGATATTTAATTCTTAATAAATTTAAAAATTAGTCATTATTATTTATAATTAGGAAAAAAAATACCATTTGTTGCTTATGTATAAAATCGAAAGTAGTATTATATACAATAACACTCTCCAAACTCAATCCTGCTTCACAATTTACTACTCCACGAATTGAGTTAATCTTATCCAATTTTAAAAACATTGTTTTACCCAATCAACTGTTTCATTGATTATTTCCAATCTCCTTCTCCACTAGACACTAGTGACAAAATAGTCAGGTTAAATGAAATATGAAATTCGATTAATGAAGCTAATTAACTACTATTGTTGTAACAAGGTGCAATGTCGCTTGTCGATGGAAGTTGTAATTATTTTAAACCACATGTCAACATCAAAGTAAGAATATCTGTAATAAAGAAAATGAAGCAACTTGTGCTAAACTATTATTTAAAAAGAAACGCAAATTAATAGGGTTTTCTTAGTGCGATGTAAAGTGTAGCCTGCCATGTTGCTTGGAATGATTTGATCAGACGTCTTTGTAGAGTTGGCTCAATAAGAGGATATTATTAGATGCCTCAACCATTAAGAAGACAGTATTAGATATTATGTCCATATCATGTCATTAGTTTGTTCTCTTAGCTTCATTATGGACAAGAAGACGAGAAAATCAATGTAGAAAAGCCATTTTATGCAAACAAACCAATGTGCTCTAGTAAGAGGTCACATAATTAAATTGGATTAACTCCCAAACGGCAAATACACACTCACAAAAAAAAAAAAAAAAGAGGCTTAGGTGCCCTTTTGGTTGAACTAGAGCCGCATATAACAATTATTAGGATAATTTAGGAACTAGTGATGTTTTATGGATTCTTTCCTTGAAAATTGTTTCTAATTTTGGTACAACAGTAAATCTAAATGACTGAAATGCAATTTGTCTTTAAATTTTTTTCTTACGGGTCATAACACATTGCTCCTCCAAATTAAATTCCAAGTTTAAACTAATTAGTTAACCACCCTAAACTAGGCTAAGTTTCATGTTGTTCTCTACACGTTACTTATTTTTATTAATTACATGTTTATCTTTTTGAAACACTTATCATTTTTTATTTTTATTTTCAGACATAATTTTAAACTTTTTTTTATTCAAGACTTAAAATTTGTGACATTATATTTATTTATATAAAAACTATAATAACTAACCAATGTTCATACTAAACATGAATATAAAAAAAGTGAAAATTATATGAAAAATGAATTTCATGATGAATAAATAAAAAATTAAAAAAAAATATTATCATATTTTTTCCAATTGCTCACGAGACACACTTTTATGATTTTCATCATGTCTATGGTACTTTTTTGTTATTGTAAATATTAATTGATTTTCATCATGAGATGTTGGGTGCCTGTCAGATTCAGCTAATTTGCTTTCGAGCTTCAACTTAGCAGGGAAAAATTCTGATGCTTATACCAATTCCCTAGCTCCTGGTGTGTTTTAGTTAGAACTGAAGTTGTAACCAATCAAATTTATCATACATTAAGAGTAGTGTCATTCTCAATTATGCATATACTTCCTTGCACTCAACAGAGCAGATTAACCTATGGAAATTAAAACACTGATCAGTACGACTTAACATTCCTTAAAAATTAGTGATGAACTATGCTTGCTGAGAATGGAGACACAAAAGCTTGCCTTTGCTCATTGGTTTCTCACACGTAATAATAAGGAAAAACCACTTACTTTGGTGAGGATGAAGGGCAGCTGAGATTAATTGGAAAATGATTGAAGTTTTCTTCAATGTTGCTATTTCAAAGTAAGCAAGCTTTGCAAGGAAGAGGTGACTTATGTTTAATAATGATAAGATTTAATTTATTGATGAAAACGATATTTACGTTGTTTTTTCAATTCTTTTTTGTTTGGGAGACGTTTTTTTTTAGATAATTAATTAATATAAAGATTGCACCCCCTGATTATGTTCAGGTCTCTTGGTAGTGTACTATAATCCTTTCGAGAATTAGAGAATGCTATAAGGGAAACGAGCCATCTAAGGTCCATGTCTTATGAATACCAGATATATGAATTACGAATAAATTATTTTCATAGAAAGGAATTAAGAACTATTATTGCACATAAGCTATTAACAAACCTCGCGACATTTGCTAGTCTTCTGAGAATTCATTAGTTATTGGAATGATCAGTGAAGTAGTAACTCCAAGCATACGAGCCCTGCAAATAATCTGAGCTCCGGTCACTGTTTTACATTTTATTGATGAAACGAAAAATGAATGATGGATATTTATCAAACACTTAAAATCACATATCTAGAAATAATATCAACGTGCTTATTAGATTCTTATTCACTGAACTTCTATTATGATAAATTCACAACTACTGTATAAGAACAGGAAACTTCCATTGCCACCTAAAAACTCAAGTGGAATGTACTGTTATAAGGACTCTCATCTTATCAACATGACAACAACTTAAATTATTTACTTTATCCAAATCTACATTAGAGGAGCCAGATCCACCCCCATCATAAGATAAGAATGTGAAAAAGAATACTAGAGTATCACTTTCCTACGAATAAAAAAACTGAAGAATAATTTTTAAATACCTGTACCAAACACATGGGAATATCATATACCTGGGTCACTATTTTAGGAATAATTTTACACAAAAGAATTACAACCTTATTTTCTTTTGCAAGCATTTGGAATTTAAATATATGAAAATAGATTATGATTCTCATAAATTTTTTATGTTCGTTATTGGTTTTGGTCTTTGATGAAATATCTCTCCACGAGTATAACTATAAAGTTCATCGTTGGTACCATTTAATTTATTTTCGCTGATTTATTGAATCACAACACAACACTCTTGATATTTATTAACATTGGTTGATAAATATTTTTTTTTATAACGTGATAAATAACCTGGATTTGAATTCTATACCTCTCAAATTCTAAAAAATCTCAAACTACCATTTTCATATTATACATTTTGTCTTCCTCAGCATTGAACTCCATGAGGGAGTCCCACCCAAGCTCACTCTATCTGTGTTTTCTCCGCCATTAGGTCTCCATTTGTGTCCATCTCACAAACTTTTGTTTCTTCCTCTTCGTCTTCATTTTTCCTCCATTGATTTGCACAGAAAAACTTTGGTTCCATACACTTGTTTTTTCTCCCATTCTTTATTAAGCTTTTTTATTTATTTATGGAATAGGTGTTCCATAAAAATAAAAAATATTTTTCGAAATAAGTGTTCTATAACCGTACAAAATAGTTTCCAAAATACCTGTTTCATAACACTAAAAAATAATGGTTGAAAATAAAAAAAACATTTTATGTATTCCATAAAACTTATTTTGAAACTCAATCTATAATATTTATTCCATAAGACTACTATATAATTTCTAGAATTATATCTTTGGAATAATGGTTGAAAATATAAAGCATTATGGAATTATTATTCTAAAAGACAAACACCATATTCTGGATCACATTCTTAATAATCTTGTAGTTAGAGATATAATAATCCAGGCTTGATATTTATTAGAGGTGGATGAAGTGAGAAGAAGGAGGTGCAAGAAGAAATTGGCAGCCCAACCCAGGGTATCTATGTTCCCATCGTTCTCATGTACACTTTCGTCAACAATCCTGCCAACCTCCGCAAGTTCATGGGACATTTATGTTTTCTTTTCTTCTGTGAATTCGGTACTAGAGGAGTTATTGCTTCACGTAAAAAACAAAAGCTTGACATTTTTTTCTAATAATGTAGTGGGATTATTTATACCTAATGTCATCTTAGAATGTTGCTTCATTCCCTTGCGATTAAAAATATATATGAGAAATTTATAGAGTCTCCCCTTATCATCATTAAGTTATGCTTAAAATCTGATAAATCAAATATAGTTGGGAAAGTTCATTCTGCTTCAGTGATCTTAAATTCTGTGAAATACATTGGACTGTGTGGATGCTACAGTTAACATATATATGTGCTAGATTTATTTATTGGTAAATCATAGAAATAGAGTATTTTGTTGAATTATAGTTCATTTGTCATAAATGGTGAGAAATTTAGTATGGAATGATATATCTATCAATTTTGCATATTGAAGCATCCTGACATCAGATTAAATAATTTCAGGTACAACTATCCAATAAGTTTAGATGCACGTACAATAAGCAACTATACTAACTTGGGGTTTAATTTTGTACCTTTAGTATTCGGTATGTTACATATAAATTATAAATTTACATTGCTAAATTTTTATGAATGAGATCCTAATATTCTGCTGTATTACACTATGTTTGCCAAATTAAGGATCTGTTCTTGATGGCTTTGAATTCTTATCAATCTGAGCATGGATACAACCATTTTCAAATTGTCTTGAACTATAATCTATTATCTGGCTCCTGAATTATATTTTCTTATTGTTATGTTGCAGAAATCATAAATTGAATATCCCACGGAGGCAGAAAGGCCACCATCACCGGAGGAACTTAGGGAGATGGCTCGTAAAAGGAACAGTTCCTGGTGCTCCATGTGGTTGTTTTGGTTGCACCGCAGTGGTTGTGTAACAGTATCACTGATTATGCAGTGACTATGTTTACTTTTGTGTGCAATAATAAATAATGATTTATAAACTATACTGCATAAAAATAAATGCTTAGATAGTTTGGTGCAATGAACTGCCAAAAAAATTTCTCTATTGGTTAACTGGTACCTTCAAATCTAAAGAAAAAGAAATGCTAGTGGCGATCCTGTTATAGCTGTTATTCATATTTTCTGGTTGAGTGGTTGGTGGGTGTTACTTATCGGGAAAAGTCAAGGATATGGTAACACCCCGATGGTGGAAAATATAGCATCAACACTTAAAGTTTAAACAATGATATTCATAATTGATACCGGTTTCGCCTGCATGCGTTGGCTTCTGTCAACTTTCTTTCTTCAATGAAACTTCCTGCTGTGAAATGAATAATGTAAAGTAAACAAGTCAACATTAACAATTTCATTATGACACGACAAATCAATTGTAGACGTTTGTATGGACGCATGAACTTTAAGATAACTCGCAGCGAAATGCACTACACGAGAAAATGCGTTCAGTTTAGCTGATTGAAATGGTCATCTGCACTTAACTTCCCAGGAGCTTCTCTTAAGCTCTTTCAACCAAACTATTTCAACCCATGTGGTCTTTTGAAAGATAAGAGTTCTTGAAAAACAAAGTTTCCTATAATTTTCCCAGGAAACATTGACTTGCTCAAAGTCTTTTCTACCCTCATCAGACATCTTCACAACCCCATTTGATTTGGTTCTTGCTTATCCCCACCAGCTTGCTGGGAAATGATTATACATGTTGAATTGAACGAGAATGATACTATAATGAAAGGGAACGTACCTGCTACGCTTTTTGTTTGTTTCCTCTCCTAACATATAAATAGTATGTTGTACTCAGGAATTTATTGTAAGAATTTTGTGTTTCGTTCAGTCTTTCAAGGGACTTAGATTGCTGGGAAAAGATCAATTTGTTGCAGTTCATTGTTTATGCTTGAAAATATTTGGATCTTTCTTGAAAGGTCTTACACGAATATAGTGTTTCTTCTTTATTTAGTTGATTTGTATCATGATTTCCAGGTCTATTTAATTGTTATTTTCCTCTCTTTTTTTTGTTTCCAATTTATTATGTACTACTTTGCCATGTGAACACCATTGTCCTCTGCATATTATAATTATAATGGTTGCAGCTTATGTACAATTTTTTGTTTGTTTCAGTTGGGGATTGATTCTCAGCTTCTGTTGATTTCTATTATATAGCTTCCAGTGTTAGCACCACAAAAAGGAAATAGAGGTCAATAGTGTTTGAAAAGGTTGAAACATTGATAGAAAATTGATGCCCACTGTTATGAATTAGATACTCAAGCTATACTTATGAATTGTGATTTACATTTTGCGTTTTCCATTAGATAAGATAAAAATTCATGTATTGCAATCATCAATCTACTTGTGAAAGTTTAAATTCAACATTACAGTTGATTTTGCAATTTTCAAGCTGACTGCCGCCGCAATAAGTATTACTATCAAAACCTCACTATTCAAATATCACAAATATTCCAAATATGTGGCATGGTATTGGTATCTTTTAGTTTAACTGGTGTAGTTAGTGGGCTAATACAGAATTTTTTTTTTATGCTGTATAAGAAGATTGATTGAGAGGGATTTGATTGCAGGAAAAAAGAGAAGCAATTTTCTGGTGTTGGTTTCATCTTTCAACCTGCAACCTCTGGGCAATACACACTCGGTTTATTTAGAAATTTCAGACTTTCAGTACATATATTGTACAATGCTTGGATTGGAACTCATACCCATAGGAACAATATTGACTGTCCTAAATAGCCAGGTTGTGAAAACAGCTAATGCAGCAATCGATGTTGTTATTGATAAAGAAAGCTTCAAGGTCCTTTCAAAACACCTGCTTGATATTGCACCAGTCCTAAAGGAATTGCAGCTTCAGGACTTGAATGAGTCTGAAGCTGCAAGGGTTACTCTGGAGTCTCTTGAATCAGATGTCAAAAAGGCAAATAATTTGGTTGAGATGTACAGGAACCGTGGCCGCTTCTACCTGCTGGTGAGGTGCAGATACATAGTCAAGTTGAACAGGTCACAAGGGACATAGGAAGGTCTCTGGCTGTGCTATCTGTCGCAAACACTGAAGTCCTATCAAGAATTTCTGATCAGGTTAACAGGTTACAGAATGAATTGCAAACGGTAGAGTTTGAGGCTTCACAATCTCAGCTTCAAATTATTGACAAGTTGAACCATGGAATTAGGGAGAAAAAACTCGATCAGGCTTTTGCAAATGACATGCTTGAGGAAATAGCAAGGGCAGTTGGGATGCCGGTGGAGCCTTCAGAGATAAGCAAAGAACTTGCCAGCATTAGGCAGGAAAGGGAAGAAGCAGCCACCAGGAAAGAAAGAACCGGATTTATTTTTTTCAGAGCAGATCATTGAGCTACTATCTTGAGCTGATGCTGCAAGGGATTATGAAGAAGTTAAGAAACAATACTTTAAAAGGGTTCAGGTGATAGAGAGATACAATTCAAGGGAAAAATATATTCGACCACTTAATTCTTTCCTTTGTCCCATAACTGGAGCTATTATGGTAGATCCTGTCAGCCTTTGCACCGGTACTAAATGTGAGAGATCCGCCATTGAAGCTTGGCTTGATGATGGAAACGGGACTGACCCAGAAACAAAAGAGGTTCTTGAAGATACTACCTTGAGATCAAATGTTCAATTAGGAGAGTCCATAGAAGAGTGGAGAGAAGTTAATTACTGCTTTGGAATAAGGTCTATCAGAGAAAGCCTATTATCCAATTCTGAATTACTAGTGCAAGAATCTCAGAGCCAAATTCAGGATCTCTTAAGAGAAAATTCCATTAACAAGGATTGGATTTCTATAGGAGAGCTTACCGATATTATTATCTCTATCCTTGGGGAATCTAATTCCAGAGATGTAAAGATGAAGATCTTGATCACTTTTAAGGATGCTGTAGAGGGGCATGCAAGAAACAAGGTAAGCAATACATGTGCTGCACTGAGGTGTAGGCAGCATTCTCCTAACTTTCTTCACATCTTTTTCCTTGCTTCATTTATATCACCCACTGCCACCTAGGTTCTTATAGTTTGTGGTTTAAAATGTGTGGGTGTGTTTCCTTGAATATGCTATTTGTTTTATCTTCTTGGGCATAACACTTTAAAAGGAGTTATTTGTTGTTTAGTCTGGTTCACTGACTCCATGGTACCAATTTTTATGTTAGAGGTTCCTTCTCATTCTGTTCATGAATGGGAAGTGGACCAGTGTTACCTTTGAAATACATCTATTCCCAAGTCTTAAATTTCTGTTTATATACCTGCAATCTTGAATGCCAATTTAAACTCAACTTTTGCATAAAATTTTATAGGAAAAAGTGGTTGATTCTCAAGGTTGGTATCACATTATTTCCTGCTTAGGGAGTGACTCTAGAATTTCAAAGGAAGCAATTGATTTGCTATATGAGTTACTTCAAGACCGATCTGGTTGGAATAAAAGCTTCTGCAAAATCCTCTCTGATCATCCCAGTGCAGTTTCTTACCTTGTTACTCTTCTAAAGGGTCCTGTAAGAAATTCAGCTGGGGTATCAGAATAGATTTTGATGGAGCTTTCTGAGATAGACGAGGAAAACATTACAGCTGCTGCAAAGTTTGGCTGGTACAACCTGCTTATTGATCGCATGATTCAAGGTAAGAAGATAATTTTTTTTTTAGTTTATCTTTATTGTGACGTGATCATGCAGTTAACATTTTCATTGTATTAGATATTTTTGTGTCATTGCAATGACAGAAAATACAAGGGTGCCTTGTTATCTAGATAGCTGAGAAATACAAATTTCTTCTATTGTTAAACTTGAGTAAAATGGATTTTATTAAAAACTTCAGTAAAAGCAATGATAAATACCCTGTATCTTAGGAGTAGTATTAGAGCTCCTTATTCCATTTCCTTAATGATGCATTCTAGCTTTGGAGAAAAATCATCAATGTTGGTAAAAATATTTCCTTAAAAAGCCATGTCAAAATCTTCAAGGTTATGTGTCCTGTATGACAAAATTGACTAGCTTGAAATCACAGGCTAATTTGTTCATATACTTTCTTCTTTTTTATGATGCATGTAGTGATTCCTCTATTTTGTTTTGTACATAGTCAAATTTATGCAGTTTTTTCCCTTTCTAATTTGTATCTTAGAAATATTTGGTCTACCATGAACCAAATAAAGCAATTGTGCCTGATCGATGACAGTCCTTTTGACAGAAAAATTACAAAATTGAGTTATTTGTCCTTCTTTGTCTTCTAAGGATCGGAGTCTTCAAGAATGTCAATGGCAAAAGCTATAGTTAATTTAGAGTTGAAGGATTTGAACTTGAAACTCCTTGGCGAGCAGGGAATTACCCTTCCTTTGCTAGAAATGCTATCTGGCAGCATCGAATCTAAAGAACTGTCATTGTCAGCCCTGGTTAAACTAGCAAGATTACATGCCAATAAGGGGATTATTCATTATTGCAACATCTGGAGGTGTGCCTCTTGTTGTAGATTTAATGTTCTCTCACAGGATGAAGTCATTCATTACCATTAAATGTTGTGAAATCCTTGAGAAGCTTGCTACAGATGATGATAGAATTGATTTTTTTGTTGATGGAGAAGGGAAACAACTTGAGTTAGATAACATCATAACCAATTTGCTAGCTGTAATGCAGAGTCCGAACTCAGCTCACTACCGAAAGCCTGCATTACGTGGTCTTCTTGGCATTTGCAAGTTTGAGACTGGTTTAGTTAAGAAGGCAGTTCTAGGCTTCTAGCAGCCAATGGGGTATCTCTAATCCTGGCCCTTCTTGACGATTCTGACCCAGAAATCAGGGAAACTGCCATAAATCTTCTCTTTCTTTTCTCCCAACATGAACCAGAAGGAGTAGTTGAGTACCTCTTCAGGCCAAGAAGACTAGAAGCTTTAGTTGGGTTTCTTCAGAATGAAGACAATGATGATGTGTAAATGGCTGCTGCTGGTTTACTAGCCAACCTTCCAAAATCGGAACGAGAACTCACTCTGAAGCTGATCAACTTGGGAGGCCTTGATGCAATCTTAAGCATTTTTAAAAATGGTATAATGGAAGCAAAAGAAAATGCTCTCAGTGCCCTCTTCAGGTTCACAGACCCCACAAATATCGGGTCACAGCGTGATTTGGTTAAATGAGGAATATATCCTTTGCTTGTAAATTTTCTCAACACCGGTTCAGTAACAGCGAAGGCAAGAGCAGCAGCATTCATTGGTGATCTTTCTATGAGTACTCCAAAGCTCACAGCTGTTTCCAAATCAACCGGTTGCACTCGTTGGAGGTGTTTTAGACCATTAAAAGTTCCTTTATGTTCAGCACATGAGAGTGTATGCACTGTGAGTTCCCCATTGTCTGTTGGAAGCAAATGCTTTGCCCGGCTTGATAAGGCTGTTACATGGGGAGGTTCATGCAAGTGCTCATGAAGCTATACAGACTCTTTCCACGTTGGTTTTGGAAGACTTTCCCCAACGGGGAGCTCGTGTGTTGTATATCTTGGATGTTGACCAAATGGCCAATTCTTCAATATCAAGTCCCTATTGAAGTTCAAATTTCATTCTGTGCAGTTTCTTCTATTTGTTTACTATGCATTATTTTTGCTACTTTAAATTCGTGGCACTTTCAAAATAACTCAGGAGGGGATCAACTGTACTTATTTGAAAAGAAAAAAGTTGTGCAATTTGTAGTTACATTTCCAAGCCTCTATATCTATTTAATTCATTAAATAAAACATATGTTCCTTCCATATTTTAAAATTTTCAATCTGAAATTTGATGTTGGTGACTGTTATAAAAACATGACATGAGTCTCTGCCAGCCTGTTGATCTATCTAGTTATGAAAGCAAATGTTTAGCCTGGGACCAAGCTTCAATCCAGTACATGCCTGAAGTAGGAGGGAATTCATACATTATCCTTCATCTTAAAGGTACACAAATTTTTATATGATCCCACCTATTTAATTTCTATGAAGAGAGAGGTTGACACAGATTTTTTTCATGACATGGTCATGTTAAAATTGAACATGAGAGAGCCGATTCCCCTTTTCTCTATACCTGACAACTGGTAGTGAGAGCACATTGAGACTAGTCATAATGAACGGTGGAAGGTGGATTAAAGAAACTGTTAGCTTACCATTAAATCCGAAAAGATAAGGCATGTGCTACTTTTTTCTAATAAAGCCAACTGATGTAATATAACAGCTCAACTGATCTGGTTGAGACAAAATACGACTTTATCTGTTTCGTATTGTTTATCTTTTGATGTAATGTATGCATTTATAAAGATTATTAATTACATAAGGTATTATGATAAAATAATTTTTTTAACAAAAAATCCTTACATTAAATGTAATTATAGATATAGTTAAGTATTTAGGTAGAGAGAAGAGCTAACACTCTCTTTCTAATATTCTTTTAACTATTGGTTAAAATTTATTAAAAATTATAAATTTTAAATAGTCTCACATCTGAAGAGAGACTTATTAAATAAAAAGTATAATTTACTAAAATTTGTGATTTTCATTTTGAATAAATTTTAGTCGATAATAGAGAATGTTAAAAAGAACATTGAAAGAATTTCTCTTTAGGTAAGACAATAAATCAAAAAATTATTTATATATTTTTTAATTGTTTGAAGTGACATGTTTTGAGATAAATTGAAAGCTTTAATTTTCATACATTAAGAGTATTTACAAGTTTTTGTGAGGTTAATAAGTTTGAGAACTAATTCTTATTCAAGATCATCATTGAAGTAGGTTAACATGACTTGCAACTATAAAAAAAAGTTCTTGTACAAGTAAGCAGTTCTTATGATTTTATTTTTTTAATCAAAATGGGTTAAAAATGAAAACTGATTATCATAATGGATTGGTTAAGAAAATATTTATCAAAATGAAATATTTTTGTCACGTAAGAACTAGGAGACACCCCTCTGACATCTTGTATCTTTTGTTTGTCTTGTAGTAGGAAGCACCAACTATTAGGCGCTAAATATTCCTGTTTAATGATATTTTTACTCAATTTAGCGTTTGTCAAACTGACCCAAGACATCTTTTGACATTAGCATGCAGAAAAATAAAAATTGCTTATTTTATTAATTTTTTTAAAAAATAAATTTAAATAAACTCGCCCATATTCTGTTTTCATTCATATGTGCTTTGTTAATATTTATTTCAATTTTTAGTTAAGATTATAAAATATAAGTAAAAAAATGAAGAGTATATTATAATTACAAAGTTTACAATGAAATACAATTATATAATGAAAGATTAAACAATCATTCAAACAATGTTACAATTATAATTCAGTTGGTTAAGTAAGATGTGAATTGTTATAAATCTTTTTATTTGATTCCTACGAATAAAAAATAATAATAATGATACTTTAGATAAAGTAATATTATGACTAAATGAATCTCCTTTATTATAATACAAATATATAATATAAATAAATTGAAGCCTAAAACCGTGCCATTGGGATACTTGAAAGAATTATGTACAAATGAATTCTTAAAAAATATTATATATAAAAAATTGAGGTTTAAATGATTTTTTGTCTCAAAAAGATATTTTTTTTAAAGTCAAAACTTTTGTTCAATATTAGACGACAATAACGTATATAAAGAGGTATAAGAGAAAAAAAGTGTAACTATTTTTATTTATCATGATTTGTAATATATTATAACAATACTAAAATGCATACTTGTATTACTTTATTTTTCATATCCAAAAGAAATTAAAATATATACTCCTATTATTACATTCTTTGTTATTAACATCCCTTTTTTCTTAATTAATTATACATTTTTTCTTATTAGAAGTAGTTTCATCAATATAACACAAACATGATTGGTTAGGATTAATTTTATAGGTGTCTTGTGTTGACTTGACCGACTCTAAATTAAGTGAAAATATTACATAATGTTAGTTATTAAACATAAATATTCAGCGTTTACTAAACTGACGCTAAATACTTAACGAGATAAGACTTATCAATATAGTGTATCCGGTTACATGACAAATAACAAACACAAAGTATCACCCAAGGTGTAGCTCCTACTTCCTACAAGATAAAAATTGCACATTTTAATAAATATTTTCTTAACCAACTATTATGATAATTAATTTTAATTTTTAACCCATTTTAATAAATCACCCTGATTAAAATAATATGCCCGACCTATTTTAAGTTCTTGAATGATTACACTATTGAAATAAAAAGTTATTAAAGTTCTTAAATTTAATATGGCACGGTAGGATTTACTAAAAGTGAGTTAAAAATCCTCGCTTCAAGTGCACCATTGAATATGCTCTGACATGACAAAGGTTTTGAGTGTGAATTAATTAAAAAATTATTTTAGATATGATTTTATTAAAGTAATTATTATAAAAATAAATAATTTTATCATATTTCAATCTATAATTATATGACTGTATAAAAAATATTTTGTTGTTAGTATATTTTAATTAAATTCTAAATTAAAATACTCAAAATTTTAATTAAGGCCGATAATAACATAACAAGTCAACAATTAAGTCCCTTTATTAAGGCCCTCCCGTAAGACCAGTAAAGAGCTGAAATAGGGATGCCAATTTGCTAACAGCAAGAAAAGTGTCTATTCTTTTTGCTCCTGGCTTTATTATGGTTTGTTGTTGATGTCTTCTCAATCATTGAAATTCGAATGTGACATTTTCTGTTGTGAAACCAACAGTAAGAAGAGTGATGACTATTATTGCGTATTTGAATGAGCACTTAAAAACTTAATTTTATATGACTTTGAATTTACAACTTTTAATTAAAATTGAATTTGAAGTGAAACTAGTTACGTATAGAAACTTTTATCTAAGAAATAATTTTTTTATGAAACTTAATATAAAATTCTAACTCAAGTCAAAATTACATATTCATGCTTTTAGTCAAATATACCTTTAGGCGGTGTTTGATTAAAAAGAGAGAAAAGAAATAAAAAAGATATTGTGTGGATCACACCCAAATCTCACGTATTCAATATTCTGTTTTAATTATAAAAAAAAAAATCATCTTCTATTCTTATACTTTTAACCAAACATAACATGAGGAAAAAGTTATTATATTCGTAAATTCGAACAATCAAACATTATTTTTTTCTCTCACTAGATCACGTTCCCTGCATCCAAACTTGATTTTCAAGTCCTCCACCATTTACAAATTACAAACATATCATGTTCGACAACTCTAATGACAGCATTACAGATAGAAAACACAGGACTTTGGAGCAACATATACAACTAGCATGTCTACAACATGCTAGCTATATGTTTCAAAAGTCAAAACACAGTAACGAACATTCATTCAGCAAGTTCCTGTGTTCCTTTCAAATTAATTTGGAGTGGGGTTATGCAAACGTGTAGTGTTATATATACGTGGAGTTTTGGACCCTATAGTACCTGTTGCATGTCATTAGTATGTAGTTATCGTTTAGCTACCGTTCTAAAGGGTGTACGTACGTAGTTCTATTTGACAAATCAAATTATCAAAGAATGTTAGAACAATAGATACTTCTAGTAAAAATTCAAATCTTGATTCTTCATATTGTAAGTGATTAGTCTATTATGCTAAATTCAACCTCTTTCAGTAAATATAAATCATGTAATTATACGATCAAGATTAAAATTTAATTTTATTCACATATTCATGTCACATTTTATTATTTATAAATCATAAAATTATATAACAATATTTCTTTAAATTAAAACACTTTATTTATATTTTTACTTATTTTTTTATGGAAATATGTTGCATACAGTGAGAAAATACTGATTTGAAAAGTATCTAACTAGAGCCATGTATTTTGCAGCAACATTGATTTTGAAAGCAAACACCACCCTTGTTAAAAAATAAACACTTATTATAACAAGATTTATTATCTGAACAATTTTCTTCCCCAACCATCAAACTACTAGCCGGTCCTGAAATCAATGGAATGTTATTAAAAATTGTATATACGTCATAGTTTTGGTTTTAATAAACTCATATGCAAGTGTTTAGTAGTTCATACCAATAAGTTTATTTATCATTAATCCATGAGTACCAACAATTATATAGTACAAAACTACAAATAGAACAAGAATTATCCTTTTCTTTTTAATATAAAACCCAATGGGGTTAGCGGTTAGCCTAGTGATGGAGGCTGGGATATATAAATGCATAATGATCGATTTAGGATCAATTTATTGTGATTATAAATAAAAGAAACTTTGTTTAAGGTAAATGCATGCATGGATAAATAATTTTATTGAATAGGAATATATTAATCTTTCACTTACAAAATATATTATTATTCTCTCATAAAATAGTTAAAATAGTAAATCGATTAATATTGTATCTCATTTTTAAATATAAATTGTACATGTTTGGATAAAATTGAAATATTACTTTTAAAATATTTATCGAGGTTTCAGAAAAAAAAAATGTTCTATTTTGCATTTTCTGTTTTTGTTAGGGGTGTTCATGATCCAATAAGTCCCATTAACTTGTCTCCACCCGAGATTAATTTTAACATAATGTTAATATATTTTAAAATATATCTTAATTATAGTTATATATACTTCTTTAGTTTTACAATAATTATACATAATTTTCTCTCGCTTTCTCTTCTCTCTTTTTTCATTCTCTCTCAAAAGATTTCTTTTAAGTTAATGAAAATTAAAAACCTCAAATTATCAATAATTTATACAACATTATATTTTGTGTTTATCTCTCTTTTTCATCCCATTATTTATTATATTTTAAATTTATCTTTCTTTTCTTTCTTTTTCTCTCTCACTTGTATATTTTGTTGTATAATTTATATAAAAAAAAAAAAAGTAAACTAAATTCACCCTAAGATTATTACCTGAAGTAAAAAGGAAAGCGATGCATACAATTAGCAAGAACGTTGAACTCATGATTTTGGTAACCATTCTGCGAGCTTGAACGAACTTGTGTTCTCCCGCTTCTTATATAATATAGGGTTTAACATAGAACTAAGGTCCTCCGTTGTTAAGAAACAACTACTACAGTGCTGCATTTCTTATTTAACGGTCTTAACATTTATTTGAGAAAAACCCATCACCATAGTTAAAAATTGATCTACCGTTAAACATTTCTTATTTAATTTTTAACTGCAGAGCATCTTGTGGACGTACTACATCGATCTTCTGGAGTTAAGAAACAACTCCACAGTGGTGCAATTCTTATTTAACGGTTTTACATTTATTTGAAAAAAATAAAATGATCACCACATACTTAAAAATTTATCTACCATTAAACATTTGCTGCGTTTTTGGTAGTTTAATTTTAAACTGCAGAGAGCATTTGGTTCCTTTAATTTTGGACTAAGATACTCTGGAGTTAAGAAACAATTGCATAGTGGTGCATGATTTTTTAAGTACTTATGTGATCAGTAAATCGTTTTTAATGCTAGACTATTTATATATAGTTATATGTTTCAATTTTGATGTTTTTAAGTTCTTAAAATATAATTATTCTTATTTGATGCACCCTATATATACATAATTACACATACAAGAAAAGATGACTTCATCAATATTAATAGACAAAAGTGGTAATTATTTATATCTCTTAATCTAAATTTAAATTCTGATATTAGATATGAAATAAATCATATTCAAATCTTTAATGTCTAGTCACGGTTA
Organism: Glycine soja; assembly: GCF_004193775.1. NCBI lineage: Eukaryota > Viridiplantae > Streptophyta > Magnoliopsida > Fabales > Fabaceae > Glycine > Glycine soja. The sequence continues at coordinate 210,795 of NC_041011.1, forward strand.
TGAATATTATTATTGCTTGCAAGAGCGAATATTTTGTATCAATATAAAGTCTGAAAATAAAAAATCTTTTCACTCGCTTTCACGGGAGATAAGCATTATGGTAGGAAGCAAATCAAAATAATTGCACTCTAGAGCATTAATATCTCTTCTTTTTTTATGCTGCCTTTCAAGAAAAAAAATCTCTCTTTTATGCAGAGCATTAATATCTCTTGAAAATATATCAGATCAAATAATTAATATTTTTTATTTGTAAGAATTAAAAATGATACCAAAAAATTTATAACAATTACATATTCTTTTTGATTAAATAAGTCAAATTCTTTTGGTGGATCAAAGATAATATATGAATAATGAGGTATTAAATCTATAAAAAAAAAAGAGAGAGATATTATGATATATAAAAAAGGGGAAAGTGATATATGGCAGGTTGTTCCGTGTGAGGCATGCTTTCCAACATTTATAATTTCCCAATGTATGGAGCTGTGAATAATAATCTTATACGCCCAAAAACGTCTCTATAAATGACTTAGTATATATTTTTTTGAAGCATTTGGGCGCAGAAATGTGAAATGAGGTTCAGACGCTGCAACAACTAGCGTTGGGCATTGGTAGTTGTTTGGTGGGAAGCTTTTCCATTTAAGAGAGAAATAGTTAAGAGTTTGTTAGACGAAGGTGTCAATTGATGGATTGCATTATTCAAGCACGCATCCAGAGATAGAGAGAAAAAGTCAAACAATGGATACCTCACACTTGTCACTATTTTTATAACATTTTTTATTTTTATCATATTATTTTTTCTTATTATAATAATTATTTTGAAATCCTAAATGACGATAATAATATTTTGACAAATGATAATCTTTACTTTTAGGAAATTATTTAAAAAATTAAAATATTTTTTTATTAAAATACACGTAAAATTATATTTTTATGATTTTTTTACGCTCTTTTATAATTTTTATAATAAATATTTTTTTTTCTTCTTTAACTAATATCCTAAAAGAACTTGTTAGTAAAATCTTAATATTTGTATTGTATAATTTTTTTTATTAAATTTATATTTACATGGATTTCAATTACAATTTATCAAGACACTCCCCCTCCCCAAACCCATTTGCATTGAGATAAATTGTGTTTAGATTCATGATAGATAATTAGAATTACATATTGAAATACCATCTAACATTATTTTACATACATGTTTTATTCTACGTTGATAAATTGATTCTAAATTAAAAAAAATTTAAATGTTTTTTGTGTTAAATTCAAAAATTTATATTGAATCTCATTATGATTTATTCTTGTTCAATTACAATTTATCAAGACACTCCCCCTCCCCAAACCCATTTGCATTGAGATAAAGTATGTTTAGATTCATGATAGATAATTAGAATTACATTGAAATACCATCTAACATTATTTTACATACATGTTTTATTCTACGTTGATAAATTGATTCTAAATTAAAAATATTTTACATGTTTTTTGTGTTAAATTCAAAAATTTATATTGAATCTCATTATGATTTATTCTTGAGTTCTCAATCTCACATGTTAAGAGCTACTGTATTATCTTAATTTAATTTGTAAGATAGAATTAATTCTTGTTTCTCTTGTGGGTTATGTGATTGCCTTGTCGAAGACTTCAGCCACTGCTTTTCTAGTTTGTAGAATGTGCGAAGGCTTAGAGGATTTGGGAAATGTTGGGTTTTACATTAAATTTGGATTTCTTTTAAGGGGATTTCCATCCCATGCATGAGGAAATCGGTTCAGTTATTGTTTTTTTCAGTTGACTTATGATGGATATATATGGAGATAATGCAAATATTTAATTGTTTCCCAACAATCAAATAGTTCGAACGGCATATTATGTAAAAATGAAGCAACAAACAAAAATTGATGGGTGAACTTCATTATTTATTTATTGATTTGCTATGTATATATAGTCTGATTTACAAGATTCAAAAAGTTGAAAACTAATTAACAGATTTAAGGTTATCTACTACTCTATCTATAAACAAGTTATGAAATTCAAAAACTAATTAATAATAATCTTAAGGGTTGTTTGTTCTTTAAAAAAAATTGTATTACAAATTGAATAGTAAAAATAACAATAAAAACAGTAAAACATTTTATAATTAATTATTTGTCCAATAAGAGAAAACTTAATGGGTTTAGATTTTACATTTTGTCACTAAATTCTTTTACAGTAATGTAAATCAATTATAAATCATTAAAGTTTATAATTTTTAAAATATTATTTTAAAAAGTAAAAAATCCAATCATATTGTTTATGATTAGATGAAAGTATTAAAAAAATTACATCATCAGTGTATTTAAATTAAATTTAAAGTTAATTTATTTAGTAGATAAATTAATTACTAAATCGATATCTAAACTCTTGGGCCATTGGCAGATTGATATAGGAAAACAAAAAAGATATATACAAATCTCAGAAGGGAGGCTTTATATACTTGGACAAGAAAAGTTTACATATAAAAAAGGAGATCAGCAAGCTTCATGTATACATTATGTATATAGCTCACCAATTACCAAGGTAGGGTTTTGAACGAAACAAGGGTGGTCTCACCAATCTCACATGCACGTACGTAGTATTTGCCTTTCGATCGTTAGTTTAATTACTTGCTAGTTAATTTATTTATATATTCATTGACTAATAAAAAAAAATGGGAGAGTAGAGTGAGTAGTGCAACAAGAAGTGGCAACAGGGAAATATTAATAATGAACCCACGGTGGAATTAATATTCCTGTGTGTGATGAAAAGAAAAAGCAAGAGGCGCTATTTTCCCGGTTGGCAAATTGAATTGAATGCCACTGCATATTCACAATTAAAAGTTCGTTGGGGTAGTTGTATCCATCCCTCTCTTCCAACTTCACATCCATCCTTTAAATCCTTCCCTAGCTTCTTCCACATTTTTGCAACCCAATTCATATTCATACTTCTCTCCCTTTTTCTAATTCTAAGCCCAACACAACCTTTATTATCCCACTCATCATAACCATAAACTTTGTTACTCTATTAATATTATATCCTTTATACAAATTGTTAATAAATAAATAAAAAATAGTAGTGTTCCTTGATGGCTGATAGGAAGAATTCAGGAAGCATTCGTGTTGAATCAGCACAAGAAAAAAGAAGGAAGAAACTCCCCAACTTTGTGGTATCAGTGAGACTCAAGTATGTGAAGCTAGGGTACCATTACGTAATCTCCAATGCCATGTACCTTATGCTAATACCCCTTATAGGCACAGCTTCAGCTCATCTATCAACCATTTCAATGAAGGAGCTTGTAAGACTATGGGAGAATCTCAAGTTCGACCTAGTCTCGGTAACACTATGTTCAAGCCTCATGGTGTTCCTCGGCACACTCTACTTCATGAGCCGTCCAAGGGGGGTGTACTTAGTAGATTTTGCATGCTACAAGCCTGACGTGGATTGCAAGTGCACACGGGAGATTTTCGTGGAGAGGTCTGGTCTCACAGGCTCATTCACGGAGGAGAACTTGTCCTTTCAGAAGAAGATTCTGGAGAGGTCTGGATTGGGGCAGAAGACGTATCTTCCGCCGGCGATCTTGAGTTTGCCGCCGAAACCCTGCATGGCGGCGGCCAGGGAGGAGGCTGAGCAAGTCATGTTTGGAGCAATTGACCAGCTGCTGGCAAAGACTGGTGTCAAGGCTAAGGATATTGGGATCTTGGTCGTCAATTGCAGCTTGTTCAACCCCACACCTTCACTCTCTGCCATGATTGTCAATCACTACAAGTTGAGAGGGAATGTTTTCAGTTATAATCTTGCTGGCATGGGTTGCAGTGCTTCCCTTATCTCTATTGACCTTGCCAAGCACCTCCTCCAGGTTTCTAAATTTTCAATTTTTATATATGTTGCCCACTGAATTCAATAATCAATCATCCCCTTAATATATATATATATATATATATATATATATATATATATATATATATATATATATATATATATATATATATATATAGTAATAATTCTATCAAATTTAAGGTTTTCCATTGATAGTTTTATGCATATATCTCATTTGATTCCTGTAATATTTAAGAGCTTAGGCAACCATGTATACATTGGCCCATATATACGTATAGTATAAAAGAAATTTTACATTTTAATTCAATCTGAAATCATCATCATCTATAATAAAATTTATTGATTTTTACAATAGTTATCCTTCATTCACTATTATGATAAACTATACAACACACAACACACAGGTCCATCCCAACTCTTATGCCTTGGTAGTGAGCATGGAGAACATCACACTGAACTGGTACTTCGGCAACAACCGGTCAATGCTAGTCTCAAACTGTCTCTTCAGAATGGGAGGAGCAGCAATCCTCCTCTCCAACCGCTCCGGCGACCGCCGCCGCGCCAAATACCAACTAGTCCACACAGTGCGCACTCACAAAGGAGCAGATGACAAGTCCTACAGCTGTGTCTTCCAAGAAGAAGATGAAACAAAAAGAATTGGCGTGGCACTCTCAAAAGACCTAATGGCCGTGGCAGGAGAGGCCCTGAAGACCAACATCACAACACTAGGACCCTTAGTCCTTCCCATGTCAGAACAGCTTCTTTTCTTTGCAACCTTGGTGGCTAGGAAAGTGTTCAAGATGAAGATAAAGCCATACATTCCAGATTTTAAATTGGCCTTTGAGCACTTTTGCATTCATGCTGGAGGGAGGGCAGTGTTGGATGAGTTGGAGAAGAATCTTGAGCTCTCTGATTGGCACATGGAGCCCTCAAGGATGACACTGTATAGGTTTGGAAACACTTCTAGCAGTTCCTTGTGGTATGAGTTGGCCTACACTGAAGCCAAGGGGAGGATCAAGAAAGGTGATAGGACTTGGCAGATTGCATTTGGGTCAGGGTTTAAGTGCAACAGTGCTGTGTGGAGGGCTTTGAGGACCATCAATCCTGCTAAGGAGAACAATCCTTGGATGGATGAGATTCATGACTTTCCAGTTCATGTGCCTAAAGTGGCACCAATTGCTTCCTAAATTAATCAAACATCTTTTTTTTTTTTTTCCTTTTTCTTGTTTTTAGTATGATTCTTAGGGAAGGGGTCTAAATTAAACAAGCTTGTTCAAGAAACACAAGAGAAGATTGTTATTACTCCTGTGGCTTTGCTTATTTCTTTGCTCTTGTAACATTGTGTTGAAGTTAAAAGAGTATGTGTGTATACAGTTATTTATTCCCATGTTGAACATTTATTTCATTATTTTTCCAATAAATCTATGGAAAATTAAAATATTTTAATTGATTTTTTTTTCATTTGTAAAACATTTTATCTGGATTAAGTAATTTAAATTCTCTGTATTTTAATTATTTTAATAAAATAATTTAATTCTCATTCAATATAAAATTTAAATAATAAAGAGAATTAAAAATTTTAATATATTAAATGTTTCAATAGTAAATATTTTTTATTTATAAAAAAATATACGAAATAAATAATTCGTATGAGTTATATTAAAATTAATTGTCACAAAATTTATTATTTAAATTTACATGCGCATTAAATATACTTTAAAAATTTTAGTGTTATATATAACAACATTATTTATTTTATAATGTAATTGACTCATTAGTTCAATTAGTTAGAGTATTATGTTAATCTGTATGAGGCCCACGGATCATCTCATAAGAAAGGGCAACCTTTTAGGAAAGGATAAAATTAGAAAAATGCAAAATTACTGGGTATACTAACAATTTCGTTGGGTACGCGTAGCAGTGTCCTTTTGGTTAATCTAGAGTTAATTATCATTACACAACAATTTTATGGATAATCCTTGTTATTATATCTTTATGATTTGTCATAGGTTGATGCATTGTTGTGTATTCAGCCATTCGATTATCTGAATACATGTATTCGGTCATGCAAGTGTCCAAGACCTCGTCTTGATGTATCCTTAGGCAAAGTACCTTCCGAGTATTCGGAAAATCCTAAAAGTACCTATAAGTATTCAAATCTTCAGCAACCGGAATACCCCCGTAATACAAGTATATATAATATAATAGAATTTTATTAATAAAAATATAAATCTGTATCATGTGACTACAAAAAAAAATGTAATAGATAGGGATAAAGGCAAATGAGGAAGAGATAGGAGGAAGGATGAGAAAGAAGTGGAGAAGTGTAAGGAAAAAAGTATGAGATGGAGAAAGGTGTGGAAGAGAGAAACCAAAGAAGAAACTAGGTGTGGGAAAGAGAAGGGGGAAAACATATGAAATAGAAAGAGAGGAGAGGCTAAACGAAGAAGTGGTGCAAAAGAGAGTTGAGGAGCATTAGAGCATAGAGAGTTGGGATAGAGAGGTGAAGAGAGGAATGTAGAAGAGATAGCTGAAAGAGAAGGAGCAAAGAGGGTGTTGAAGAGAAAGAAGGGGAGGAAGGAGATAGAGTGTAGAAGAGGAAAAGACACGGAGGAGAAATTATTGATTAAGTGATTTTGGATCATCATGGTCTAAATTAAAGTGTTATTAATTTGCTCTTGTAAATTGTAAATTTTGAATAAATTATTTCATTAACTCATTGAGATTGACTAAAAGTATGAATACATCATAGTCTGAAATTACGTAAGAGTATCTTTAGTAAAAAAATTTATTTTAAATTCTTGGATCACTTTTTACGAATCTTATGATGTCACATAAGATAGAAGGACTTTTGTCATTTTTTACTTTAGTTGTAGAACCTAATTTGGGTTCTTGGGTTTGAACTCTTGAGCAAGAATATAATATAGATTTGGTGAACAAAAGTTCTTGGGCTCAAGAACTTCTATTAAGGATACTCTAATATTTTCTCGAAAAAATGGAAGAAAAATAAAAGTGTGAAAGTGAGAAAGTAAAAAAGAAAAGAGGAACCAAAGAGAGAGAAAGATAGAGGGGCAATATAGATACAATATGTACTTTTAATTAATTAAAAAGATAAATAACAAATAGTTGATAATATTTTTATTATCATAAATATTTTCTTTTTTCATATTTTTTTAACTGCCCTTGATTTTCAATAATCACCCCCGCACTTTATTTTTAAAAAAATGCCCTCCATTTGGTCAGAAGGGCAGGAAACCTGCATTATTCTCCTTTTACCAAAATTGAACGGTTAAGATTATTGATTAGATATTTGTATAGGTGGTCAGTTGAATAATTTTTTGTATATTGCTAATAAGTCCTATTATAAATAAAAGGTAGAAAAATTGATGATTGGACACCCATATCCTACTTGACACTTACAGGATTTGTAACTACCAGAATTGGGAGGGAAGCAAGTAGAACAAAGGGTCATTTTGAAGATGGTTGTGGAAAAAAAATTATTAGCATATGCATATGAAGCAAACTTGGTTGGTGTTTAATATTGATCGTTGATTGAATTTTTTAGTTATGTTTATGTTAAATATATTGCTGTGAATTTGTTAGATTCAAATAATCGGTGTTTATTTGGAAAATTGCATCGAAGATATCAATGAAATGTTTGATCCCATACTACTAATGGAAGTTTAAAATTTTGGGACCTTGTTCATTTCATAACGACTTTGATCCCATACTTGACACGAATTCAACCATTCTTTCTGTTATACTATGATTGATCTAGAATTGCACTGTACGTTCAAAAACAAATGAATGACTCAATATTCATTCAACAATAGCAATAGTATCGAAGAAATAACCAGCAAGGTTTAAAGTGACATAACACACTTGTGGTATATTTGGTAGAAAGGAGAGAAATAATATTAGAAAAAAAATTAACTTTTTTTGAAACACACCTTTTACACTCTATTTTAATTCAAAAAAAATTATTTTCATCCTTTAAATCAAACACACCTTGGAGTTGATGACTAATAGGAACTCGTACTGCTATATATGGGAGTAAACAAAACTCACTCTGGAATTCTTTGTTTAGATTTCCTTTACCTTCGTTGTAGAACCATGATCCTTTTCATTTTTCTTGAAATTGAATATTGTAATATGATATTTGGTTAATCCCATGAACAATAATTTAATAGTTTAGAAGAGAGAGGAAAGCCAGAGAGAGAGAGAGAGCATTTCCTCATTCTACGAATTGAGCACTTTCCAACCGTATATCTAGGAAATGAAGTTTCTAATCTTCACATCGTCTTAAACACAAGAATAATTCTGAAGTTATCATCATACAACTGGAGTACATGACAACTTGAATATGCTTAAGGTATAGTACAATCCTACACAGAAGACATGTACATTTTGAATCTTCAAAAGTCGTCCAAAAGCCATCCAAGTCGCAAAACTATATATAGCACTGATCACTAATCAAAGTCATTTCACAGTTTGATGTTTACATACCCCATATGCCACGAGCCGCTGCCACTTTGTTACTTGGTCTAGATGTTAGTTCATACAATATCCTCGCAAATGTATCGGAATATCTTCCATCAGTGAAAACTATCTCTGCAAAAGCATTCTCATATGCTAGCAGCAAACTTCTGTTTTGCGGCTCAGACACAAGACTCTCCAATATCATGGCAGATTTCCGGCAAACTTCTGGAACTGGATGTGGCATCTTTATCACTTTAAGCAACCGATCAATAGCCCTGTGTTTGGAGGAAATTTGAGTAGTGTTATTTAAAGAAAATTACTGCCATAATTTCACAGAACCAAAAATGTTAAATATTTTTTTATAAAAAAAAATTGATTAAGGGGATCACCATCTCTCGTTAGCAATCTTCAATCTGCAGTCCATATTAACTTCAGCAAGGTTATAGAGTGCACCTATAGCAGCTGCCTGAGCATCTAGAGCTGGCATGCTGATGAGATCAATTAAGCGTTTGTGTATCTGCGGTAATAAACCAGGGATATGATTATATTTTCTTGGAGCATGCAACAAATTAAGAAACAAGGTTACATGCATAATATAAACTTTAACCTGTGGAAAAAATGGAAGCAAGAAAGGTTCATTGTCAGGATTAATGATCAAACGCCCAAGTAATTCAGCAGCAGCACAATGCCATGCTTTGACTGCAGATTCCAACATCCCCATGATGGCCTGAACTGCACGTTTTTCTCTGTAAGTAACACCAACTTATCAATCAGTAACAGAATAATATTTGCACACAAAAAAGAGCATTCAAGATAGATCAATCACTTACGTTATTTTAATAAATGAAGGTTTGGAAGAGCTAAATATTCGAAGATCCAGAAGTGGAGCTAAGTTAACAATTGTCTCTAGAGCATTTGTTACAAGTTCCTCATCCTCTATCAGCATAAACATTGTGAACATTTTAAGAAACAATTTATAACATAATATTGTATAAACTCTTACAGTGATGGGGCAACACATAATTGGATGATAAAAATAATAAAAAAGAAAAAAAAACTATATTCACATATTTAGCGAGCATCTGGAAACCTACAAAAAAACAGATATTCTGATAATGGGACAGCTTTTAAAATGGGATGGCTTTTATCAAAACAGAATTTGATATAGAATTGATTTTCAAGAAAGTCTAATTCAAAGGTTGATTTTTGTTACGAGGAAAGGGAATGCTAGTATATATGTGAGGAAAATACCATCCTGTTAAACTCCTGAACACCAAAGCAACCGATTATTTTGCTCATTTTTCAGGCAAATGGATTAGCCCGTGTTTCAAAATTGATGAAAAGGTTCCAAAAGTTAGAGAGAGAGATGGTGGTACTAATTTATTTATAAAGCAACAAATATATCGAATAAAAGTTTACAAGTATAATAATAATTATTTCCCAAAATTAAACCTATAAGCAAGCATAAGACAAGATAACAGAATGCTCACACTGGACATATCACATATCATAAATGACTGTTAACCATATTCAAGCCCACCAACAATTATGATTATACTTATATATTCTAAATAAATTTTAATCAGCAAGGATTTGAACTTCTAGCACTCATACTAAATAGGTCCATCAGTCTGTTAGTACTGCAGATAAGAAAATCATTTTATCTCCCGGAAAATATTCCCATATAGTATGTCTACTTCCTAATTGTCTCAAAAGAAAAGCTAATCAACTAAACCATATTTACATCAGCCATGACGTTGTAAATTCCACCCAGACACACTGTATCATGACAGATGAAACAACAACATAATGAATTTGTTGACTTTGCCATCAAATATCATATTCATATCCACATCCAAATTCATCCAACCAAGTCCAGATCAGAATACAAGAATTTTCTAAATTATATTACAAACAATTGGAATCAAGATAGTTCAGGGTAAATTTTGGTCCCTATAATTTTTCTTAGGTATAGGTCTTTCTAGTTTCATACTATTAAGGTTTTGGTGCCTCATGGACCAATATCTTAATAATAAACTATAGAGACCTGTCCGTCATGGAATACAAGGACCATTTAATTTTGACGAATAAAAGCTAAAGGGCCTAAAACTGAAATTACTGAAAAATATGAGAAGTGATACTTAATGGCACTGGCAGGGATAAATAATCAAAAAACAAATAAGAACTAAAACCAAAAATAAATAAACAAATATATATATATATATAAGGACCAAAAACCAAATAAGTGGAAACTATAAGGACTACATATACTTTAAACCAAAAAAAAGATTATACTTTATAGCTTGTAGGTATTCTCACCTACAAGATGATCTTCTATGCATTGGAAGGCTGTTTCCAAACAATGGCGATGTTGGGCCATTATAACTTCATTATCTGGCATGAAAGAGAAGTTCCTGATGATATTTGAAGCAGCAACAGCACATTGCTGCTTTTCTGCTCGCCCTTCATCATCTAAATTAAATAAACTATCTTCATCAAGCCACAACTCAGAAAAACGAGATTTTGTCATGCCATTCTGTTGCGTTGATTCTATACCAGCAGAGCCAGATCCTACACTGCATAAAGAGCACCATCCTACAATGAGATTCATTCTCTCATAATCCATTGAAAATTGAAAACTCAAAAATAAGGATGATATTCAAAATTTACCCAGGGCGGTGGGGAGTACCAGTTGAGCCCAGCGCCTGATATTCACTCCCAAATCCACTTACAACAGAATTTGCACCTAAAGTCCTGATCCTCGTTGTCTTGGCAAATTCCTTCGGGAGTGCTATATCACGCCAATCATCTATCTGTTTCAAATTACAAGACAGTATAATATTAAAAAGGGTAACGATTTGGACAACAAATCTTCTTTGAACATTTTTATAAAAGTGTAAAACAAGATTGGTGGCACATACAACTTGTAGGAGCGCATCAAGCAAGCCGGGAATTTTCGCAAGGGGAGTCGCATCCTTGCGCATGTCATCCTTTTCTTTAAAGGAGAGCAGCGTAAGTGTATTCAAAGCCCATGTTAGCTCATTCTTCAGACCACTTTGAAGAGCCAAGACAATTCTTTTGTTGTTCTGATCTACAAAAAAAAATAAATCAAAAGAACACACAAGTCATTGCAAACAACATTCTGCCATAGACTTAAAAAACAAATATTGCCATTACATAGCATGCATAACATACCCTAGCCACGAATGCACCCCTCCAAAGAGGAATTGCATTGTTCTATGATTATGCATATCAGTAATAGTTCCCAAGTCTCTCGAAACTTCAAATTAAATGGTTCATCGTGTAATTCACAATAAGTAAAAGTACTTCTTAAAATTCGCAAGTGGACTTTTGCTGCCAGTGTTGTGTAAAATTCTGGCACATTCAAACTAAATTTCGTTTTTGAAAGAGAAACTTGAGACCCAATGAAGAGTATGAAGAAATTCAAAAGTCACACGAATGGAAGAAGAAGAAGAAGTTGTGAACTTACCGGCGAAGGAGTTGTGAACGTGAAGGGAAGGACCAAGGAGGGTTGACGGAGCCGCCGAATCCGCGGCTGAAGCAGCGGCAGAGGAACTGTTGTTACCGCTGCCGAAGGGACGGCCTCTCTTCGCAGGTGGCGCCGCCCCTCCTCCGGCGGATCCGCCGGACTTGCCCTGCTCTCTCTTCTGCATCTTTCTCTCTCTCTGTAGGGATTTTCGAGTTTGCGATGCGATTTTGATTTGTCCCAGGGTCTTAGTTGGGCTTCTTCTTGAGCCTACAGCCATCGTTAGAGTTTCTATTCTCACCGCCGAAATTACTATTATCACAACCTATGATGGGTTTTTGCTAAATTCCAAAAATATCCTTCTCATAGAAGTATGTTTTCATCTAGACACCAATTGCCTCTATGCTACTTTGATTTTGTTATGCATTGATATACTCACCTTTTCAATTTCTTTGAAATAATCCTAGCAAAAAAATGAAATTTTGGTAGCAGACATCGGAATATGGATCTCATGAATGCATCGACACTCCAATCACAATAACAATCAATCTTTCAATTGAAATAATCAGCAAAATCATGTCCTATTTGCATATGGAGTCGCTCCTTTGGGACTACAATGTCACATGGATTATCCCAAACTGTGCAAAGGTTCCATCCTTAAAGACAGTTTGGTGTCTCATTTTTTCCCCTATTGGCTTCCAAAATGAATTGTCTATAACGTTAAAATTTTTAACACTTTTATAAAGCATTTCTAGAATATGTTAAATTTTTAATACTTTTGGAAGGTACTTTTTGAAATGTTAAAATTTTTTACTTTCGAAAAGTAATTTCCAAAGTGTGTTGAAATTTTAACATTTTGGAAAGTACTTTATTGAAAAAATGTAGGATCATTTAGAGAATCTAGAAGGGGGTTGAATAGATTGTCAAAATTTACCAATTCTTGTTAAAGTCTAATTAAAATATTTTCCCTTTTGAACAATATTTTCTTGAAATCAGTCTCAAGAAATTAGAGATAGAAAACAAGATTTGCAAAACAAATTTAAAATAAGATTTTATGATTCTTTGAGTTCACTTTCAAGATATTGAAATGGTATGAAACAAGACACCAAAATTTATATTGGTTCAATCACCATTGATCTACATCGAGCTTTATCCAACAACCTGAGTTCAACATCACACTATGATTTTTAATGTACACAAGCACACTTCACATACAAGATATTAAAAAAAAAACCTACAAGTGGAAATACAAAATCCTTGTAGAACCCTACTACTAGAACATAAGAATCACCTTCTCAATTACCTGTTAACACGAAATTGAATCAATGATTAAGGGATGAAATCCCCTAAAGTGATGATCTAAACTTTGTAGCACAAAGATAACCAACAACTTATCCAAGCCATTGATCCTATGAACGTTTTGAATCTTGTGAAATTAGATATCAATATTGGTTGAAAACCCTTCAATGCTCTTCTCTCAATGTTTTTGAAGGTTTTTGTTTTGTAAATGAGCTTAAATCTAATAGAAAAAAGTGTTTCTATATATAAATTTTTTAAAGATATAACAGAATAAATCATTTACATTGATCATGTAACCTGTTAAAACATTCTTCAGGTTCTTGGGTTTAAGTTTTAGATCAATTTAATAAGTTGCATTTCCATGTAATCAATTAAATTGTTCTTATTGATCTCACTTTGATGTAATTTGTTACGTAATTTATTAAACTATTATTTATTTCCTTTTTGAAAGAACATCAAGTCACTCGTGTAATTTGTTAAATTGTAATGTAACATATTAAAGCTAAAACACTAAAATTCTTTCAAAAACAAGCAATGCCCTTTAAAACCTAATGTAATCGATTAACTCGAGTTGTAACCCATTATACAATGTTTTCTAATTCTTCCTAGTCAACTAAGTCATGTTATAATCTATTACACACTATCTAACTAATTAACAAGTCCATCTTTCAAAATCAAAATCAATCATGACTTGAAATAAATTGGTTGTATTAAGGCACGATCTAATCTAGTTATTATAATACTAAAGCACACACATGCCTATTACTAAAACAAGCAATGCAATGCCACATTTATTACATGTTTAATTTGACATGTAAAATTTAAACATAAAGAGTAAAAGATCTTGAATCTTCATATTAACAAAAAGGATATTTTTTAAATATATATATATATAAGGGGTATATTAATAAAGTTGGGAGGTATAAATAACAACTGCCTAGCAGTTGGGCTAACCCAAAACGGTTTTCATGTATTGGTGGTGAATATTTCAGCTTCTTCATAAGTCAATATATTAGGCTTCGAACATCATGCAAGTCTTTGGGTGTTTTTGTCTCCTATCTTTGCAGAATGGACCATAAAAGAACATAAACATTATTAAAAAATGAATTAACTCCTCCAATAAATTTAACATATTACATGAGTGAATAGGACACTGTAGGACATTAATCCCACCGAACTAATAATGAAGTGGGATCAAGCATGTGGCCCTTAGGCTGCCTCAAATGTGTGATTATAATTGAACAAGGTCCACTTGTTGACACTCCACAAGTTGTCGCCCAACAGTTATTTTTTGTTCTGACAATGCTGCTAAGCTTCCGATTTATAATTGTCTCTAACCATTGTCTATCTTTATATTTCATATAGTACGTCAAAAAACCAATTTAATCTTAAGATATTTTCATCTATCTGGTGAAAGTAAACAAGTAATTTATAATTACGCTAGTTTAATAGTAACACATCCCTTTGCAACCCATGGGAGTTCTATACGTTTTCGATATCAATTTAAGGGTCTAATTAATATTCATTGTCAACGTATATATATTTTTTATAATATTAACAAAATAATTATTGATATGAATATAAAGGTAATAATAATTATGAAAGTTAAGCATCTTATCTTACGTAACAATGAGTGGAGGACGGTATAAATATCTTTTACATTATTTGTGCATACATTACCCTTACTCTTAATTAAAGGTTTGAATATCATGTCCTTACAAACAAAATCAACTATACCAAAAATAACATTTAAATAATGCAATTAAATATTCGACTAGGCTAAAGACTGGTGTTAGCTCTACTGCTCTAGTAAGGGGGTTTGGTTTGAGTTAGATAGGAGGAGGGGAAAAACGACACTTGCAGCTTATGATAGTTACAAGGACCACGAACAAACAAGTGGTTCAACCAATCAAGGACTCCTTAACTAGATATTTTAAGGTTTTTCTGAGGTGTTTGCTCGTAGAGGACCTACTTTTTGGGTTTGTTTTTGGCTTCATTTTGGGAACTTAAAGTTGCAACCATTTGCTGTTTTGGTTAGGAGTTGAGACGTACAAAACATTGGAGAAAACTAGTAATATAAGGTGGAATTTGGCATGTTCTTTGGTAGTATGAACATGATGATTGATTTTTATAAAAGAATAAAATTACCACCCTCTCCTTTAGTTGTGTCCATAGGTATATTATATTATGGCAAACTTTGTTTAATATTGTTCTCAAGAGTTGGTAAATTTGATATCACTAGTTGGTTTTGTTGTGGACTATGCATCTGCATTATTCTCTGGTATTATTGAGGCCTAAAGCAGACACTGATAGCTGGTTGTGCACACCATGCCTTTAGTTACACAGAAGTGCCAAAATAGGTACACAGTATTAATGTCAGCTACGCTGCAGGGTCAGGTGCAAGCTATAGTTCTATGAATCCAAAAGAAACAAACACAGTATTTTAATAGAGAAACTATAAAATAATTTTATACAATTTTTAATTATAAAATCATCATGTATGATAAGTTGTTGATTTCTATAACAATTATTTTAAAAGTCATAAAAAAATGAATCATAATTAGATAACAATACAAAACTATTTTATATTATTAGTACAAGATCATTATAGCACTCCGGCTTCATATATGTGGGCTTCTACTTATGGCTATAAAGTTATAGACTCCATATAATTATCATTCCTCCAATTTTCAAAAGTTGTTAATGCTTATTTTAATTCATCATCTGGGATTCCAAAATTCATGAATGAAGAAGAATATTAGTGTTTAATACAGTCTAATGGACTAGTGGGACCTGAAAGGCTGAAACTGATTGAGAAAGTGTACATGATGTACATTTTTCAGTTTCTTTCCAATCTTTTCCTTTGCAGCACTGCCTAGTCAGCTATAACTCCGGGAGAAGATGAGGAAAATATATAAAAGATGGATGAGCCTCTTTTTTTAGCAATAATGAGGACCACTTATATTTTTGTTTATCAAGAAAGAGCTAAATGCAATGTAATTGACACATTATTGCTTTGCTACGTTGCTAATCATGAAATAGCCAAATTATGCAAAACATATAGTTCCCTCTACCAGCTGGTAGATGGGCCAGCTGATATACATGTATAACTATTGCTTTTCGTAGCATCTAATGTTGATTACTATTTTTTGCAAAAGGCAGTTTCCTTGACCCTGCATGTCTTGTAGCATTAGCTGTTCCAATAATAATGTTATTTCATACATATCCCTATACTTTTGCTGTTAATATAATTCAAAATAATGAACTTAATATTAAAAGGGTAGTTCACATCTGCGTTGTTCTTATCTATATCTGTTTTAGGTTTTTAGTATGATGGGAGGGGTATCCTTGTAATAAATAATAATTTTTAATAATAAATTAAAGGTGTTCTGATTTTCAAATCACAGGAACTAGTTGGGGGCTAATTTAAGGTTTCGCTGCTCAATAATAGATATAATTTCCGGTGTATATTGGATAACTCAAATTTAAGATGCTATCCAACATTTATATTCACTTAGTCACTTGCTTTTAATTGGCTCATACTGTCATATACTAATTTATTCTCAATTTTGATCTATTAGCCTCTTGATTTGATTTGAATTTTGACATGGGAATTTACTATAAAGCCTTTAGTTTTGTTTTCTCCCTCCCAACAGGAAGACAGAAATTCTTTTGTAAGAGATAATCAACAAGAAAATCCATCTTGAATTAGATGAAATGGAATCAGAACATGGGAATCTTTCCTTATTTCCAAATTCCATTCTCCAACAAATTATTGATGCATGAAAAGGCATTTTGGTGGTGTATCCCCTTGTTTATCTTAGCTAGTAGATAAAAATGAAGAGGTTGAAGGACCAACCACAAATTTATAGAAGGATGAAATAATTTAATTTTCGGGTGAACGCATTTTCTTTATTCATTAAATAAAAAAAAGCAGGAAGAAAAAAACCTTAAAGCTCAACAACGTCGAAAACATGGTATGTAAGGTTGATTCCACGTTTGTTACATCGCTTTCAGTTACAAAAAAAATAAAATAATAGCATTGATTTTCAAGTTTGAAATTGAATCTCTCAGCTACTTGTCTTTCTAAGGAAATTCAACACATCTAGAAGTTTTCTTCAATGTCAGTTTAATGTTGAATAATTGGCCAAACCAACTCACATTATCTGATAGAGATAAGCGAACCAATACGACTTCAACATCAGCCAAGCAGAGCTTCAAGCACAATTTCTCGGACTCAAAACATTTCATGGTAACAAATTCCCTTACACCTTTTAAATTTCTTTATTTAATTCAAGGGGGAGTATAATAATGTTAATTAATAGAAATATAAAGAACCACCACTATATAAGATGATGATGTCCAACACTAGTGACAAATTAGAAACCTAGGTAGCCAATTGTGGAATAGATATGGTTTAATAGTGTATGATAATGTGGGGGCACTCAAACTTTGTTATCTTATCAATATCTCAGTATGTAGAGCACTGAGCAGTGGCAGTACCCGAAACCATAAAGCATAACATAATAGGAGCTGTAGAGTAATTCTGGTCCATGTCAATGTGACACGACTTGCTGCTTTGGCATATTCGCAGTAGCAGAAAACAGATTCTTCATCAACCATATGCAACGGGCCTAAATCATGAAAGTGATAACAAGATAATATCTTTAGTTAAAGTCTTTAATATTATGTAAATTTTAAATATTTAAAGAAATAGTTATGTTATTTATAATAATTTTATCCAATTTAAATAGAATTATCTCTGGTCATTTACCATCGAAAACATATAGGTCAGATGATTTGAGATTATTTTTATTTGAAATATGTAATTGTGTTTAAAGAAATATTTTTATAACAAATAATAATCTTATTTAATTCAAATAACATTACCTCTAACAAAAGTTATTCATAATCTCATAAAAAGAAAGAAGATAATGGTCATTTCATTATGGCAAACATGGTAAAGAGCAAAGGCAGTACAAACAGACAACCAAAACAGATGCACTAGCACTATGTCACACACAGTTTCTGGTACAGATATGTATAAAGTAAAGAATTAAAAGAAGTGGAAGCCTTTTTCATTTTCTAACACCCTTTATTTATTTTATTTTTCTCTCTGTCTCTCTCTGCTTCTCATCTCAAAATGTCATTTACTGTATGGGGATTATACCACAGGTTTCTAGGATTCCTTCAGTGGAGCAGCAGAACATAAAATGGAAAGCATATATGCAGAATCTCAAGATCCAAGTGATCCTAATTCCTAAGGCTAATTTCATTATATATATTATATCTTCTTCGGTGGATGTTTCTGATTCCTGTGATATATACACTTTACTAAAGAAGTGATGCAAGCTGTCCTCGGCTCAATAAGTTAATGAATCTTATGCTATTTTCTTATTGATGTTGATTAGTAATGCTTCACACCACGCTAACTTCATCTAGAAATAACTTATGGCACAATGCTAGAAGAAAGATAAACATACCCCATAGGGTAACCATTAGTAAAATCTAAATCCCCCTATTCCAACTAATTTAAGTAATTTAAATGAAAGCAACACCTTACTTTTGTTTTTCACACTTTTTTTTTTTTTTTTGCTAGTTCATTGTATCCATTTAGAAAGCAACATTTTTATTACGGGGTGCTGCTCATTGGTTTTGATTTTATCAATGGTGGTTTTCCGCATAAAATTGTTTCTCCTCTTGCCGTTCGGAATGGTGATTTTAGCTTGACTAATAATGGAAGAACAGCCTATCCAGAAAAGAGATAAAATGTTTTGTAGAAAAGAAGTAAAATGAGAGGTTACGTACATCAATTAAGAGTGTAATTAAGTCAGGTCAAACTCAACATTAAAAATTAGGCTTATTAAAAAATAGTTACACGCTTGAGTCATTTATTTGATCAAGTTACATGTAAAACATTTTTTGGATATAATTTAACTTTAGTTTGAGTTTGACTAGTTAGTTTATTTGTAACTTAATTTTTTAATTAAATCCTTCAAAATAAAATTTTGTTTATCAATTTAGTGCTCAGCATATATATATATATATATATGCGCGCGCGCTAAAAAAAGTATAATTAATCATAATAAAATACTATAATTTTGTATTTATAAAGATGATTTAAGATCGAAAATGAAGTTTTTGAAATAAATATAACAGCCGGATTTCTATTAAAAAATTCCAATAACGTGTGTATATATATAAAGATTATTATACATACAGTTATAATTTTTTAGTTAAATATCATAAATAAAATTGTACGTAATTATTTAAGTGATAATATATATATATATAAGTTATTTGAAAGTTATTAATGTTAAGCTTATATAAGTTAAACTTAATAACACATTTGTGAGATAAAACTAAATTTAAGTATAAATATAAACTTATCTATTTAAGTAAATAAATAATTTAAACAGTTTGAAAATAACCCAAGTCTTTATTTACGTTTGGGGTGGCATGGAATCACATTAATTTGATTATTGATATTGAATTGGAGGAAGCTGTCTCTTTCTCCCCTATGGCATCAATTTTGTCGCATATGACTCAATGAGTACTCAGTCGTGGCTCCCCAGTAACATTATTAATTGGCCAAATGGGTTGCAGCTTGTGGTCTAAATTGCACAAGAGAGGACCAATCATAAATTATTTAGTATATTCATATTCACCCCCACAAAAATCAACATGTATATTCGTATTCATTAAACGTTGGTTTTTTAACTTGATTTATGAAATTGTGGTGTGATGTATCATTGAGTTCTTTTTCGGGCACGTTTGTTTCTAAGGTTGCATATGCTTCATAGACATTACATGACATACTCAGAACAAGATAATATGATGTTAAATTTGTTTCTCTATTAATTGACTATAGGCGCCTCCAACTCCAATGATAAAATGCTCAATTTATTTTATAATATAACAGTTTTCAAATATGGAAATAAATATAAGTGACTTTAAGCTGTGTTTATTTTCATTAAAAAAAATAAAAATTAAAGACTTCCTTGAAATAGAAGTTAGTAAAAATGGTGGATTTATTTAGTTAATTTCTAGTTTTAAACTTATTCCTTCAGTTACGGTAAAACAAAGCAATTATTAAACAGTTTTATGAAAACTAAACTATACACCAAGGGGCACTTTGATATAAATGCGGGGTGAAAAGATCAGTTGTTTTTAATATTATTTCAGAAATAAAAATAAAACATATGTGCTCTACTTCCATTTTTAACCTTTATCAAATAGTATAACATAAGTAGAAGAACCGAATTTTTTATATTATAGCAAACCAAAAAATATCACATAAATGTAACTTTTTTTCTTGGTAAATTGTATATATTAAGACAACTCTAAACGCAATATTTTTTCACTAATGTAACAAGTCATAGTAGTAAAAGATAAATGATTCTCTAATTTTCTTGGGGGTCTTTCCCGTATGATATGATTAAAGCAAGAATTAAATCCTAACCTAGTTACATTCATTACAAGTTCATAATTTTATTAAGTCAACTAACACTTTCGTCCCCTCAATAATTTAGATATGGTTTTGATTTGATTGGTGTATAGTTTATTTGGTCAATTAATTATGTCAATGAGATCATGAACAAAATATCTCAAGCTAAATATAATATAATTAAGAGAAACTTTAATGTATTATCGTTATAAATTTTATTATTATTTAAAATATATTACATATTAGTTAAATATTTTAATATATCATATATTAGTAAAATGAACTATATGAATTTTTTGCACTAAATTACATGTGTGTAAATTTTAGAATTAAATGCAAGGATAGCACTCTGACTACAAATTAAACCACGTAGAAGAGTTTACACAACAAAAAACAGAGAAATAATCATTAGATTTCAAATTACATAAACGCGTATTTAGATTTCTTTAATCATTAAAGAAATTATTTTAAAGGGATTTTTAAATAATATTTTTATTATAAATTATTTTGAATATAAATATTCTCTATAAGTACATATTTAATCATAACTTGTTTTTCTTAATGTTTAAACGATTTCTAGCCGTATCTTATGAAAAAAGGTTTTTCTGGTAGCTTAATTTAAGTATAATCAAGTTCTTTTAATTGGATTATTATTTGATTTTGGGATTTAATTAATGCAATGCTGTCTATTATTTTACTACTTGTATTCTCTTCAGTAAGTCGTGAAGCTCGCATAAAAGAAAAATGTACCTTCTTCTTATTACAATCTTAAAGATGTAATTTAAAATTGGTAAAAAAAAAGAAGAAGATCTAGTTTAAAAAAGTATACAGATTATATTTTAAAGGTAAAAAATATAATATTTTTAAGCAAGTAGAAATTGAATTACAATGTACTAACAATGTAAAAAAAATTACACAATTAGTTAATCATAAATTACATAAGCATGAATCTCTTAATAAATGTTTAATTAAAATGAAATTTTGCCCACTTGCATGAGATTTCTTTTACTATATCACAATGGTAAAGATCCTTTTACAGTTTGGAAAAACTGCATATGAATTGAAGTCTCTCTCTATTCGACTTGTTATCAATAAGATATTCATCTTGATTGCTGTAAAATTCAACAACCTAATGATTTGTTGGTAGAGATGAAAAGTGATAACGTTATTTTTCATCTGTAATTTAGAAATTCCTTCCAAGAACTGCACGCAAAAAAAATCCTTCTACGAAAACAACATTTTTTCGCTAAGATTATTATATCAAGTACGAAATACTAAGATGAGTGATCATCAAGTTTGGAACCTAGATCATAAAAGGATCATAAGAATATATATATATATAAACGAGTACGTAACCACCAATTAAGCTGTACTATCTTTGATGCAAGCAATGTATTGACATATTAATAATCATCTCAATTTTAATAAGCTTAGATTGTACTGCGTAAATTGATATAATAATGTGTTTGCTTGACGCAATAAATGTTGAAGAATTCTCTTCTTACAAGTCATTTTTTGGAACATGTCTTGTGGGATTATTTGTAGAACAACGAAGAAGCAAGATAACTCCAAAATTAAGTTTTGGATGACGATCGAATTATGAAGGACACATTCTTTTCTACAGCTCCACATAATGTAAATGAGGAATTTAAAATAACATTTCCACCA
This sequence comes from Glycine soja, assembly GCF_004193775.1. Lineage (NCBI taxonomy): Eukaryota > Viridiplantae > Streptophyta > Magnoliopsida > Fabales > Fabaceae > Glycine > Glycine soja. Next base: position 233,027 of record NC_041011.1, read on the forward strand.
TTTCTTTTGCTTTATACTTTGTATAAGCCATTATTATGACCCAAAAACATTGCCCCACTTAATGCGGTATTCACCTTCAAAGAATATCTATAATATATTACCAAAAACAATGTCACACTTAACGCGTATTTTCTCCGGTTTAACATATATTTAAACCAATATTAAAAGCAAGTTGATAAGCTAATTAAGATTCACTCTACATTTTCTATATATAAAAAAACAAAGCAAGTTGATAAGATGACTAATTAAGATTCATTGTTTTATAATCGATATTGACTAATATTGAAATTTAATTAATTAATTAATGGTAATATTTTCAAAGAATAAAAATTACTTATTCATATAGTAAAATTAATTATATGACATTTTATAACATTTTTTTTCATTTCTCTCCATTATATTATTTATTTTTCTATATTTTTTCCATTTTATTCTTTCTCTTACTTTTTGAAATGAATTGAACTTGGGTGTCTCCTAATAGAGAGTACAAAATTTAATTTATCAAAGTATATATTAAAATATATTTAAGAAACTTATACCATCTCTCTCAACAAATGATCTTTCACCCACAAAGGATAATCAAATATCATATATTCAAGATTCATTTGAGTCACTAAAAAATATGGTGTTGAATAGGATAAATATTTTTATTTTCTAAGTTTAAATTTAAAAATCATTAAGGAACGACACAAATCAAGCATTTAAAACATGAAGTAATCTCTAATTTTTGTTACTAAAAAAATAGTAACACCACTTTTTGTCCCAAATACAAACTACTTTTGTATTTTTTTATCTTTTTAATAACTAAAAAAAATAGTAACTAACTAACACAATTATTTTAAAAAAGGAAACAACAGATTCTTTTAAATTCTAATATCTTTTTTTTTGTTATTTTGGTAAACACATTAATTTGATATAAACTGTATTAGGATAATCATATTATATATTTTAGTAAATTTTATATTATTTTACTTATATTATTCAGGTTAAATTATTCATTTGGTCCCTATAGTTTCACAATTTTTAATTTTTTGGTCCCTATAGTTTGAAAGTGATTTTTTTAGTCATTATAATTTGTATTTTAATTCTCTTTTAGTTCATATGGTTTAAAAATGATCTTTTTAGTCCCTATAGTTTATATTTTAATTCTCTTTTAGTCCTTATCATCAAAATATGAGTAATATTATCAATTACAATTAACAAATAATTTGTAACTAATTTATTGTAAGATAGTTTATAATAAAAAACAATTGATAATTTATAATTAATTTGTAACTAATTATTTTTATATAATTTTTTATAATAAGGACTAAAAGGTAATTAAAATACAAATTATAGGGACTAAAAATATTACTTTCAAACTAAAAGACTAAAAGAGAATTAAAATACAAACTATAAAGACTAAAAAGAACACTTGTAAACTACAATGACTAAAAGAGAATTAAAATGTAAATTATAGGGATTAAAAAACTATTTTCAAACGATAGAGACTAAAAAATAAGAATCATAAAACTATAGGGACCAAATGAATAATTTAACTTATTATCTATTATTCATCAACTACATACAAGATAAAAAAAATTATCATATAAGTATTTATCTTATTATCTTGCGGTGTTCTTTTTATCATATTTAGTATTATATTTTAACAAATCAAACATATCATTATAGAGTATGATTATTTATCAATTATAACACATCATATTAATTTTATCTATTTATAATATAAATTTTTAAACATAAGTTTACTTTCTTTTATATCCTATTTTTACAAATGTTCTTATCATTTGTCATTTTATGAGTCTTTAAAATTAAGAAAATTTTTAAATAAGTTTTTAAAAGTGCAATTCATCAACTATATTATAATTAGTTCAAAATTTGAAAATATATATGACTTAAGTAATGAGATTAACATATACTATTTAAGGACCGAAAACTTTTAGTTTTAGTCTTTTAGAGACTTGTTTAAAAAAATGATAAAACATTTTTTTTTTCATTTCAAAAACTAATGAAATGAGGCATTATGCTTTCATTTACCAAAAATAGTTATTTACTACTATTTATCTATTTTTTTTATAAAGTTATGATTTACTATTTTATTTCTACCAATCATGTCGAGCCAAAAGAAAGTAGACGTTGATATTTTCCTAAAAATTTCCATTCAAATTTTTTTGTAGCAATTCAATTTTTTAAATAAAAAAAAGGTTGAGAACACAGTAAATGGACCACATATGAGGTGATGCATAATTTACATAGGGCCATGTCAGTATCATATCAGTGCAGTAAACAAAGAAAAACCTCCTCACTCCTCAGTTACGGTCCTGACTCACTCCTCCGAACAAACGAGACCATTGGATTGGATAAAGCCTTTTCTTTCTCTCTCGTTTAGGTACATTCCACACTTCATTATCATTCTTTTTCTAATTTTGTTTTTCCCATTTCAAACTTAATTAATTAATAAATTATCATCACATATATCAACCAAAATTGATCCAATAAATAAAAACAAACTAACATATAACAAGAAAGTGAATTTGATTTTCTTTTTATTTTTTATGCAAGAATTTTATTGATGAATAATATATTAATATCTTTATAAGTATTTATTGAGTCTTGAAATTTGTTTCAACTCTAATACGCCAAATCCAGTTTATGCAAATTTTTTGTAAAGAAATAAAATTCACTATCATATATCATGTTCATCAAAAGAACAAAGGGTAATAACATCTAATGGCCTACATGAAAATTGAAAAGCCCCTTAGCACAGGGATGTGCTCACGGGCACAAGCTGATGATTTGGTTTTTCGTGTGGGTTGGGCAAGCTCCGTAAAAATCAAATTTGCACTTCCTAAGTAATCTCTCACCATCAAATGGGCAATAAACAAACATCAAACTAAAAAAAAGAAGAAGCATTGTTATGTTAGAGGTTAGGTGTGGGGTTGCTCTCATGAGGCTATTTATCATTTTATAAGTATTTGTTACTAGAAAGTTTTAAAATATTGCCTTTGTTCAATAGTACTGTTTAAATTTTCTTCAAAGTTTTAAACCCAGAAGGAAAAGGACCCGTATTTTTTGTTGTTCTGACAGGAGAGCTATGTGATGGACCCTACTCACTTTATAAATGAGTTTTGCAAAATCAGTAAGAAAGATACCTATTTCATGTAATAATATATTATACTACTGTACGTTGCGCAACGCAATGGATTACTCTGGGGCCCATTGCAATGATTGTGAATTATTTATATTTTTTTTTTCTTGAAAGCAACATGTTTTTACATCTCAAAATGATGAGATTAACGCTTTAGACATATACATTATCAAAATAAATTTTATCTTTTTTAATAAAAAAAATCCTTTTTGGTTAGTTCATTAGAATTTGGTAAATTCGAAATCCTATCAAGAAAGAGGCAAGTTATCTAACTTATGAGAATGAATCTCTTAACAAAATTTTCATAATATATCCATGGATGGAAACTAAAAATATTAAGCTTCATCAAAATCTATAAGTTTAAAATTCATGTATTTTTAGAATAAAGATTCTGTACTTCAATTAATTTAAAAAATAAAGATGTTTTCTAAATTAATTTTCTAAAAATTAAAAAATTTACTATACATGATAGTATAATTAAATAATAATACAAAATTTATCTAATTAAATTCGCTACTCATTACTTTTTTTTTATAATTCATTTTCCTTTCAGGTCATTGTTAGATGAAATCTTCACATAAAAGATATAACTTTTGAAAAATTATATTTTTATATAATATTTTTATGATGTTAGCCTCTATTTCTCTTCAGTATCTTAGTTGTCTTATCTTACATTTTTTTTCTCTATTATAATATATAATAATATAATTTGTCTCTCCTCTTTATTATATAAAAATATAATCTAATTGTACAATATAATAACTGAGAAAAACATATCACAAGCACACCATTACCTAAAGGTTTTGGTATGAAAAAAATTACAAGGCATATCACCTTGAGTAGAGAGCAGGAGCCAAGGAAGTCACAAAAATATAATGTACTGCTACAACCATATCTGATTTTGTGCCATCCATGGCACTTTCCCATTGTCAAGCCCAAGTGATCCTATCAATTTTTATTAGTCAAACTAACTGCTCACCTAATCTGAGTTTTCTTTTTAGAGAAACTGTAGATTCATGTTTACTTATGTTATCAGAATTGAAAAGTAATTCTAAATTGTCTTGTAATAATTTTATTCATTTTCTTATTTGTTAAGTATAGAAAGTATTAAATAATTTTATGTTTTAAGTAATTAAATATATTTATTTTTTACTTAATATTTGTTTATAAAGTATTAACACTATTGGAAAATAATGTCAGGTTTCATTTAAAGGGTTTGCTTGGTGGGAAAAAGGAGCAGAGATTTTCACCTTTTCACTTTTCCTCTTTTGCTTTTGTGGTAATCCAAAAGTTTTAAGATAAAAAAAAAAAATAACAACAAAGAAATTTATTTTTAATACCAATTCAATAATAATTTATCTCTTCTATCTCTTCCCCTTCAAGTGATTTCTTCCCAAGTTCCTCAATACTCACGAAATTCGAGATGCCACGAGGCTTCTTCCATCCTCTGCAGCTCCATCCTGCGTTTTGATCAGTTCACAGTCACCAACCCACATTCACTATATAAAAATTTGTCCAATTTTTTATTTTTATTTTAGTATAATCAAGCATATGTCATTACACAACATAAATTTGATTGACTTGTAGTTTACATTTTCAAATGCTCCTGGATCTTTATGCCCTCGATACAAAAAAGAAAAAGTTTATTGGTTTTAAAAAGGGGGAACTAGTTTAAGTAATAAATCTGGTGTTCATAAAAAGATGAGAAAAATTAAGAAAGAAAAGTTTCAACCTCCCTTGTTGTCTCCTCTCAAGGGACCATGACCATAACGTTGTAAGCTGTAACTCAATGCCAAAATAAAAAATAAAAAAATTGAAAGTTGCTGGGTGTAAGTTGTAACTCCTCTCTGCACTTTCTCAATCATGAACCAAACCAACACAACACTCACCGAAATTGAAAACTAAAAAGCAGTTACTATTCAAAACAATTTTAAAAAATAGGAAAAAAGAATCCTGATCATAGCAGACGCATTGTACTGACATTTGGGAAATCGAAGCAAAAGAATCTCTCGGCGCCATGCATGCATCCTCAGGTGTTTTTTCTTTTTCCAGTTTTTCTCTCAACTTTAGATTTTCTTAATTTCAGCTATTTTTATTTTATTACAAAACATATAGCAGCTTCTTACACTTACATTGGTGTGAACCAAAAATTAAAAAAAAAAAAAAAGTCACTTCTTACAAATTTCCCCTTACAAACAAAAGAAGGGAAAACAAAAATACTTAATAAGAAAAAAGAAAAAAGAGGATAGCCTCATCTGATATTTTCTCTTTATATTTTAATTTTTTAAAATCCAGAATTAAAAAAAAAAATAACAAAACTTTTTGTTGTTCTATGGTTTGTCCTTGAGAAGAGAGGCTAATCCGGTCACAACCTTAGTCCCTCTCTCAACACTCTTCGGCTTCACCGCCGGCGGTTGCCACGCCGGCTTCGTCGCCACCGCCGACTCCGCTTTAGCCTCGCCGTACTCAGTCTCCGGCGACATTTCCCCGCCGAAAATCAGCTCCAACTCACCGCAATCGCTCTCCCTAGTCGACGCCGCATCACCATCGGACACCGTTTCCGGCACGGCGGCGGCAGCGGCGACTTGCACGGAGGAGGACGGGGGTTGCTTGTTCTCCTTCTCCTTCTCCCTAATGCTAGACGGAGAGAGCCACTTCGCGAGCATGTAATCGCGTTTCCTCCACGGCGGAACGTGCATCCCTTTCTTCTTCAGACTCTGCTTCGCCGCTTCGGAAACAATCGCCACGATCTCCGTCAGCCTCTCCGATTTTCCGACGTAGGTGAACGGCAGCGATTGCAGCATCGCCTTGTACGTTCCCGTCGATCGCGCTACTTCAAACTCAGATCTAAAATCAACATCGACAATCAACCTTTCCCCTTCCACAATCGCATCGATGAATTCATACTCACCTAAATCACAACACACACCAAGTCAAACTCAAATCCAAATTCAAACTCAAATACAAAGTTAGTTGAATATATTATTATATACCAGCAGGACAAGAGGAAGTTTTCTCCCACTTCGATTTGCAGATAGAGGAATCGTAACCGAGAGAGGAAAGTGCTTCTGCGACGACCTTCCTCAAATCGTCTTTTCGCTTAAACGACTTGCCGTTTTTCTCAACAATCCTCGCCACGTCAGCTAGCAGGTTCCTCTCGCCGACACTCGCGCAGGGGATCAAGCTCTGCACAGCACAGAATTATTATAGCTTTATGCAAATTAAAAATTAAAAAATTGGATTAGGAATAAAATTGGTTAGTTTTTGTTTATTTAATTGAATATACCTTGAGTGATTCAGTGGCGTCGGCGTTGGATGATTCCGGTGCCGGTGCAGCACCGAAGAGGTCGAAATCGTCCTCGTCGGAGCTATTGGCGTTGAAGCAGTTGCAGCGGTTGCGACCACATTTCGGTGGCGCCGGTGGCTGCTCCTCCATGAAATTCTGCACCATTTTCGCCAAGCACACCGAGCTCGGTTCGAATTCTGCAACATCTCTGTTGTTGTTTTTCGGTAACTGGCGGTCGAAGACGAACAACCTTTTCAGGCGCGACTTCAGCACCGACTCGTTCCGAACCACCACCGCCGCCGCCGTCGCCGCCGCGGTGTCCTTCACCATCTCGGAATCAATGTCAATTGCAATTGGTTGAACCTTCATCGGAGCCATGCTTCTACTTTTTTTTTCTCAGAGCTTCTATTCTTTTTGTCCAAAAAACGGGAAAAACCCTAGTCAACACACATTCATCGTTCCTACTTCCTACACCAGTCAATAATAACTCACGGATTCGGCGTGTTCTTAAGAGAGGAAAGGTTAAAAAAAAAGAGAAAAAGGAAAAAATAATTAAAGAGGGATTATATGTAGTTATGTACGGGTTTTTTTTTTTCTTTCTTCTAGGCTAAGGGAGTGAAGGTTTTTTGGAGGTGAGTGTTTTCGTGGAACACGTGGCGACGGTGGTCGGAGAGACGAGCATTGTTCATCGACGGGGAAGTTAGGGTCGCCGGAATGTTCATTCTCCGGCGGCGATGGAAAAGAAAGAAGAGAGAGGTTTTAAAAAAATTATGGTTTTTGTTTAGTTATTGTTCTTTTTCTTCTTTTGTGTGATGAAAAGCGTTCTGGATTAGGTGACGGTGAGATCGGGGTTTTATAACGAGTCAAGGTTGCTGACTTGGACTCTCTCTCGCCACGTGTGTCCAACGTGGCACCCGTCATTTGGACAACGTTGTTTGCTAACCGCACCCTGTTTGCACCGAAAGCTTCTCCCACTGAACGACGCGTGTCGAGAATGATTGCCTTGTTTCTTCACGGGTGAATTTACGGTGGTGTCCTTTGTTGTAAGAAGATGATATATAAATTATCTTTAATTTTAAATATCTCATTAATTTTTTAATATATTACACCATAAATTTTATTGTCCTTATATATGAATATATTTATAATATTTTGGAGGTGTTTATCAGATATTTTTCTTGTAATAAATAAACACCCTTCGTTCGATTCAGTGATTGATTGATCATATTGCTTTTTTCTTTTTATTTTTTTTTCTAACGAAAGAAAATAATTAATTAATTACCTGAGGTTTTAAATCGGAAAAGAAACAAAAACTAATGATGCGTGAGAGTGGAGGGAGAGATGGAGATCTTTATGGCGTGTATGTGAAGTCCATGCTGTCATAGATGTGTGCGCCTAATGTATTCGACGCGTGTCCATCGAACCAATGGTTTACCTTACGACCTATCAGATTATATATATATATATATATATATATATAAAATACTATTTTGATAATTTGAATGATTGATTTGTCAAAAAAAAAAAAATAGTTTGAATGATTGGAAGGTATACAAATTCAATTCATGAGACTCGCCTCATATATATTATATCCATAATAATCATATTAATTATATAACTTTTATTCCATTGATAATGTATGAAATTAAACAATAAAAAAATGAAGTCATAAAAATGTTAATAGCAATTGACCAATCATCTTGAGCATAATATTTGAGCTAAGTTTTATTCGAATCAGTCTAGAACATGTAAATGGCAAAAAGAAGACACTTGCTCAAGCTCAAGAATGGTAATGAGAAGAATAAAGATAACGACAACGACAAACTTGGATGTGGCAAGAATGGAAGGGCGTGGGAATGAAAGAAGCAAAGGTGCGAGTGCGAGTCAAAAATGTTGTATTATGTGAAAGTGAAAAAGGTTTAGAAAAATCATAAATTTGAGGTTTTGTAACACTCTTTAGTCTCTATATCAATTATACAAGGAATTGATCTAGAAGGTCACTTTTTATATTAATTTTTTGTATAGCCTATTTTTTAGAGAGTTTTGTATAATCTATGTAGAAAGTTATAGCTATAAATTTTTAAAAATAAAACTTGTCAATATTTTAGAACAGTTATAACAGGAACCAATGTATAAAATGCTTTCTCTATTGGTTAAAAAACAATCTTAAAAACTTAGTTTAAAATTTTTTAAAAAATCGAAAAGGCACGCTCATTTGTAGATCAGTTACTAGTATAATGTAAAAAATATTTTCTAGACTTGTTCTCTATATTACAAAAATGTCACTGTTGTGCATAGTATAATGTGAAAAACATTTTTTTAAAAGTCATTAAAATTATTGAAGGTTTTCACCTCTCTTTTCATTTCATTACTTTTTACCTAATTAATAAATTAATGTGTGTTGGTTACTTTCTCCAACTCTTATAAGGAAAAATGAATTTATCATATTAATGTATAATATTTACTGTAAAGTAATTAAAAATATTTTTAGTAAAAATATGATTAACACAGAGGATAATTTAAAAAGAGTATTTTAAAAAAGGACAAATAAAATTTAAAAAATTCTTACGTATACCAACAGAGAAAGTATCTAAATTAATTAAGAGTGAGACTCATGGAATAAATAAATTAAATAAAATGGTATGAGTAATTAAATAATAAAAACACCACACACTAATAATTTGATATTGAACTATTTTTTTTACGGGGAAAATTGAACTATTTTTTATTAAGATAATTTACGTTTAACAAAAATTGAAATACCGTACCCTTTAACAAAACAGAAATTAAAATACTAATATACTCCTAATATGTTTTTATTAATATCAGACTATATTTTGTTATTATCATGATATTGATACAAAATAATTTTATTATATATAATGATTAATTTTTGTTAAAAATTATGAGCACTGAATACACTCTACAAGATAAATATTATGCTTTAGTTATGATTTATTCTATATCCAAAGACTAATTAGATTGGAACCATGTATCCCTTGATTAAATTAGAATATAACCAACTGAATTATTGATAATCATTTTTGTTAAATTACAAACTTTATATATATATCAATTATATTTCAAATATTTTGTATAGTACATTATATTATTAGTGTAAATTTACAATGCAATACTAGGCGTTTAATTTAATTTTGAAGACTAATATTTTTATAATTTTATTCATAATAAATGATGCTTTTTTAAGTTACTAAACTTTCTACATCATCCTCTAAGTACAAAACAATTTAATATGTTATTAACAAGTTTTATTTTAAAAAAAAGGGTGGAGTTTGGAGCTGTGGGGCGTCCTTTAGCCCAAAATTGCTGATACTTGTAACAAATGCTTGTATTATTATTAACTCTTAAGTTTAAGCTATGCCGTTACTCAAGAATCAAGATTTATTATAACCATAGACTATCTAAATTCTAAACATACCAATAAATAAAAAAGTCTCAGCGGGGGGCCTCGAGATGCCTCCATTTTATGGATCTGCTTTTAATTTTCCTCTCTCTCTTTTTTTTCTTCTTCTTGTTATTCTGTTCTAGTACTATTTGTGATCATATTTATTTTTTATTCTTATAATTGAATCACAGCAGAAAATGACAAAATGTATTTAATAAAGGTAAATATCAGGGGGCGGAAACTGTATTTTATATAAAAAAGTAAAAAGTTATTTGCATTTTTAAAAAATGTTTTATTTTTATTTTAGTTACAAGTATATTACTTCTTTTCTATTTTTAAATGTTTGTATAAAATACTAAAGAAATATTCATTTTTTATAAAAATATTTTAAAATAAAAAGTAAAATAAAAATAGAAAATAGAAAGTTGATATTATATTATTGTGATGGAAATATATATATATATATATATATATATATATATATATATATATATATATATATATATATATATATATATATATATTAAAGACTCTTAAATTTGAATGATGTATTGAAAAACGAAAGAATTCAATTAAAAATCATATTTTTTAATCTTTGTGGTATTAAATTTTTGTTATTATTTAATTACCTGATTTATTTCACTTTAAATTTTATGTGTGTGCGCGTGTCTTTCAAAACATCTTAAAATATAATTTTTTAAAGTTTAATTTTAATACACTGTTGTTGTAAAAAAATAAATTATATTGTTAACCGGATATAGTTGTTTAGATATAACTTTGAATAAAATTGTTATAAGAAAATAATATCTTAACTATAATAATAATAATAATGTTTAACATATATGTTGGTCGTTATATATGTAGCACATTTTAAATTTGATCTCTATACATAAAACTTATTAAATCGATCATTATATGTGTAAATTTGATCTGGACGGCTCATTGATAATCCACGAAAACAAAACCCAAGAGAGACTCATCCTCCAGAACCCTAAGAAAGCCATTCACAACCCAATCTTCTTTGATTTCCCAGTCCCCAAGGATAGGGATATAAGAGAGAAGATTATGGATTTAATTAACAAAAAAACTAATTGCAAATATAAATTTGAAAATGTTGATTTTTGGTTTCGTTTTCATTAATTGATTTGTTTCATGCATGTTACACATTTAGTGCTTCCATTTCCTTGAGGGAGAGCACTCATAATTAATGTAAGTTCAAATGTTATTTATTTACATTCTATATATTCTACATATCAATGTAACTTTACACGCATTGTCCTTCCATTTCTAATGTGCAATTAAACGTTGCCCTTACTTTGTTAATTTTCTCCGATTTGTGAATTTCATCAAAATAGTTACATGCACTTACCCATAATGATTTTTCTTGTAACAATGATGATAAATTTTAGATCATTGATGCCCTAATGGACTGCATTCATACTGTAATGATAGTCTAGGTAGCTTATGGGTCATTTTACTAGTCAGACATCTCAAATTTTCATGAGCGTGGAAAGTTAGGCCGAATGTAAGTAATTGAAATGATGGAGCAAATTGTCGTTTATGAGAGTTAAAATGGTGAAAACAAGGGTTATTAGATTGAGGAGGACTCCACAATTGTACGCATGTCGGGTCAATTTCTCATCATATTTACAGTAAAAGAGTAAAGACACATCCCTGTTATAATTTTGTGTACGATCTGAGTACAAATTTCCCAGCCACAAAATTCGTCTCATTTAGAGGAGACAGGAGACAAAGTTAACATTAATATTATTTTTTTATACATTTAATGTTCATATCTTATAATCACATTCCTTATATAAAATGGTATATTTCGATTTGTGTGCCCCTCTTTACCACACTCACATAATGGTTTACGAACATAGTGATGCTATTTTCATTTCAGATTTGTATCATAAGTTTTGCAATGGGGGAAAAGTAGGAATAGAAGAAAAAGGAGCTTGGGATAAAATATGACAAGTAGTAGAGATAATTATTTTTTGCAAGAATGTCAAAGAAAAATAATACTGCTATAGTATTCTTATAAATAATATATATATAATTAACTTAAATTGAATAAGGGAACAAGAACTGAATGAAATCTTTTTTCCCAAACAAGCAAAAGAAAGAAAGAAAAAGGAAAAGGGAGAAAAAGATGAAAGGGATATTTCATTTACCTTACAAACGCTGTGGTGTTACATTTGGTGTGGCAAAAGGAAAATCAAGAGGATAAGCTAAAGGGATGCAGTTGAGCTTCATAGATTTCAACATTTGAATCTCTCACTTTCTCTTTTTGTCTTGAAAAAGAGAAAAAAAAAAAAAGACAGAAAGAAAGAAAGAATTATTTAGGAGGTGAAGGAATTGAAATGAAGTCTTGCTAGCAAGATACCAATATATTTCGACAAGCAACTAAAAAAAATAAAAATTGATGTGAAAAGGGGATTCGATTATTTATGTATTTAAAAGATTGAGAAAGTTTTCCATGACCAAAAATTCAATTTGTTAATTTCTTGTAGAGCTTTATATATTTCTGTTCAATGAAATTGTTCATATGTGTATATGACTGCTCCGATCCATATGTAATTGAATGCAGCACAAATTTGTAAATGTAATGAATGATATGATATACCCCATCTTTAATTGATCACAAGAACTTCTCTGACCCAGCATTCATCGATAATATCAAAGAAACGATATTTAAAGTTTTAAACTATATATATAACTGCTAAGTTCAGTTCTGTGGCGTGTGGTAGGTATTTTTTTTATTTTGACATTAATACAGCACCATCTATAGGATGTTTTGGTTTTGTTTTTGGATTACTATAGTCTGTAGATGCAATCACAACACCCCTTTTAATGAAAGTTAACATTTCACCTTCCTGATCTTTATAACTCATTGCCATGCTAGTCCAACTTGAAGTTGAGTTTTCATGCTCACCAATGTGTTCCTTACGTATATTGAAATTAATATTTACATGAAACAAAGGCCATATAATCGTACATATGACATGCAGGGTGGGCCAAACTCAAAGTGGATAAGGCCCTCACTTTGTGAAAAATATTTTTTAAAAATATTAAAAGTAGTTAGTAATTAACTAATAAATAATATTAGTCAATGATAAGAATAAGTAGAGATTATCATAATAATTTATCCAACTTTTGTTATTTAATATGTCTTATATGTATGGTTTTCCCATAAATGATGTTTTCAAGATATTTGAATTCTTAGTGGTATTCACTATTTAACTGAGGAGAGAAATAAAAAATAAAGAAATATGAAAAATAGATAGAACGGATATAAATAAAAGAAAAATAGAATAAAATTAATATTTTATTTAAAGGATAAAAATAAAAACAAGTAGAGAAGAAGTTTCTTTCTACTTATTTAAATGATTAGAAAAGTAAAAAGAAATAAATAGATGTAATAAAAGAACTTTTGATACTAATTGAAAAATTCAAATTTAGCTAAAAAAATCTGAAATTTTCATTATATTATTTTCTTATTTTGTATATTTATTTTTATATATGTTACAAAAAAATATTTTTTTAAACAAAAAGAAGAAAGTAAAACTCCTTAACAAGAAATTATTACATAGTTTCAACCAATTTCAACATAACCAGTAATTAAATTTTTTTATTTATAAAAAAGAACGTATCATAAAAAAATTGACCGGAACTACATATTTTCGGATCATGTAACTATTTCTTTCCCTTGACATGCTCCCCTCCGTTTCTAACTCAGTAGAGAGAAAGATAATACCTTTTTTTTTAATAAAAAATTGTGGGTCTTATGTCCCCATTTTCTTCCTCCTTATAATATAGCAATCGACAAAATAAAAAAAAAAATTTCATTATTTATATTCATCCAATCATATTAATAGCATAAGGCCATTATTTATACAGACGATGATTAACTTTGTCTTTTCATTCTTCTTTCTTATAAGTATTATGAGGAAATCCAAATCCAATTTTCAGATTCTCTATTATGAAGCACAATTCTTTCACCATGTGCTAAAGTCCATTGTAGGTAAAAATATAATATATGCGGTAAAAATAAAGTATTATAATTGGTAGATGCAATTTGGTATTTGAGTCTCTTAATTAAAATTTAGAGTTTGATTTTCAGTTTGAGATGAAATTGTAAATGAAGCTATTACTTTATTTTAAAATGGATCAACTGGTGGAAGAAATATTAGTTGAGTGCAAAAAATATACGCCCCTTATATCTTATAATTAACAAAAAGGCTTGTACCACTTGTGTTAAAGTTGTCTGATAAATATTTGTTTAAATAAAAAAATAAATTGAGGAATTATTTTATTTTTTAATTTAAAAATTGGATTCATTCCAAATTTTAGAGACTAAACAGATAATTAAAAAAACCAAAGTGTTAGAAATTACAATCAACATGTAATATGCATATATATATATATATATATATATATATATTAAATAACATGTAATTTTTTTCATACTAATTTGGGATTTTTTCAAACATCAAACTTATAACATTTGCATTGTTTAATATTAAAAATAAGCACTTTTATAATCTTTTCATGATTAACATATTAAAAAGGGAAAGGGTGGGCTATTAGTGATGCATAATCATGTGCAATGGATTAAGTTATTGCCACTAATCCCTTGGATTTATTTTTCCATGATGCAATACTACTGATACCTCTTTAGTGAACATCTTTTGATGATGTGTACTGAAATTATTGAATTTTCTTTTTGAAAAAAAATCCCATCTTTTGCTCTAAATCTTTTGGAAACATGGGCTGGCTATTATAGCTTCAAAGATGCAAATTAAATGCTTTTATTTTACCATGGTTTTACTTTTGTGCGACTTGAGGAAAAAGTTGCACTAATTAATTGGTTAGGTGAGAAGTCTTAAAAATTGCATTAAGCAGGTCCTACATTCCTTCAAAATTTACAAATATCAAAATGATCATTTTTTTTTCTTGTACATACTTTTATTTCCCAAGAAACATATGTTTAAGGATCATACTTTTTCTTTTCATTAGCAGTAACTAATTTGTATAGGAGGATATATGCTAATAAAGCAGGAAAAGTAGGCATGGAACTGATGGAAGATAAGCTTATTTGGTTCCAATCTATAAGCAAATTAGTAAATTCACTCATGCATTCCCACAAATCAAATTTATTTGTGTATGTAAAATAATAATAATTATTATTATAAAACGATAGGAAATTAATTAAAATCTTGGAAGAGATAGGCTAATATAGAAATGGTGCAAAGTTGACCTTAGCGGTCACATCGTGTCCAATATATATTTTTAGAGACAAAAATTTATGCAGTTTTAGACTATTATCTAATTATAATTCATTATAAATAGATAATAAATTTATTTATTTTTAAAATAATTATCTTAAAATAATTTAAAAGATGATGATTTATGATTAAATAATGAATAACAATTTAAAATTATTTTATATTATCAATGCATTCATATTACCTTCATATTTTAAATATATACACATTTATTTTTAAGTACAAATATGTTAAATAAATTATAATTATATATTATATTAAAATACAAAATGATATAACTTTTTAATACATTCATACTTTAAAAAGTACCGAGTACCTTAGAAAATTTTGATATATAAATGAAATTTGATTACATATTTTATTTTTATAAAAAAATAGTTAAATTAGGTGTACATAAACAAATATCTTTGAGTTTTTCTAATGTACATTCACTCATTTTTTTTAATTGAGTACATTAACAAGTTGTAATTAAAGTATATAAATAATATAACTTCCTAACGTATTCAGCTCTAATTAGAAATAACAAGTTGCAAAGCAGTATATAGTCATTTCAAATGTATTTTCTATTTAATATGAAAATTTGCATATCAATTTATTTAACGGATGAAAATAAATACATAACATTTTAGGCTATATATTTTGATCCCTCTTTCACACTAGTGTCTTTATGATAAAATGATAATAGTCTCTCTCATTTGCTATCAACACTAAACCAATTTAACTTAATCTCTAACCTCATACCAACAACCATCACTGTCTTAGACTGGTGAACTCTACTCTTAATATGGTCCTTGAAGAAGTACTTGAATTATGCACTAGCTCAAGTAGGCATGTCCTAAACCATACGCTCATATACCAATTGTAAAAGATAAAGGAGAGGAGGAAGAGGAGACTTAGGAGATAAACTCTTCTTAATATGTTTACCTTTTGTGTTTCTTTATTTGTTTTCTCAACTGCAAACACTTCAGTTCATTTTATAGATAAAGCAAATTCTTAAAAATAATATTTTTTGAATTCATTATTTGAAAGGACTACCCTACAATTGGATAAAGATAAATACAATTTGCTAAATAATAAAGAAAAATGCTAATTAAATAAGAGGAAAAAATAGTGAGGGAAACAGAATATACAGTACTTGAGTGTCATTTTCCATCTAGTCTAGTCGTTACAGTTGAAGCCTGGTGCCTATAATTGAATGGTTGATAGTGCGGGTATTGTATTTATATATTTATGCAGATGAGGGGTCAGATCCTTGAACAAATCACCCTAAATAATGCTAGTGTAGAAAACAAAAAGTGCAAGTAAAATTTATGTTCGGCAGCAAAATATCATTGTACCAAATTGTAAGCTTTCATCCATTGCCCTTGCTTATAATGTTACTGTATGTTAAATGAAATACATTTTTTTTTCTTTCTAATGTGAAGTATTTATTAATTTTCTTAATGATTAAGTACATGCTTATTTTACAGTTAAAAATTCCGTGACACACATTTTAATGTAAATCTAAATGATAAAAACAAAAATAAACACAAAAGCAATGATTCTAATCCGTTAACAGAATGTTTACTTTGCAAACGTAATTATATAACAGGAAACTAAACCTGCACTAATTTCTATTAAAAAGCATGACTAATCACTTTTAATAAATCTTTAATTCTAAACTGAATTTTGATATACAAAGGGGAACGTCTGAACTAAGTTATAGCTCTCTTCTTTGATACAACCAAGCAACCAATGAGGAATATAATATGAATCCATCAAATTAATATACATCACAAAATAACTGCATATATAGTCACAAGGAGCAAAAGTATGAGTCACTGTCCATATTTCCCATCTCAGAATGCATAATATAAGCAACCAACACAACACTGAAGAAAAAGTCATTCACTATTTGACCACATAGCCATATTAGATAGGCCATTGTCAGACATATTTGTTGTTCATATATTTCCCAAAAGCACCTAAATGGGTGGCCTACCAGCCCATTAGTAGTTACTCACAAACCTAGGCAAGTGTATATCTTGCTCAACTTATAGATATATTTGCAATATCATGTTCATACAATTTGATATAATTATATGCCACATGGGATTGGACCCACGCACGTAAAATGATTGACAATGTCTGATTTACCTAAGAGGTATATATATAAAACCAAGATATGCTTTGCTTGACCTTGTTAATTCCACAACATGATAAGGGAACCATATGTTGTTCAAAGATTATATTTATTAATTTAAGCTTGCTTTCTTATCAACAAGCATAAAAAATTCTCTTGGGGTGCCTTGCAGATATAAACTACTACTGAACAAGGAATATGGGTAAATTATATATGGTGGTTCTTAAAGCAATCCTTCTAATCTTGCATGTCATTTGACCCAATTTTATGGGCTGTTTTACTTTATCGAATAAAATCTCAATTATCGTCCAAGAAATAAATCTCAATTTGTTATTAATATTTTTAAGAAAATGTATTTATTGGGAGATTGATTGTACACCACATTCATATGTGTGGGCTATCTCCATGACGAATGGCAGATTGTGAGTTCATTTCATTATTAAAAAAAAAAGGTTTGTATTTGTTTGTATCATTTACTACAAAATTTGGTGTATAAATAAAAAACCCTTATTTTTCTACGTTGATATAAAAAATGAAGACCTGATAATGACTCATGAGGACATAAAGGTTATTGAAAAGGAAGGCCATATAGGACATGATACCCTGTCGTCACCAAAAACCAATTTTGACATTCCTGTTTTGGTTTACTTAATTGAATTTCCCATGTCAAAGGCCTAAAACAAGGCTTCATCTTAACGTTGCTGTTCCCTGTATTTGATTTTAGATTTTGGAGTTTGTGCTCAAGTGATGGAACAACAAATTGTTGGTAAGTGATGGCACAATTTAACCGTTACACACGGGTTGAAAGAGTCAAGTGTGATCATGAATATGTGGGCCAATTAATGGGTTTATGAATTGGGCTCATTTGTTACGAAGCTATATCATTGTAGAACGGAGAAGTTTGTTTCATGTAACGGATTTCTCAACACATCGAAATTTGGTTTATCTCAATAAATATGTTTCTTGAATGGAAAATGTAAAAATATTTCTTTATTTATATACAAAATCCAAGTAAAGAGTTAGATATTAACATCCACAAAAATATTACAGCAGTATCAACGACTTAGTGATTCATTTTGAAAAATTATAAAAATATTATCAATTTTAATTTAATTTTTATAAAATTCTATTTTATTCTTATTCTTTGTATTTTTAAAAATAATGGATTTTTGATCCCTTACTAAAGACAAAACATATACAGTAAAATATTAAAATCATATTATTTTAGTAAATATAAAAATTAAAAATGAGTAAATTTTATTAAGATTAAAACAAAAAATATATATTTTTTAAGACATTTTTTAATTAACTATCAAATACATAATATTTTTTTAGTAAAATACTACTTTAATTATAAGATATAATTCCTATAGTAATATATATAAAAAAAGTCAACAATTTTCCATCGTTATCTAAATAAAATATTTTCCCAGGAGTGATGATAAGATATTGAGTTAACGATCTTTGTGTAAAATTTTGTTAGAAATTACGTATTAATTGCTGACATGATCAAAATAATATATATATATAAATGAAAGATAATCTTTAATGTTTAATTTAGTTTTTGCTGTTGAATTATGTATAAATTCAAAATTTTAAAATAATATTAGAACTTATTCTAATATAGAATATAGTTGTTGTTTAGGCCTATGTTACTCACTATTTGACAAATATGGAATTATTTACATATGTTTGATAGTGTAATCATTATGTTTGAGATGTCTAGATGTTAGTATGAGAGATTTTAGATTTAAATGTGACCATAATAATTGGCATAGGAGGTGTTATGGTGATTTCAATTCAACTTTTTTTTTTCCTCTCAACTTCTTCCCAACTTGCATTTGCAGATGTAGGGCCTCTACATTTTGGAGTTTGATAGTTCGAGACGATGCGTGGCCAGCTGAGAGCCACTTCACTTTGCGGTTTCAATTCTATTTTATCCAAAACCATTAAATTTTGTGAAATATATATATTAGTAACATTTTTTTTGTGATGAAATTCACATGTGTTGTAATAAATATGTGGTTTAAACTTTAAATTCTGTTTTTATGGGTCTCATTCTCAGACTAGTAAATTCCAAATAAGAGACAGCGTCTTTAAAAAAGAGAGAAAATATGACCACTATAATTTCAATTAGAAAATGTGTCCTAGCACTTCTCATAATTTTTTGATATGTGGGGTGGAGAAATAGGATCATGATAGGTACAGTTAAATTCAAATGTTATAAGTCCAGTCAAATTCAATGAGGCTCATTACATAAATGTATTTTTTTTCTTATATGTTTACTTAAATACTAATTAGTTAGGATTTTGTCAAATTAAACATATATAATTCGCGAGTCCAAGCACGCACATAAAAATGCACCCTCCGACTTCACTGACAGATATTGTATTGAATGTGCATATGAATCAATCAAATTAATATACAAATAAGAAGCTCCTCTCTTTTGGGTTTATGGTTATTTAAATGATAAGATCTATTTCCTTTCATTGTTTATTTGATACTTTCATTCCTAGCTATTGATACATGTATAGTTTTCCTTTTCTCTGTCTTCCTACTTTCTTCTATGCATTTTTTTTTGTTTATATTCTTTCTACGTTGAAGTTAAATAGAAAAGAACAAAAAACAAAAGGAGCAGTTGCAGTCTATTTAAATTTTAATGGATAAAGGTTAAAGAACTACATTTCAGTTTAAGGAATTTGAAATTTGCTGCAGCAAGAAAGACTCTTTTCATAGTATGGGGGTGAAGCCCCCAGGTAAGGTAGAAGGGTGATTTGATAATTATGTCTCGTAGGTTTAGGTTTATTATTGTTATATAAACCGGTATAACCCTGTTATTACAGTACACATCAAACACCGGGTAGCCTAAAACCTTAATATTTAAGTTTCTAAGTCTTTCTTTCAATTATATAATATTTAACTTTCTAATTCTTACAAACTCCATCTCACACTTACTTAATGATACTCTTAAAACTTACATGTTTTAGATATTTATATCATTGCTCTATCCACCGAACATGTCACTTAGACCTACTATTAAAAAGACTTTTGATATAAGAGATTCTTAAACCAAAAAATCCAATTAATTTTTAAGCTTTCAATCACCCACTTTCAATTTTCAATTTTCAATTTCTAGTTAATTTTTCGGCTAATTTTATGGATGATATCATAAATATTTGACAATGATCTATAGAACTCGATGGTAATAATGTCAACGTGTACAGCCATAAAGAAATTCACTGGCATTAACATAGATTACCAAACGGTGAGCCCTTTGAAACACACACACACACACGTGTATATATATATATATATATATATATATATATATATATATATATATATATATATATATATATATATATATTCTTTTAATTAAAAATACTAACATCTAAATTTTGAAGCATGGACGATATAATGTAATCTAGAAATAGATGAGAAATGAAATATGCTCTCAACTTAAATACTTGCATTGTCTTCAAAAAATAAAATATAAAAAACATTCGTACTTGTATTGACTGCTACATATCTGAGACAATAATTATAATACCCCCTTATACATTCAAATTTCTGGCCTTGAGCAATGAAAAACAAATTCTTTTGAGATTGCTCTCCATGTCATCCAAGAAGCCAAAATGAACAAGTCTTAAGCCCCACTGGAGATTTAGACTTGAGGTGCCAAGGTAGAGATGCCTTGATCAATTTTATCTGCAATGTGGAAGTGAAACAAGAGGTGCAATATTTCTGATAGGAATCCAGCCACCTCTAAGCAGTTTTGAAGATACTTTACAAAGAATGGTAGCCTCATTAATTACCCTCCCCTTATCTTATTCTTTGCTTCATTTATCTTGTACTACTACATACCTTTCTCTGTATCCTTCCTAATTTACTCAACATATCGTTTTTGACATGCCTCATTATCTCCATTGTAATCAGATGCTCAGTCTCTTATTTACTAAAAACTGTTTGTTGTCTAACATTCAAAAGTTATGGGTTGAGTGTTGGTTTTAAGTGAAAAGTGAAAAGTGAAAACCAAGAATAATTTAATTTGCCTTGTTTATTCACACATAAAGCCTTGAATTTCTCCTTTTGCACCTTGAAAAGTAGGCAGTACTAATAGTACCTGAGTGTTGAGTGCGCTGACAAAGTTTCAATATATGTAGCTTATTTTCAGTGCAATCAATCATCTATACAGTGTGAGCTTTAGGCATACTTGTCAGATAATTTAAATTCATATATGGCGATGAAGCCTTTTAGACTCTTTTGGCTGGGCCATTCTTTGTTTTTCAAGTGTTACAACAATGTCCTTGTTTGATTTCTTTTTGAGGGGCCAAGTGCTTGCATCATTCTGAAACATGAAACATATAACAATGTATGTAACACTCTACAAACAGAATCAATCCATATGTTTAGTACATCTATATATTGTAGCAACATATATAGCAACTAAGCTATTGTAGTCATGCGAGTCATTTAACCAAGAAGCACCAAATGTGCCTCACGGTTTGATTTAGTTGTGTCCGAATAATAGAAGTGATGAACAGCGTATAGCTACACCGCATACTAATACAACAAAGTTCTAGATTTTGACATCAACTAAAATGTCCGAATTCTATTTACCCATGTAAATATTAGTGATACTATGGTTGGTCATACAAAAATGCAGTCCAGCAGGTCAGCAACCGAAAGTAAATCTTATAACAGGAAGAATTAGAAAACTGTAATTTCTTCTTCAGTGTACTAAAGGACTATCAAATTTTAAAAGTAGATAAGTGAAACGTATATATCAAACTATAAGTAAAAGTTGAAACTTATTTGCTACATTTTTCTCAGTTATTTCTTGTTTACTGAAAATTAATGGTGACAGTCTTGAGCTTGAAAACATCTGAGTACAATGCTTGAGATATTTGAAATTTGAAAACATCATGAAGCTCCTAACATTACAATGATAATTGACACATTAATGTACTGAAAATTGCTTCCTAAGTGAGGTCTCATGAACAATTGTGAATACATCCACAACTGACACCTCAAATGTTCATATTATCAAATTAAAATGCCAGTTGTGATATATTGTGTGTGCGAATTTCATGTAATAAAACATTATGATTACCAGAACATATTTAAGGGAAAGGAAAAATAAACCATTAGATAGAATGCATGCATTCAATTAATTAAGAATTATGTTACCTTTGGTATAAAAAAATAAAAAATTAAGTTACCTGTACATACATATCACAAGCAGAAATTACATGGACTTGAGTCGCATAACAGACTCTTCCTATATACACAAATTACATAAACGATCATTTCACCTTGTTTTCCCTCTCGTCCTTCTGTGCGTGTGTATGTAATGCTTGTCTAGAAAAAAGTCTCTGTGAATAGTTTTTCCCTTCTATTAAAGGGTCATAGACTAATAATCATAGAGTACAACAGCATGTGTAAGTTAAAAAGTAAACACTACAATTTAGAAAATTTCCAAAACTGCTCCCATGTTAATATGTTATCCTTTCTATTTCACAAACCACTAAGATTTTCTCCATATATCAGCTAGAAAAAAATATGAAGTTCAATACCACATGGATTTTACAGTAAAAAAAGAATGGGCCACTCGAGGTAATGACTATTATGGACTAGAAGCCAATCTAGAAAAGAGCCACAGGTACATGTCTATAAGAGTCATACTGGTCAACTACTTCCTGCACCTCCCATTTGCTTTCTGTACCTATTCCGGAATATAAAATTATAAAATTATATTCTGGAAAGGGATATTACGACTTTGTCGTCTCCTCAACATTATCAGATCGATGTGTTTTACTTTCTTATTTGTTTTCTTATAAATATTTTTTTAAAGTTATAATATACATGTAGTAAAGTTATAATAATGCAACTACGGCATGAAGAAAATGTATTGTTGAATTTTGTTAACCAAAAAAATAGGATGAAGAATAACTTATTTTTCTTTCCTATTTGTTTTCTTATAAATATTTATTAACAAGTTTATCTAAACGCACATGGCTGCTTCTGTTTTCACTTTTGCTTTTTTAATTCTGAAAACAAGGAAAACATGCAAACTAGGAAATAAGAAAATAGTTTCTAAAAATAAATTTACCAAATAAGTTTTTCTATTTCTCATCTCCAAAATTGTTTTCAAATTAATACTTATCAAACAGGTCTTTTTCTTTCCTCATTTTATCATAAAAACATTTTTTCAATGTTATTTTATAAAATATTTTAAAATGAAATAATCAAAAAACACAATCAAGCAAAGTCCTTACACTTCACTCCCTTGCGATATGTTCATATTACACTGCTCTTTCAACATCACTTATTATATATTTGAACTCATTATCGACTTTGGACATGGATTGCTTGGATCATTCATATTTTTTTGTTATATTTTATGAATTTGTAAAAAATATTTAAGGATTTAAGAAAGGGGTGAAGCTTAAAAAATTAAAATGAAAAGAGAAAATATTTTCACAATCAAATCGCTACTAAAGAAGAAGCAAGAAAAAAAGAGAAAATTAAACAAAACACTATACACTAACCGGTCACTTGATCCTTAATGGACTACAAGGATTGTGACCCACCAGACAAGTTGATGTTTTTACCTATTTTCGTTGTTGGATTAAAAGATTTGGAAAATCTTTCTGGAACCAAGATCCTCTATGGTCTTTGCATTGGGATTTCCAATGCTCTTTCCAACTCCATTTTCCCTGTGACTTCCTTCTCCAACTCTCGCCAGAACACAACACTTGAGTGGCATTGGCAATTCCGAAGGCCTCGGAGCATATTGTCAAGAAAACCACCTGACACAAACTCACAATGTAGAAATGAACTCGTGAAAAAAGTTGTTTTTTTTTAAAGACTAAAACAAATGGGTATATCCCTTGAAAGCATCGAACGTGAAGCGTCTAAAGATATCTGAATTCATGTTGGCAACGTTGGAAAGAGGGTGTTACATTACTGAAGGTCAACTTGATATTTGGACTCCATGAAATAGGTTCGAGCGTGAGTACTAAAACTAAGGAAAACCACTGAGAAAGATAAACAGTGCCTAACTGCTTATGAAATCAGAGGGAATGCACGTGAGTGAGTGTATTTGAAGTCTGATTAAATAGTTTTGAGGAGTGCATATTTGCACACACATCTAAGGTGCATTTAGTGGTCAAGCTGAGGTCAACATTCTATATATTAATTGAAATTTTCCCACTTTTTCAACAAAGTTCATCAAATTTATAACGTTTGAATCCAGGAAAAGAAATAACATTAAATATGAACTAAAATATTTGATATTTTTATGATTTTCATTGTTTTGAGTTTTAAAAATGAAATATTTATCCATTACACACAGTTGATATTATTAATAAACTAACAAAGTGGATAACTCATTACCAACAATAATTCTCATGAAATTAACATAACTAGTACTGTAGCTCATAGGCTGCATATAATAAAGATTTGGTTTTTTCAATTATATTAAAATTTATAATGAATAAATATTTCATTTGGTCTCCAATGATAAATTAAAGAATCTATAATAAAGAAATTTTATTAGAAAGACATGAATTAGTTAACAATTTTTAATATTTTCCATTTAACTTTTTTACTTTTTACTCTATATACTTATTAGAAAAATCTTTATTATTTTAATTAAAGTTATTTTATTTTTAATAAAATAAATATATTTAATGTATAATATTGAATATAAATCATGATAAATATATGACAAAAAAAATCTTGAGTATCAAATCAAGGAATTACTTTAACACTTTCTCCTTATGTTTCATATCAAGAATACCATTTATATTAAATTATATTTGACAAACAAACCAAATTAATTAAGGTACTCATGTTAAAAAAAATTAAGGTACTCCTTCTCGACTCTTGACCCCTTCCAATGAAAGTACATTCTCGACATGTACGTGGCATTTTTTTTCCTTTGAAAATTAATTGCAACATTAGGCGTGTTTTTCTAATTCTCAAAGCGCGTTGACAGTGATCTCTCAATTCAATATATACCAAAGTACATGCATACGAGAGCATCAAGAAAGCTAAACTGAAAAATATTTTATTATCTTGTAAGATCTTTATTTTAATTTTTTCAAAAACATTTTATAAAAAAAATATGAAATAAAAAAGATAAATTTATTGTTTTAAAAATGTAAAGCATATTTAATTTTTAAAAATAAATAAACGGATTAATAAAAAAATTGTGATGATATATTTACAAATATTCAATAATTGAATTTCGGAATTCAAATAATTCTTTCCTCTGGGTCTTATGCTAACCAGCGTGCGTGTCCTTTGGTTGGGTTGTGCGTGTCCTTTGGTTGGGTTGTGCGTGTTAAAGGAAAATTCTAAACGAAAAAGATTTTTAAAACCCTAAATATTTTTCAACATCTAATGAGAGAGAAAAAAAGAGAAATTCAATGAGAAAAGAGATAAAGAAATGAGAGGTGTTGATGGATTGTTTAAAAAGATAGTTTTAAAATTCATTATTCAATCCTAAAATAAATAAATAAAACATACCAAAACTACACTTAAATTTAAGGGAGCATGAGAAAAAATAAAAGAGATAAAGAGGAAAAAAAAAGAAACCCTTTCAATTGATGTCTTTTTTGTGTCCCCTAAACATCAAACCCTTCCAGCTGTCAAAATTTCATCCCCATTATAATACGAAGAATATTAAATCTCATGCCCCACTCCTCACCTTCACCCCATGTATTTGGATAGATATGAAGGGGGGGTTGCAATCTGATTCTTTTCCCACAACTATCACACCAAAACGTGGTTTGACTCTCGTACATTTTCATATTACAATTCAAAAATAAATCTCTACAAATACCCCCCCAGCTAAGATTGAGCTAGCTATTCTCTACACATTTAATTCTCTCTCCCTCTCTCTCTCTCTCTCTCTCTCTCTTTTCTGAGTCACAAAATATTGTTTTTGTACAAACATTAACACCATGGCAGATGTCCTGAGTGAAGAACAGATTGGTGAGATCAAAGAAGCCTTTGGCTTGTTTGACAAAGATGGAGATGGTGAGCAATTTCTTTCTAATTAATTTATGCACTATCTATCTATGATTTTAAATCATATTTGATATGTTTTCACACACATAATGGTTATGCTATTATGTATAACATTTGTGTATGATTAATAGGGTGCATTACTGTGGAAGAATTGGCCACTGTTATTCGGTCATTGGATCAGAACCCCACAGAAGAAGAGCTCCAAGACATGATAAACGAGGTCGATACAGATGGCAATGGAACCATTGAATTTGTTGAGTTTTTGAACTTAATGGCCAAGAAAATGAAGGTAAATTATGCTATTAATTAATTTCTCTCATTATATATTTATTTAATAAAGTTCCAAAGGCATTAATATTGCATTTTTGCAAAGATTAATATCCTTCTCATAATTACTATTATATATACAACTGCCAGAGACTAAGTTCAGTTCTGTTTTCTCTCTCGTTTAGGAAACTGATGCAGAGGAAGATCTCAAAGAGGCTTTCAAGGTGTTTGACAAGGATCAAAATGGCTACATTTCAGCAAGTGAGGTATATGTATAAACTTTTATTCTTTCTATTCACTTTTTATTGTAACTTTCTTTCTCTGACGGCAATGACCAATCAAAGTATTCATGAGATTTCTGACAAAGTAAGGTTCCTTCAAACTTGAACAAAAAGCAAGTAGGGTCAAGATGTTGCAGAGTGCAAACTAGATTACAACTCTTGAATCTTCCCTTTTGTATTTTTTTAATACTTTTTCTATAAATGGTGCGTTTACTTTTCTGCCTACGTAATAGAGGCTGCATATGCAATTTTTCTTATAAAATTCCTACTTCAAGTTTCAGCCAATCTTACTCAAATTTCTTCCTTGAATTATTGATGTGTATGTGTTGTCGCTTTTTTATTTGGAATTAATTTATATAACGGTTTCTTTGCTTTAGGATTGAGATAATTCATATAGACGAAATTTAAGCATATATCAGAACTATTTTTTTTTATATGCATGACTGAATCAAGAACAGAATAATTCATGAAAAATATTTGTATAACTTTTTCTTGAATTCATAAATATATATATATATATATATATATATATATATATATATATATATATATATTGTCCTTTTCATAGAATTACAAATTAAAATTTATTTTATAAATTGCTACCGCCCTTCTAAAATTAAAGAGTATTTAATAGGTATATAATATTCATATATTTAGTTTAAAGTAACCTTATTTAATATAAGATATTGTTAAAGCGCTTTTTAAATAGGTTAGAAGTGTAGTATTCTTTGTAAAGATCAAATCTAGATATTTTAAATAAAGACTAAATGAAAAAAAAAACTAGAAATTTACAGAATATTAATAATTTAAAAAAATCAATAATTTTAGAACAAAATAATAGAAATATATAAAATTACCCGTGCACTATTTTTAATAATACAACCTTTTCCATAATTGTATATTAAAAATGGAATGAAATTGTATGGTGAGAGGAGAGGATATCATGTACATAAATTCATATATGTCAAAGAAAAAGGCAAAAAAAAGAAAAGGTGCATTAATATCACATGCACATTCAGGACAGTACTTTGTACCTTTCCGCATCCTCTGAATAATAGTTGTTTGTTTGCCTGTTTGGTTTTAAAAAAATGCCTTGGGGTTTGACATTTGAAAATAAGAGGAAGAAAATCTTGCGTTTCAGTTTTCACTCTCTCTTAATTTATCAGTATTAACTTTTTTTTATATAGAATTTATTAGTATTAACTAATAACTACATGTATGCTCAAAGACATACACATGTGCTCATATATTAAAATCCTTCCGTGTTATGCAGTTGAGGCACGTTATGATCAATCTGGGTGAAAAACTAACTGATGAAGAGGTGGAGCAGATGATTAAAGAAGCTGATTTGGATGGTGATGGTCAAGTTGACTATGATGAATTTGTCAAGATGATGATGATTATTGGATGAAAATTTAAACCAACAAATTTATTGTTCGAATTCGTTTTTGTGCCCCACTCTCATTTACTCCCAAGAAATTAATAAGTCTTCCAATTAATGTTTGTTGTATTTAACTTGTACACATGATGTGAATGACCAATGTATTAGAGTGACATCTCAGCCACCCATTTCATGTTCAAACTTCAACCCATAATTATTCTTTCAGTTTTAGTTTAGTATTCCTTATGTTTTACAATTAATTAGAGTAAATTTATTCAAGAACCGTTGAAATTAGACTCTTTCTTTCTTGAAACATTAATGTATGCTACAATTTTATTTTATTTTTTTACCATGTTATTGCTACAATTTATTCTTTTTTATCATTCAGAAAAATAAAAATAGCACAGGAACTAAACTCTAACAAAAGAGATGTCTATTGCATCATGAAGATGATATTGTCATATCACATTTTTGTCATGTGAAATCTTAGTCTTCAATTAAAAGTAAGAGAAAGAAAATTTAAATAACAAAAGAAAATTTAACAAATAAGCACCCAAAGAAGAATCAATCCATCATCGGATTCCTGGCCAATTTGTTTGCGCATTGATTACCTTCACTATACAGATGAATGAAGGAAAGTGTCCAAGGCTTGCTAATGAATGCATGAGTAAATATGATTTATGATGGTTGCATATATAAGTATGCAATGCCGATGCCTATAACTTGAGTTCCAAGCTACATTGAGACCATGAAAGATGACAAACAGTTCAGCATGAATGTTTGTAAAGCTACACAAACCAGAAAAAGCCAACCAACCATTTCCCAAGAGAATCACGCATGCAAAATGTCACCCTACCCCGAAGGATCAGGATTCCTAAACGAGCTTCCATCAGTCTTGAGTTTGACAACATCTTCACAAGGATGCCAGGAGACCAAAGTAACAAGTCTTTGAGGCTTTGATGGCACATCACTTCTATCTGCAGTCTTAACATATCATGCATAATTGTAATTTGATTCACAACATACCGGCTAAACAAAACTCCATCATAATTTTTTTAGAATTCCTAGCTTTCCAATTAAAAAAATATAGGATGTTGCATTACTTTGCCATACAAGTTACATGAGTTGGTGCTCTTTTTATGGTAGAGTAAGTTATTATCATTACATAATTTCTCAATAAATTTCTTATGTTTAGAATTTTGATTTTCCTCATATATAATTTTTATTTTAAATATTTATTTTAAAAAATTATAGATTTTATTATCCTAGAAACACAATTTGAAAGGGAGAGTAAGGAATAGAGAGAAAAGAAAAAAAGATAACGCATCTAACTTTCAAGACAAGAATATTCATAGTGAGATCATGGAAAAGAAAACAAATTTTCAAATTCTTTCATTTTAGGTGTTATTTGAATTTCCTTCATTTTCATCCCCTATAAAATTCTCACCTTTTTAAAAATTCGTTGGATTTGATATTCAAACAAGTCATTTTGATATATAATATTTTAAATTCACTTAAAAATTGAGTTCTTCTCTAAAAAATACTCGATTCAAACACACCATAAATGATTTGTAAAGTTATATCCTAGCTTTTTTTTTTAATAAACTCCTTTTATAAAAGAAAAGGGGAGTAGTTTTTCTATATAAAAAAAAGAGAGCAAAAAAGCAAGCTTTCAACAAAATGTAATTTCTCTTCTCTCTCTCCCTAACCCTTGTCTACTCCCTTCTTTCTCTCTTCCATATTTCTCCCTCTCTTTCCTCGATCTCTCTAAAGTCATCTCTTTTAAGTTAAAACTAAAAAAAAGAAAATATTTTACTTTTAAAACTCTTGTATTATTGGACTTTAGTTTTAAAATCATTTTTTTAAAGTTACTAAATATAGCCTAATTACATGATGCATTATAGTTATGAAAATCAACTGTGGGGGGTTTTAATTAGCATATCTCACATTCAGAGGGGCCATGCCTTATTTTTGAATGGCTACCCTTTCAGCACATGTTCTTGGACTTTGACCTGAAAATCAATGGTTGGGTTGGAGTTGGACACATGTGATTTGTTATCAGAAATTTTATGGTCGGGATTTTGTCATTTTCTTGATTCTAACAACACTGGACTCATCTTTATGGTGTAGGATATATAAACAACTAAACAAGTGTCCCTTCATATTAGTTGTTACACTGACTTTATGTTTACACTCTTTCCCCAAAAATAATGCGTACAAGTCACAATAGGTGGTTATATATAGTGATGCCTTTAAAAAAGAAAAAAAAACCCAGTTGAACTAAAGACTATAGAGAGCTTGCAATTAGCTGTCTTGATGGCATGCAAATATGAAGCCGGTGAGACCTGAACATTGTTAAAATGTTTCTTATGTTTATAGTGCTCTCATGTGTCATTAACAGCTGATTTTTTAGTTCTCTTTTGGCTACACTTTTTTATTTTTATTTAATTATTCTCAATTCAACCGGCCATATGGATATGGAACCCTGCTTTCTTATAAATAAAAAAGTTTATGAATTTAGATATCAACCATTATGAATAAAGAAAAGTATGTTGGACTAGTAGAAGCAGCGCAATCATGTGACTGACAATTGAACTCCATTAATTCACTAATTAACTTGTGTAAGCGTGTGGCTTTGATGATCTCTGAAACCCTTATTTTGGGGATCGGAAAATATTATTATTATTTTTAGGGTTTTATTAATAAATATCTTTAGGATATTGATTAAAAAGTTAAAATAAAAAGTATTTATTTTATAAAAAGCATTAAAAAATCATTAATAACAAAATTTTCTGTTTCTCAATAAAAATATTTATTTCACAAATGAACACATCTGAATTATCTATGAAAAGATGCATGATTTAACGAGAGAGCAGAATACTTAGGAGCCTAGCTTAACTACACATTTTTGCTCGGGTGAAACTTCTATGCTTTGCTCCTTGCCTTTCGTTTTCAGTTTCGCAAGTTTAATACAAAAAGAAAATTGCCCTCTTTTTAAATAAAAGGGTTTAACTTTATACATTGTACGTATAAAACTAATAGGAAATTAATTGTCTTAGATATGCTTTTTTCTAAGTAATTATTACAAAAACTTCTACCTGATAAATCATGATTGGCTGTCAGTCCAAAAAACATTTACATTATCAATATATTTTAACCAAATAAATTAATATTAATAGTAATATATAAAATCTCAAGTCATGGAGTATCAACATCAACATTCTCTATACTTCAATTCAATGTTTTGAAAACAGCACAGGTTGTAGATCTGGTTGAGGCATGACTCTATTGATGAGTAAATGATTAAATTAGTGAGTTAGTAGTTAAATCACAACAATCGTATCATTAACATAAAATATAAGTATATGTATTAATTGTGTCATAAGTTTAATTGTTAATTATGATAGTTTGATAATGAATTGATTCATTAAACATTTTTTAGATCCTTGGTTCAATTCATGGGTGTATAATATTGTTTTGTATTTTCATTAAATTTTGTTTTATTTAAAAATATGATTGTAGCATATTGTTAAATTTCTTTTAGGTCTCCTTTTCTAAACACATTTTATATCCATAAAATTTGAATTCAAGGAGAGATTGAATTTATCATCATTCCGCCCAACAACTTATTCACATATGATTACAAAGTTTTAAATATTTTACATTTTAGGAGCTAAATTTCAGTAGAAAAAATGGGCTTATACATGCTAATTTTAGACCATTGCTATTTCCACTCACGTTTTATACTAATGCACTTCCCCTTATCACTTTTTATCCCCAAACTACCCCAGAGTAAACACACCCCCCTCCTCTCCCTCTCACATTTCCAGAAAAGGGGAGAAAAGCATTCCAGCTCGACTCTTGCACATGTGGAAGTGTGGCCCAATAAGCGAAATAGCCCAACTCAAACCCATTGGGCTCACTGCTTATTCGTAAACCTTCATCGTCTCAGCTTAGGGTTTTACCGTTAAACGATTCTCTTCCTCTTTCTCTGTTCTGAAACCACTCCCGCCTCGTCGTCACCATGGTTCGCTCTTCAACTTCGATTTCGCACTCCTTTGGTCAACCTTCTTGGCATTTGTTCTTTTTTATTATTATTATTCTTATGTTGTTGTCGTGTGTTGTGTAATTGCAGCCGCAAGGGGATTACATAGAGCGTCACAGAAGAGACTATGGCTACCGTCTCGATCACTTCGAGCGGAAGCGCAAGAAAGAGGCGCGTCAAGTTCACAAACGCTCTGCAATTGCCCAGAAGGTTTAAATCAAAAATTTTGTTTTTAATTGGTTTTTGTTTAACCTAGTTCTATTGTCTTAATTCTAATTATTCGATTTTTGTTAATTTGAATTGAACAGGCTCTGGGTATTAAGGGCAAAATGATTGCCAAGAAAAATTATGCTGAAAAGGCACAGATGAAGAAGACGTGAGTTATTTTATTTTATTTTCCAAATTTATTTTTAATTTTTAGCTCTTTTTTTGCTCCTTATATGTTGTGTGTTAATCTTTTTTCTGTATTTATTTATGATGTTATTATATAGCTTAGTTTATGGGTGCTGAACTGCTGATGCAGAGGGCATCCTTTTTTCATTGTTGATATTTTGCATTTGTTTTGATGTCAAAAAGTATTTGTGATTTTTTGGTTGATTTCTTGAATCTGGATAGTTTTTTTAATGATGTGTTTGTTTAAATTATTGGTAATCAGCTAGTAGCTTTTCTTCTCTATAGATTTGTATTATCTATGCGATATGAAATTTGAGATAGTTACAAGTTATAACACTGTTCTGTGTCAACAGTTTGGCTATGCATGAAGAATCAACTTCTAGGCGCAAGACTGATGATAATGTTCAGGATGGAGCTGTTCCTGCTTATCTCCTTGATCGTGATAACACGACCAGAGCAAAGGCATGTTCATGTCTTGAAAGATGGTTGTGTGTGTGTTTGCAGACTTGTAAGTAATCTGATGGTTTTCTATTTTTAGGTTCTTAGCAACACCATTAAGCAAAAGAGGAAGGAGAAGGCGGGAAAATGGGATGTTCCTCTACCTAAGGTGAAATTGCGTTCAATACTTTGTGCATTGATTATGTTAAATGATATGTCTTGCAATTTGTATCTTATTGCTATGTCATGTGTGTTTTATGTTTCCCTGTGAATGGAAGGGAGTGAACTTGGTAATTAAATGAATGTATGCTTTCTCATTTCTTCAGGTACGTCCGGTGGCTGAAGATGAAATGTTCAAAGTGGTCCGTACTGGTAAAAGAAAGAGTAAGTAACTGAGTACTATATTTCATCTTCCTTGGTTATTCATAGATTTATCTGTCCAATGTTAATTATTGACTTCAATTTTTAAACTTATGGTAAGTGATGTTAATTGGTGCTACATGATCAAAATGGTATAAAAAATGTTATTTTCAAGTAGTAGCTGCATCACACCCAAGCAATGGGAGAAGATGGTTATAAAAAATGATTTTATTACATTATTATCTGAATTTTTTAATAGTATGTGGCTAATCATTTTTCAGCCAAGCAATGGAAGAGGATGGTTACAAAAGCTACATTTGTTGGGCCTGGTTTTACCAGAAAGCCTCCAAAGTACGAGCGATTCATTCGTCCTACAGGATTGCGGTTCACTAAAGCTCATGTCACTCACCCAGAACTTAAATGCACATTCAATCTAGAATTAATTGGAGTGAAGAAAAACCCCAATGGCCCTATGTACACCTCTCTTGGTGTCATTACCAGGGGAACTATAATTGAGGTATTTATGCTGTTTCCTCTTCTAAATTCTAATTGATGGTTATTTCCACACTCACAATTGAAGGCATTTGAGTTGATCCTAACTTGCCCTTTCTATTTGCTGATATGCACTGATGTATAATGTAGCTGTAATATTATCAAAATGTGTTGCTTATTTCTTTGCATACTGCAATTTCAGGTGAATGTCAGTGAACTTGGTCTTGTCACACCTGCTGGGAAAGTTGTGTGGGGTAAGATTATTTTTTCCTTGTGTTTTGCTTACCATTGACTGAAATTTTAACTGAAATTGATGTGTTGGAATTTTGTTTGCCGTGGATGCAGGTAAATACGCTCAGGTCACAAATAACCCAGAAAATGATGGTTGTATAAATGCTGTTTTGCTTGTTTAAGGTCATAGCAACCATCAGGGTTCCAGCTTGATTTCAAAGGCAGTGGTCAAGTCCCTCTCCTATGAT
This sequence comes from Glycine soja, assembly GCF_004193775.1. NCBI lineage: Eukaryota > Viridiplantae > Streptophyta > Magnoliopsida > Fabales > Fabaceae > Glycine > Glycine soja. The sequence goes on from NC_041011.1 coordinate 267,452, forward strand.
TTTTGTGGTCTTCAACCCCAATCTTCAAGGGAAAATCTTACAAACTTTGTTGGTACCAGAGAGAAGATTGTCTGAGAAAATAGTGAAGCATTTTTGTTTTCTTGTTTGGATAGTCAATGCAATTATCTGATCTAGCACTTAACATTTAAGATAACTATTGTACAACAAGAGTTAAGACAAACAAGTCTCATAAATTTATGTAATTTATTTACAAGACACAGCATTTTGAGTAGCTGTATTTTTTTTATGGTTCGGGTATTATGTACTGCCAAATCTATTATCTAAATAACATGATGTACAATTGAAATTACCTCAATAACCTCTATTTTTCTTACACCTGTTAATTGTTGGGTTATTTTAGAAATTTAGCCGTACTTGATTTGGGATTCGTAAAAGGCTCGGATCTCAGATCAAGGGAAAGGAAAGATCTAGACTAGAACTGAGGAGGAGTTTTAGAGCTGAGGAGTTTTAAACTTTTCTCTTTCAAAAACACCACTGCATGAATCTTGATATATATAATATTTGATGAAGTTGATCGAAATTGTAACTGTTGGATCTATAATAGTATAAAAAGTTAAACTTGCATATCCTTAGTTTCTATGTTTTGACACTTTCACTCAATTGGATGCCCAAGTTGCTGGTTTTGTAGCATCTAAGTCTGAATTCTTAAAAATTAGGGCTTTTAAAGTGAAGCTGATGCTCTATCTGGGAATTCAAGTGCATCATTTAAAGAGAAAAGATGCAAAAGATGTTGCCACAAGAGCTTTTAATAGGACTCACTATTTTAAGTTTCATTAACTTTTTCTTTTGTAATTTGTCATAACCTGGGCAGGCTACTAACATGAGAGGATTTCAAATTTGTGTAGAACGGTTTCTGGATCAGCATTGCAATGCATTGAAGCACAAGTGTATTGGGCTCAAGCACATTCAAATCATGTATCATGCGCATGCATGACTTCACATCTTCCATTATTCATGCATGTTAAATAGTAGTAAATAAGTTACACGGACTGGGAAATATTACATAAAGTAAATAATCTTCATGTCTATCATTGTTGTTGATCGTCTTTCAGTTGGTTAATTTCTCAAAGTAATCGTCAGGGAGTCATAGCAAACTCTCTCTATACATGCCACAACTTAGTAAACCCCGATTGCATAAAATAATATATATATATATATATATATATATATATATATATATATATATATATATATATATATATATTATAATAGATTTTTTTATTTTTTTTGCTAGTTTCTTCACTAAAAACACTCTCTATCCTCCTCTAAATTTTGAACACAGAATACAGAACCATCATAGATAGCTTTCCTTTTCTTTTTTTAAAAAAATCTCAGCAACAAAAAGAACGTGAATTTTTGTGTCAAAGAAAGAATAAATAAATCTTTTTTCTCATCAGGATATGAAATTGCATAACAGCTGGGCCTTGTTGACATATTCTTGAGGCCCAGCCCAATGAGAGAAAATGTAAGTATAGAAAAGCAAAGCAAAACCCTAATAACGTGTAGTGCCAGACGCAGTGACTAAACCAAACCTCTCACTCGCCGTCGTAGGGTTTCTCCTTTCGTTTAGCAACAACAACAATGGTTGCAGCCAAGAAAACCGTAAGTTCTCTCTGCAACAACCTTGTTCTTCTGTTCAATGGTTCCAATTGCTTTTAGATTTAGTTTTTTTTTTTTTTTTTTTTTATAATTTGAATGGGTTTCTGTTCTGTTATTTATTTATTTTTTATTTGAACAAATGCAGAAGAAGACCCATGAGAGCATCAACAACAGGCTCGCTCTTGTCATGAAGAGTGGAAAATTCACCCTCGGTTACAAGACGGTTCTCAAATCACTTAGGAGCTCCAAAGGTATCATCTATTTTTTTTTATGTTGTTTGTGAATCCAATTTATTAGCTTGATCTCTATGAATGTTGTGTAATTTGTTTTTAATTAATGCGGTTATGAGAAAAATATTGTTGATTTTCGTTGCAGGGAAATTGATTATCATTGCTAACAACTGCCCCCCTTTGAGGAAGTCAGAGATTGAATACTATGCTATGTTGGCCAAGGTTGGAGTTCATCATTACAATGGGAGTGAGTTCTTAATCTAATGCTTTTCTTTCCTTCTCATTCTTTTTATTTTTAATGTTAATATGAATTAAAATGAGAGTTGGAAAAATCTTCAGTTTCTGATTTATTTTATAGTTTAAGTAATCTGCCACGCATGGATTTTTAACTCGGTTTCAGAGAAAGCATCATAAATGCTTGAGTCGGTTATATGATTTGAATGTCCTGGATTAAAACCTGAAAACTGGTTTCGTTGGACTAGGATTTTAAGCATTTGGTGATTAATTTCCTTTGTCGATGAATTTATATGACCTGCGTTTATATTTTATAGTAGCTGATGGAAGTTTATAGTTATTGGTATTTTGATAGTTACAACACACATGATATTGGTTGCTGACCTTGTGTAAATTATTGCGCTAACAAATGGATTGTAATTTTACCTATTGATGATCATTGTTGTATGCTATGATATCTGGTAGAAATTGTCATTTGACACTTTCAATTTTTGGATTTTTGGTATATTTATGTCTCATTAAAAAAATATTTGTTGTTTATAGACAATGTGGATTTGGGCACTGCATGTGGAAAATATTACAGAGTGTGCTGCCTTAGCATTATTGATCCTGGTATCTGATGCCTCCTTTCCTATTTCAATATTTATTAGAAACTAGTTTTTTTGCATTTGTTTTTCTAATGCTGTTTTTTCTATTTGTTTTTTTAGGTGATTCTGATATCATCAAGACACTACCTGGCGAACAGTAAAGTATTATTTGAAGTTCCTTGCTTGATATTTTCTGTTTTTAGTTGATTCAAGACATTGTTGAAAGAATATCTGATTTAAGTTGTACACTTTGGTGTAAGGTGCATGGATTTTGGGTATTCTAGCTGAGCATCAAATGTTTTTTACCTTGCAAATTTTTTCATGATGTTTCATTATGCCAATTTCTATAGAGATGATATAATTATAGTTTGATCGCGCTTGCTGTTAATGCCCGTGTTATCCACTTTCGCTTGCAAATAGTCGTTGACATTGAATTTGCATGGTAAAACCCCATAACTAAGAACTTTAAATGGGTGGAAATTTTTTATATTCTGGAAAGCCTCTAGGCGGCAAGTGATACTATCAATTAATTCGAAACAAGACTGTCACCCATGTATCTTGATTCAAATGGAAAAATCGTACCTGGAAGGAGATTCTTCCCTTTCTATTTGAAAATTAAACTTAGCAACAAAAAGAAAGTCGTATTCTCCAGTCAGGAAAAAAAATGATATTTTCGCCAGTCATATGAGCACGTGTCTCTAAACTTTTTTCTCGAAAACAAAGAATATTTGCTCGGGTCATGAGCAAGTCTCTTCACTTCTGATATAAACTTATAAAGAGAATAACCAAAAATGGTATGACAGTATATCGTACACCTTTTCTTCAATATGGATTTGAGCACCCAACCTTCAAAGAAAGTACAGATGAAAAGAAAGTATAGATGGTTTGCTAAAAAATGTAAGGAAAATTAAATTTACATGAAAGAAAGTATAGATAGAAAGCGAGCCAAGGTAATGTAGTAGCAAATAACAGATGCTGGCATAGTAAACTCAAAAATTATATTCTCTTGACACATAATTAGTTTTCAGTACATAAAAAGATTTGTCATGTTCAACAGTTAAAACATTCATAACCAAACAGTTATTTTTTCATTTTGCTGAAGCTGCTCTGATGTATTTCCCAATTTCAATTTCCAAATCTACCAATGACATGTACAAAATTATTTTTTCTAGATACATTGATGTATACATGTAAGTTTACTACAAGATCCTTTTGTTCTTGAAACAGGAGTAAAGAATTAAGTGAATAACTGACTGTTAAACAGCAGCATATAAGTTACTACAAGATCTCTATCAACTCAAAATCGATATCACTGGCCAATTAGAAGCATCAAGCAACCACTCTTAGACTTGATGTAATTGTATCAAATAGGGGAGAGGAAAAAACTATAAGCAACAAAAAATGCAACCTTGCTGTAACCAGCAACAATCAAATCAAAATTGCCATTTGCCAACACACACAAGTACAAGAACTGAAACTCAATTGATCTTGTCCATTTTCTTGACAAGCTGACACATCTGAAACCTCCCAAAGCAAAAATAAGCCAAGCCAATACCAATGAGTTTGCAACATCTTAAGAATACGTGAATGACATAATACTGAATTGGGATATTTATATTTGTACGAACAAAACATGGTGCCATGCAGTGTAGTTACATCATTTTTTGTCCCTAGTTGGAGGATATATTTCACTGTTTAAGAGACTGCTCATTCTAGAGACTTAATTGGAATAATTATGTTTTCTTCTTTGAATAGTGTGAATTGTGAATGAATGACTAACGAAAAGAATAGTTGTTGGTGTCTATATAGGTTGTTATTTTTCTATAGATTGAGCTTTGACAGAATAAGTCATAACTGAGGATATAATTTGCTCTTTCTAGTGATTGACAAAGTCATTCATCCCATCTATAAAAAAAAATAATGGCTCGATCTTTGCATTAGGTACACAAATTATGTTATTTGATTTTCTTTTGTATTACTATGTGAAAACTCAACAAAATATACAATAAGGGATATGAAAATCTGAAGCTACTCCATATAGGGATGCAAGTGTTCTCTGACATAACATGCTATTGGATCGATTTTTCATGAATGAAGTTTGGTGTCTAAAAGTAAACTGAAAAACTGATAACTAATACTATCAGTGTAGTGTAGCTTCTACATAGACAAAATATACTTTTATATCCAACTATCAAGACCAACAATGCACCGCAAAATCAACTTTAATACAAATTAGGGTTTATATGTACTTGACGAATTAGTGTTTAGTGTTACTTAACCAACTAGGGTTTAGGTTACTTGACGAATTAGAGTTTAGGTTGGACTAATTGGGGTTTATTGGTACTTGACTAATTAGTGTTTTGTGTTACTTGACCAATTAAGGTTTTTGGTTATTTGACAAATTAGGGTTTATGGTTACTTTACTAATTACAGTTTAGGGGTATTTGAAAAATTTGGATTTAGGGTTAGTTGACAAATTAGGGTTTAGGGGTATTAGACCAATTAGAATTTTTGGGTACTTCACTAATTAGTGTTTTGTGTCACTTGACCAATTACTGATTATGATTATTTGACAAATTAAGGTTTAGGGTTATTTGACAAATTAGGGTTTATGGTTACTTGACTAAGTAAGGTTTAGGGGTATTTGACTAATTAGGGTTTAGGGTTAGTTGACAAATTAGGGTTTATGGGTATTGGACCAATTAGGGTTTATGGGTACTTTACTAATTAGTGTTTTGTGTTAGTTGACCAATTACTGTTTATGGTTATTTGACAAATTAGGGTTTTGGGTTACTTGACTAATTACAGATTATGGGTATTTGACAAATTCGGGTTTAGGGTTACTTGACAAATTAGGGTTTAGGGGTATTTGACTAATTAGGATTTATATGTACTTGACGAATTATTGTTTAGTGTTACCTAACCAATTAGGGTTTAGGGTTACGTGACGAATTAGGATTTATCTTTAGTTGACTAATTAGAGTTTATGAATATTTGACAAATTAGGGTTTAGTGTTACTTGATCAATTAGGGTTTACAGTTACTTGACTAACTAAGGTTTTTAGGTATTTGACGAATTAGGGTTTAAGGTTACTTAACATATTAGGGTTTACGAGTATGTTGACAAATTAGGATTTATGTGTACTTGACTAGTTAGGATTTTTTACTTGATTGATTAGTGTTTAGGGTTATTTTACAAATTAGGATTTACGGTTACTTGACTAACTAAGGTTTAGGTGTATTTGACAAGTTAGGGTGTAGGATTACTTGACAAATAAAAGTTTAGGGGTATTTGACTACTTATGGTTTATGGTTACTTGACCAACTAGTGTTTAGTATTACTTGACCAATTAGGATTTAGGGTTATTTGACAAATTAAGGTTTGGGGTTATGTAACTAATTAAGATTTACGGGTTACTTGACAAATTAGGGTTTATGATTACTTGACAAATTGGGGTTTAGGAGTATTTGACTAATTAAGGATTATGAGTATTAGACTAATTAGGGGTTAGTGTTACTTGACCTATTATGATTTAAGGTTATTTGACAAAGTAGGATTTATGGTTTCTTGACTAATTAAGGCTTAGGATTATTTTACAAATAATATATATATATATATATATTCTTAAATATAAACAAAAACATGCTTATAAGGCACAAATTGATTTTAAGATTATGTACACATTACATTTGAGTACGAAGATAAAACAAATTTTCAATTCGATCATGGACGTTTAGGGATTAAGTTCATATCTAGAGCATCCTCCAGAAAGCGAAACACATCATAACCAACAAAGAACAGGTTAGCTGAGTCATTAGTGCATTTCAGTAACTTCATTACTCATCCTTCAAGTGAGTCATCCACCTCAAAAACCTTCCTTAGTTTCTCTTCGTCTGATTCGAAAACCTTTCTTGCTTGTTTCAGCTCTTCATTCATAGAAGTAGTTCTGTACAGCGGTTAAGTTTTGGCGAATCCTGCAGTATATTATGGATCTTAGACAGATTATCATGAAACGGCAAACAAATATGATTGTAGTGTAATTCTGCTGTTTATAATATAGAGCATATTGACTTATGACTAATGGTATGTTAGCTCATCGTCTTCTCTATGAAGGCTGCAACATTCCAGGTTTTTTTTGTAGTGTGAACGGCGTCTAGGCTTGTATGCCAATTTCAAATTTCTTAACTGCTGCCTCTCCGTAATAAGATCGTCAAGAAGGTTGTTGCGTAATCAATTGTCAATACCAACCACCAACGGAGTGAGTTCAATTTTTTCTTCATTTTAGAACAAAACAGTCTTCACTAGTTTTTTATAATATCATGGTACATTTGCTCACCTAAATGAAAAATGATGACGTAACGTTCATGCAGGAAGGGTTTTTGCCAATGCATGTTTAAACCTTTGACGAACCAGAAAATTAACCTCTGCAAATATCAGTAGGGTGCAACTTCGACAATCTATGGTACTGACATTTATATTTGCTGGAAATGCTTAATGATCCTTAAGACACTGTTAAATCAACCTAAAATATGCCTCATATAGATCTAATGCTAATAATTAATGGTCCCATTGCTACAAAACCAAAGTGGGTTCAAGTCTAGACAGGAGTGGAATAAAAAAACATTGGTATACATAATTATACAGTATGCATTAGTGGTTCTCTGCAGACTCATTTGGTAAAATAATAGTACGTCAGTCCCTAGTCTCAAAATGAGGGTGTTAGGAGTATATAGTCATGAAAATGTCAGATTCCTTGGCTTGTCATGTTAATAGTGCTAATATCCATTGTTAGCATGAAGACAAAGGCAGATTGGAAAGAGCAATTTCTGGCTAGTATTAGTGTTAGATTACTAATTCCAATGGTGTTGTGAAGTTTTGATTCCGAATAAATTAGGAAACAAAAACTTATAAAGAGATGGGTCAATTAAATAGGGTATTCTCAATATATAGAAGGGTGTTATAGAGGATTTTTCCTTTAGTTTCTGCTGGATTCCTGTTGAATTCATTTGTTCAGTTTTGCATTTCTCTTCTAATAGATTTAAACAATTAACAAAAGGATTTAGGGAGACTAAGATAAAAATTTGCTAAAATATTTCAAGGTTCCCCAATAACTTTTAACCTTCATAATAATTATTTGCAATTTTTTAACAAGAGTACCTTGCGAATCAAATAGAGGAAATCCTCAACTGATAGCTTCCCCCTCTGAGATCCAATATCTTGGGCTTTATGTACCTTGGCAGACAAGTTTAGCATAAGGACAACCAAGCTATAACTACTCCAGGAGTCCAGGCCACTCAGACAGAGTTGAACAACTAAAAAGTTAAAGAGTCTTACCAGTTCTGTGACATACTCCACAACAATGTCCTCCATAAGAGCCACACTTTCAGGAAGTGGCTAATCAAAGCAGCAAAAAAAAAAGTTCAAGTTAAAAGACATTATTCTTTAAAATTTACATGAAAAGAATGTAGTTAAATGTTGCATAACCAAGACAATACAACACAAATTATGTGTACATTGGAACACAAGCATGGGGGAGGATTTCACACTCACATTAGGATCATCTTCAAAGCCATACATCATGTGCTGCACTACAGGAACCAAAAAAGAATATTATTAGGATTAGAAAAAACTAGACTAAAATGTTAAAAATTCAGAACAAAAACTCTTACATTCTTTTTGGAAAACTCCTCTTTTGCGCTTGGACGAAGTTTCTGATGGTTGTGAGGAAGCTGTTCTTGGTTTTGATGAGGTTCCAGCAGAGGAATTGCTCATTTTTATTGCCCAATGCTTCCAATGTTATCTTCAGTGAGTAACTGGAGTTAATGAATAGGAGAAACTGATGATATTCTTGTATCTTCCAATGCAGTGTGTAGGTTCTGTTATGCACACAGAATGCCAGAGAATGAAAACTGGAATGGAATGATGATATGTTTCAACTAAGGAGTAAGGAAAGAATCAGAGACACTGGTCTTCGCAACCGCACACCCCTCAAATGAACTTCCAACTTGTCCCAACCTACCCTTTGGTTTGGGACAAAAACCCACACCCAGCCTACCCCCACACAGTAGTTTTCATCTTCTACCAAAGAACCACAGTTAAAAATAAACACATAACCCACCAAAAATTATGCCAACTGTTTCTTTTATTCCAGTATGGTCAATTTTCTTCCAACTAGTAAAGTGGAAGATTCTTAATTTTTGTTGCAGCTCAAACAAACTTATACATAGTATTATGAGCTCAAACATAATTCATTTCAAACGTAAAAAAATCCACCCAATTTAGTTGTATTATGAGTTCAAACATAATCTTATACCTCCGCAATTTGAATTGCTCACAAGTCACAAGAGAGAGATAAACTTCGTTCTTCAGTGGTAGGAAACCACTAAGGTGTTTAGCAATTCATAACATTTTTGCTACGACTCAGTGGAATTTGTGGAATGCAAGAAATGACAGACTCTGGAATAATCATAAATTGGTCTGTAAATAATTGGTCTTGCGTGCTAAACAAGTGGTGCATGAGTGGATGACAACAAAAAATATGAATTCTAATTCTCATGATATGCATTTTTGTCTACTTATGGTATTTGGTCTCCATGAACTCATGATTATCTAAAATGTAACATGGATGCAATGTTTCATTCACAAGACCAAATCGCTAGTTGAGGCTTATGTATCTGAGACAACGAAGGAAGATTTATGATGGGCAAAATAGCTACTATGAGACCATGTGTAGCAGTTACTAAAGGTGAAGTCAACTATGAATGGGATGATTGAGCTAGAAATATTCCATGTTATTATGGAACAAATTATAAGGGGGTTGTAGACAAGATCTACAGCCAGGATGCTGATATATCTAAAGTAAGGGATATAATAAGGGACCATACAATTATCCTTTTTGTCTATCCCGACTTTAAAGTGTAGTTTGTTAGGAGACAAACAAATGTTATCTCATTCTCTTGTGAGGGTGACTGTGCAAAATGCTAATCCATCTATTTATCATTCTCTTCCTATTAGTGTTGCAAACATTATTGGAATTGAAATGACATGAGTTTATCACAATAAAAAGTTGGATTAATTTTGATCATTAAGGATTGAGTAGAGGTTCCATTAGACTTTTAAAATTAGTGGATTGGATCTATCCGTTTTTTTTTTTTTTTTTGTAATTGATTGATGGGATGAATGGTGGGTAAATAAATTCATTTCTCACCCCTACACTGAACCACCTATCCTTCTCATAATTCAAATTTAGCAATATAAATCAAATTACATGGAACCCAATTGACGTATCTCAGTTGAGAACACACATTGAGTTTGTAAAGAGGAACTTGAGTTCAATCCCCTCTGTGTGTGAAAATTGTTTAAACTAATTTCTTCAATTATAAAAATGATTTACATGATATCTAAGTGCTTATACAACGAGTACTAACTCAATAAATGCTTAATTGAGTTATTTACCCAAATCCACCCTTAATCAATGTAACACAGTAACAGACATAACTATATTAAGCTTTATATAGTACAACTTATGATCAGAAAAAAGGTATTTCATAACCATTCTATCAACTAAACTACAAGAAAAACAGGTAAACGATTGATCACAACCATTAAAGTCCTATTATAGATTGGGTATCTTTGCGGTTATGAAGGTTTTCACAATTACATTTCCTTTCATATGATCAGACTTAAATATAGAAACAGACACCGAGAATACTAGATTGAAATGAAAGAAGTTGCTCCTCTCCCTCCTACTTTTTATTTCTTACTTTTTCAATAATTACTGAGAAAAAGAAATTAAGGTGTCCAGGTTAGTGTGTGGTCTATTCTGTAGGCACTTACTTGTATAAAAAAATTTCTTAAAAAAAAAGAAATAAAATGAGTTCAATAAATTAATCACCATTCCACTAATAACTGAACAAGATTTTTCAAGGGCTTGTAATACTTTTACTGAATCTGTTGTTCGATTAAGTAGCATAAAGGGTTATGGCAGGGGAAGGCCAGATCAGCGTATATTTAATTGATAATGAAGTCGCGCTCTGTTAGCCAAATATGACCACCTGTTGACTGTAATTAAATAAAGTTAGTAATGTTAATTACATAACCTAGATCATAGGGAGAGCTAGAAAATATTACCCGTGAGATTTTATTTCGATTCTTCACAGAAAAGTAAGAGAGGTGCATTGATATTTGGTTGAAAAAGGACTTTACAAAGAAAGAAATAGACACGCTATTGGCTGTGTACAGACTGCAGAGAACCTGGAGTTGTTCTACTGCTGTTATGATCCTCTTTAGTCCTTTACTGATTCAGCTCTCCCCTATCATTTGTTGTTCTAGCAGGTTCCAATTGTAGCTCATATATCGTATTCTTATATTACCCCATAGGTCATGTGCCATCTTAATTATGAAATCCCTTTCTTTTCATTCTCTACTATTTCAGCATAGCCTCATTTTAGATGTTGTTTGTGTTGGAAAAATAAAACAAAAAATGAAAAAAAAAAATTAATATGAAGAAGATGCACAGTCTTGAATTAAATAACGAAATAGCAGTAGCAAATTAAATTTAATTGACAACGCACGAATAATTCATTATAACATACAATAAGCACAAGAAAGAAAAATTAAGGGAAGAAAGATATAGCCTGGGTTGAAGCGCGTAAACGCTATCCTTAGAGAGAAAACGCCCCCACTGCACGGGTAAGAAATTCTGATTGCGCTCCTCTCCCAAGATACGACAACCCGTTGGTTCCGATCGTGTGCAGCGAAAGGATCCCCGAACCTTATGAACACCAATGCTCTTGCTCTCACAAAAATTAAGTTTTGTATAGGAAAAGAAAGAGATAAATTGTTGGCAGAAAGAAACCAGAGCTCTCAGTCTATGTCTCTAGAAAAGAGGAAAGATATATATATATAGGCATTTTGCAACAACAAAATATGACCGTTAGAAATATGACCGTTGGAAAACCAACCTACAGTTGTCAAAACAAATCTAACAAACTAGTTTGACTCATTAAAATAAAATCTTAAAAAAATCTAAAATAAATATTTTATTTTATAAAATAGAATTAATATATATTTATAAATTTTAAATTAAAACACAAATATTTATCAACATTCCCCCACATAATTTAAAATTTTAAAATATATTTTTTGAAAGATAAAAATATAAGAGAAAGAGCATGTGATATTGTATTTCGGTATAAGGAACCTTCCGGGTTTGAGCCTTATACCTAGTGTTTATGAACTTCCATCCGAGAAAAATGTAGTGACTTGATTGTCTTGAACTACATATTCTTTAACCGGACTTTAGTACACAACTCCTACAATATTGGTTTTCAATTAGGTTCTAATCAGTGGTAGCGCGTTACACGGCCTTGCGCTTGTATCTTGTTTCGTGAGTGTCACTTAGAGATTAGCTCATATCTCACAGTGGCGGCCCCACCACCACACTCACTAGGTGAATCCTCAAAGAGTGAGTTGTGACCCTCACCCCTACAATAATTGTCATCGGATTCATTAAGAGGTATTTTTTTTTTTTTCATCAAAAATACACATATATAAATACCTCAACCTTAATATTGCCACAATTTATAATACACCTCGTCATAGGAATGAGAAACGGAACAACTCCGTCAAATTTCATTTTGGTGTACTTTAGTCAACAAACAATTTCGTTGTTACCCGTTGAACTCCATTCATGGGATCACCAATCACACGGAGACGGGTGTCCATTGTTGTAACTAAATAATGGGCTTTAATCCCATTCCCCTCGACGACTCAAGTACTTGTTGACGCGTCAACCCTTTTGTAAGCGGATCCGCAATATTATTTTCTGACCTGACAAAGTCAAGAGAAATGACACCATGAGAAATCAAATTTCTGATAGACTTATGTCTCACTCTTAAGTGTCTTCTTTTTTCATTAAAATTTTTGCTAGTAACTTTAGATATAGCAACTTGACTATCACAATGCATTGGAATTGGAGGTATAGGCTTATTCAACAATGGTAGATCACATAACAAATTTTTAAGAAACTCAGCCTCACTAGTAGCAGTATCTAAAGCAATAATTTCTGCTTCCATAGTAGAACGTGAAATAATAGTTTGTTTAGCAGATTTCCATGATACTGCACCACCAGCTAAAGTAAAAACATAACCACTTGTTGATTTTGTTTCATCAGAATCAGAAATCCAATTTGCATCACTAAACCCCTCAATTACTGCAGGAAAACATGTATAATGAATGCCATAATTGATGGTTCCTTTTAAGTATCTAAAAACTCTTTCTAATGCAATCCAATGAGAATGATCAGGATTATTAGTATACCTTCCTAATCTACCAACTGCATATGCAATGTCAGGCCTAGAGAAGTTTGTCAAATGCAACAAAGAACCGATAATTTGAGAATATTTATGTGAAGAAATTCCTTTACCCAAATTTTTCTTTAGCTTGATGGATGAGTCATAAGGAGTAGAAACAGGTTTCACATCAAAATAATTAAACTTCTTCAACAGCTTTTCAACATAGTGTGATTGGGTTAAAATCATGCCATCATTTTTCTTTATAAGCTTAATACCCAAAATCACATCTACAGGACCAAGGTCCTTCATATCAAAATTTCTAGACAAGAAAGACTTCACATCATTTATGAATTGCATATTACTACCAAATATCAATATGTCATCCACATACAAACATAAAATGACACATCCATTATCATCAAATTGTTTCACATACACACATTTATCAGTATTATTGATTTGAAAACCATACGAAAGAACAACTTGATCAAATTTTTCGTGCCATTGTTTTGGAGCTTGTTTCAAACCATATAAAGATTTAACAAGTTTGCAAACTTTCTTTTCCTTCCCCTGTTCTACAAAGCCTTCAGGTTGGTTCATATAAATTTCTTCTTCTAATTCACCATTTAAAAAGGCAGTTTTTACATCCATTTGATGAATTTCTAAATTAAAAACACAAGCAAGTGCAATTAAGACCCTAATGGTAGTAACTTTAGAAACAGGAGAATATGTATCAAAGAAATCTACACCTTCTATTTGTTTACACCCAATCACAACAAGTCTTGCCTTAAATTTTTCTATAGATCCATCAGTTCTTAATTTCTTTCGAAAAACCCACTTACAACCTATACTTTTACAACCAGGGGGAAGATCAGTAAGAAACCAAGTTTTATTATTTTTAAGAGAACTCATTTCATCAATAATAGCTTCTTTCCAAAAAGGTGCATCAATAGACCTCATGGCCTCACCATAAGTTTTAGGATCATCTTCAAGCAAAAAAGAGCAAAATTCAGAACCAAAATCCTTAACTTTTTTAGATCTTTTACTCCTCCTAGGTTCAAACACAATGTCCTTATTAGTATTACTACAAGTAGACAAATTAGAACAAGAAGTATCACAAACAGATTTAGACAATTTATTTTTCAAAGGAAAAATATTTTCAAAGAAAGTAGCATCTCTAGATTCCATAATAGTACCATTAGAAATTTCAGACACTTCTGAATTAACTACCAAAAATCTATAAGTAGTACTATGCATAGAGTATCCAACAAAATATAATTAATATTTTTTTTTCAATTTTCCTTTTCTTATTAATAGGGATATTAACCTTTACTAGACACCCCCACACTTTAAGATATTTCAAATTTGGTTCTCTTTTTTTTTTTTCCATAGCTCATAATTTTTTTTTTGTTTATAAGGTACTCTTTTAAGAATACGACATGCAAAATATAAAGTTTCACCAAAGTATTTATTTTATTATTTTTGTGTGTTATATTTTCACAGGCTTATCTTTTATCAATGAGTTATAAATAAAGAGACAATCAGTCAACATGTAACAACAAAATACTTGCAGCATTAATAATAACGGTAAACAATAAAAATTAAAAACCAAACAACAAATGTCCTAATTTTAAAGACTTGTGTTCACAGGATCATTTAACCAAGTAAAAGATAGTTTTCTAATCATATAGGAATGAAATTAGAAGTATGCTTTTAGTTTTTCACATAAACTAATTCTAAAAGCATTTTCTCTTCAAAACCACCATTAGTGAAGAAAATATATTGTAAATCTCAAATTATAAGAAAATATTTTTCAACAATTTCTCACTAATGTAAAAATTTAAGGAAATGAAATAATATAATAAAACATTTTTAATAAAACATAATACATTGTGTCTTCATCCATTAATTTTCGAGACTTACTAAAAGGGAGTCAATCATATTCATGACAGATATTTTGGTAAAATAGAATGCTACTTTAATTCAAGACTATGCAAGAAGAAAGTGAAAAAATAAAACCTTTTTCTCTCTAAGACTGTTGGAAAAATAAAACAAAAAATGAAAAAAAAAATTAATATGAAGAAGATGCACAGTCTTGAATTAAATAACGAAATAGCAGTAGCAAATTAAATTTAATTGACAACGCACGAATAATTCATTATAACATACAATAAGCACAAGAAAGAAAAATTAAGGGAAGAAAGATATAGCCTGGGTTGAAGCGCGTAAACGTTATCCTTAGAGAGAAAACGCCCCCACTGCACGGGTAAGAAATTCTGATTGCGCTCCTCTCCCAAGATACGACAACCCGTTGGTTCCGATCGTGTGCAGCGAAAGGATCCCCGAACCTTATGAACACCAATGCTCTTGCTCTCACAAAAATTAAGTTTTGTATAGGAAAAGAAAGAGATAAATTGTTGGCAGAAAGAAACCAGAGCTCTCAGTCTATGTCTCTAGAAAAGAGGAAAGATATATATATATATAGGCATTTTGCAACAACAAAATATGACCGTTAGAAATATGACCGTTGGAAAACCAACCTACAGTTGTCAAAACAAATCTAACAAACTAGTTTGACTCATTAAAACAAAATCTTAAAAAAATCTAAAATAAATATTTTATTTTATAAAATAGAATTAATATATATTTATAAATTTTAAATTAAAACACAAATATTTATCAACAGTTTGCTTCATTTTAATCACTTAATAGCTCTAATGAAAGAAACAAGTTACACTGTGCCGTAGGCTCTGAGAGTGGTGTTAATGCTATCTATGTTCAAAGAGAGCAAGTGAAGGACTTAACTTAAAAAATATTGGTTACACTTGATTGTTAACACAAATATATACCTCAAACTTGTTACTACATGCTTGTTGCGAAATCATTTGTAAGAACATTTAATTTTCAAGAAAAAAGTCAGCATAATTTTGGTCCACTTGAAATGTTTGTGGCTAAGAATTTTACAATTTTACAACAATAGACAAACTCAAGTTTAAAAGAGAGTGGTGTTAATTTTCAAGAACATTTTTTTTGTCAAGGGACGTAGCCAAATTGGTATAGCAGATGTATGTCTAAGTTATTCTAAATTCTCTAATACCATCTTTCATTACTGTGGATGGAAAAAACATCAATACAACCCATTTTGATTTTATTACCTAAACTTAATTTTTTATTTTATTACCTGAATTGCTTTTTTTATTTATTTCATCAATTAAAATTCGTTCAATAATGATGTGATACTCGGTATATTACATATTATTTAACATATAATGTAACACTCATATAATAATCATGTTATCAACTAATCTTATTTATGTATAGTTACTTATCAATTGCCTGAACTCTAATATTAATACGATTATTTGAATGGTCTAGTCTACATAAGATTCAAAGGCTTGTTCAAGCTTTTTCAGAAAAAATAAATCAAACTAAGGTTTTTATTAAAACTTGTTTAATTAAAAAGGTCAAGTTTAAATTATATATTTTTAATCAAGACAAGATTAGGACATAATAAAGTTTAGTTTGACCTAACCTATTTTTACCTCTAAATAAACTGAATATATGCACAATGATTTGAATAAATGAATGTTAGTCACGAGATAAAGGGGCTAAGCCCGACCAATAAAAAGTATTTAGTTTTATAGCCCGCTCAAAGAAGAAAAAAAAAACTTGTGGGATACCTCTACAACTTAAATTATTTAAGTTACTATATAAGTGTATGAGAGTGAAAAGATACATTTTTTAAAGAAAAATAAAAATAAAACACTATTTTAATAAATATATAAACTATTATTTTTCAAGTAATTTAGTTAACCTAATTCCTCTAGAGTTAATTATTGGTTTCTTTGTTCATATATTTATTTTTATTAATAATAATAAAAAAAGGAATTTTATTGAGGGTGAATATGTATATTATCCGGGTTGAGCGTGTGAAGTGGGAAGAGATAAGGAAGGCATTGATAATCATAGCTATGGCAACGGCGAGTGCAAGTTGTGCGGTATCATTTAGAAACAGCTTCGGTGTGAGTAAACCCTGTAAGTAATGTATTCTATTCACTTCATTTTCATCTTATCATCATCATCTTTCAAATCAATTCATATATATATTTTTTTTATTTGCAGCGGATCTTGGGTTCTTGAGCTCTCGTCTGAACGGCCTCAGAATCTGCTTCCCCAAATTGCCACCCACACCCCTCACTGCTTCTCCCTTCCCCACACCCCTCCCTATCGTTGCCAGTAACTACTTTTTCTCTCTCCCTGCTTTCTACATGTATAATTAACAGTGGCAAAGCAACATTTTCTGACTTTCATTTGTTCCTGTTTCCACTATTTTCTATACAAACTTTTGAAAATAGAAAATGAAGTAAAGATAACATGATTTTTTTTTAAATAAAATTGAAAAAAATATATATTTTTTCTCCAGGGTTTTAAATATCACTATAGAAGCAGACCTTGGCTGCTACAGGGGATGCTAGTTGACAGGATAACAGCTCTATGTAGTTGATTCTAGAAAAGCCCTCTAAACAGAGAGGTTAGGCTTTTTCTGGGGGGCTATTTTTGGGGTTTCAATTTCTAAAGTGAAACCAAATCTACCTGTAGTAGTGAAAATGATAAATAACAAGACTCCAATTTAGAAAATGATGATTGTTGATTGATAATTCTAATCTTGAAAACTTGTATTTGACTTTTTTGGTATCTACTTCTGTGTTTTGCTTAAGGCACCTACAACTTTTCGTTGTTGTTTATGAATGTCATGAATTTTGAGTAATTTGATAATTTATATGGATATATAGTATATGTAGTAAAAACTATATAAAAAAAATTCAAAGTAGCAGCTATCCTGTGATAACAGTTTTGGGGTCGCCTTGCTATCTCTGGGTTTTAAAACACTGATTTTCTCAAACCATTCCACCTCCTATTTTCTTAATAAGAGAACATGAATAACTAACAATATGTTAATATTATTGCTTGTCGATGTGAATCTTCACTATCATTATTGTGTGAGGCATCTAACTGCAATCCAGGACATTATTTTGAAGCAGATTAACTAGTAGGTTGGTTATTGATTCTTCTAGTGCTGTGATTTTATTGTTTTTTTTTTCAGAGAGAGTGTGTCCCTTCACTGGAAAGAAATCAAACAGGGCCAACAAAGTATCATTTTCAAACCACAAGACAAAGAAACTGCAGTTTGTGAACCTTCAGTACAAGAGAATTTGGTGGGAAGCAGGGAAGCGCTACGTAAAGCTTCGTTTGTCAACTAAGGCATTGAAGACGATAGAGAAGAATGGACTTGATGCAGTTGCAAAGAAGGCTGGAATTGATCTCAGGAAGAAATAAGCCTATCTAATAATTATTGTAATTTGTATCAGAGTGGAAGAATACATTCATGTTCCTTGGTGTTAATTGTAGAATTTTCTTTTGCGTATATTATTTTCAAAAGCAAGTTGTGTTGATGTTTGTAGAGAAACAAAATATGGCAAGGTCATGAGCTTACTAGGCCATGAGTCTCGCTAATGGAAATCTCTTTTGACAACCCCCTGATCGTGGTGCTTATAATAATGGCCATGGATATCATAGGATCCTTAGTAGCTTCGTCAACTTGAATTATCCTACAAAATTGGTATTATGATGTATTTTGAATTGTAGTCACCACAGCCACAATAGCTGTTGCCAGAGTCATTCTCTTTTGCCATTCGTATGACAATTCCCCATACAATTAAGAGAATAATTGGGCTTTACTGTGAAAGGTAATTACATTTATCCTCTTCGTACCTGTCAAAACTATAGAGTTGTTACATAGATGATTAGTGTCATATATAGAAAGTAGAAAATTTTGGGTTTGGAAATTATTATTAGTTTTGCAATTCTTTTAGCTGGGAAAAGAAAGAATAAAGATTTATAAGAGAATTAGAAATTATAGTACATATTAGGTGGTTAGATTCAAAATCACTTTGTCCTTTTCTGGGGGAGAAGGGGGGGAGGGGATCTTGTGATCATCATCTGAATGACTGTCTTCATATAGGGTAGCTTTTCAAAATTCAGTTGTTGGATCTTCATATAGAGTAACATCTTCTAGCAGATTTGTTTTCTGAATGATGCATTTGATTTTCTATATTTACTTCATTTGCATGAGTATCTCCTACCAATAATCTTCTAGCAGGTTTGTTTTCTCCTGAGCATCTTTGGCTTTAGTTATTGGAATCGTTGAGTTTTCCCTTATAACATCTTGGTATGTAGCTTTTCCAATTTCAATTGTTATATCATTGAAAGAAGCTTTTCTATAACACTTTGGTTATAGATGTTGGTTTATTCCAATTTCCTAGTTTTACATTGTCTGACAATGTCATTTGACAGGTTTGCAGTAATGAAATAAATATAATGAGAATAATTTCAGAAAACATGAATACCTAGTAAAAAATTGCGACGACAATTGGAATCAAACTTCATGGTATTCACAAAAAATGGAAAAAGGACAATGTCTTGTAAAATATAAATATGACAATTCGATTCAGACTCTATGGTAATAACAAAAAATTATTGATGATAGGAAGGAGAATCAACTGTTGAGTGAGTTTGGATTTGAGTATGGTATATTTGCTTATAAAAAATTATGAGAATCGGTGCAAGTGCAGTTATTTTATTACCCATCCCTTTCCATACTCATTTTATTTAATATAAATAGAAAAGTGATATTACATTTACAGCATTCGCCATTTACAATTAGATACAACTCAAATTGTATTTGTATTTCTTATCTCGAAATTGAAAGTCCTAAGTCATATCTTTTATCATCTAACATCATTGTTTCTTGCTATTGGTTCCTTTGTAATTTGAAGATATTTCCCTCAGGCTTCGCTGCTTTAAGAACAGCAAAAGAAACTTGGAATAAAGCCAAAATATGAGATTTGCTTCAGGCTTCCTTGTTTCATATGAGATTGCCATCCTGAAACATAGCATGAAAATATGTCGGAAAGAATTGATCCGGAAAACATTTGTTGATGTCTTCAAGGCTTTGTATATAAAAAAATTGTGTTTAAAATTATTTGAAATTGATATTATGAAAATAATTATTTATTAAAATTAAAAACTTTACCAACTGTAACATAAAATGGCAACTCATTCTGGTGTGTTTGCTTATGTTGAACAGAAAAGTGTTTTTGGTCCCTTGGTTTACATCCCAATTTCTGTATTTTTTTTACTACATATTGTTAAGAATGACAAAAAAAAATGTTTTTTTTTATAAAATTCAGGACTAAATTACACAATAACAAATTATAGGGAGTAAAAAGTGTTTTTAGTCCCTTGGTTTACATCCCAATTTCTGTAATTTTTTTACTACATATGTTGAGGAAAGAAAAAAAAGTTTTTTTAATATAAAATTCAAGACTAAATTACACAATATAAAATTATAAGAACTAAAAATAAGATTTAACAAAAATATAAAAATTAAAAATATACTTTATCCCTTATTTTTCTTAGTTGGTGTAAGTATACACCAATCAATGAACTCATCAATCGCAGTACTTGCAAAATGCAAACTTTTTTCGTAGATCAGACCACCCTAGAACCTTTTGCTTTTGTCATGACCACATGAGAACCTTATTGCTCATTACAGAACACTTTTTTCCTTGCATATTGCATATCCCAAATCTCATCATTGTTTGTTAAGTTCGAAATGATTTTGAACTTTGAAGAGAATGACAAAATCAGGAGGCTCTTCTCCACAAAATCACTAGAAAGCCAAAAGCAAAAAACGCAACATTTCATATACAAGAAGAAAAACGCATTTACACAGAGATTGATCATCCCATTTAAGTTATTGGTCTTTGGTCACCTCATTATTTGTGCAACTTCTTCTAGCTGCCTAGCAGTACTCAACATTGGGATTTGGCTCTTATAAAATAAGTAAAAGTTAAGTAAGTAATATTAGTCGTTGATGAATACAATGAATATTAGAACATACGTATGATTTGCTATGTTATGTACATATAATATAACTCATTGATTTTTTAATTGACGACTAAGATTACTTACTTTATAATCTTTGGGTGCATACTTTTGTTGATGGTTGTATGTTGCCCATTGCTACACAGGGTTTTGACCAAATGGATAAATTCATTTGGAAATGGAAATTATCAAATAGAAGTATTTTTTTTAATTAATTCTTAAATAAGAATAAGTTATTGGAATTTTTATGTCTTCGATCTTTTATTTATTTATTTATTTTAATAGGTGAAGTCATAAAAACTCCAACGGTTCAGCTTTTATTTTTTTAAAATTATTTTATATAAAGTCATAAATCTTTCGCGACTTCAAAGTTTTCATAATGTTTTTATTTTAAAATTATTTTTGAACAAGTTTTTTTTAATTTATACGGTTTCTCTATTTTTTAAATAGTTTTTGTTTCAATATTTTTATATTTTTTTACTAAAATTAACAAATAATATTAACTTAACATTAATGAAATTTATCAAATAATATTAAAGTCTTTTTTAATATTTTTTAATTAATTTTTACATTTATCATTAAGTAAATTAATAATTTTATACAATATTATTAAATAATTTTATTTGATAAAAATATTTGAATACTAACAATAAAAAATAATTTAGTAACAAAAGTAACAGTTAACATGAGAGCAACATAATACATTAGTATAAGCTGAACAATACAAATTAAACATAAATATAAAATTATTAAAAAGTAAAAACAATATTAATCGCCAACAACAACAACAAATACATATTCAAGGTGAACTCCAGGCATTATCCCACTATTAATATTTTTTCTTAAATAAATCTATATGTGTACTTTTTTGTTTAAATTTAAGTCTTTTGTTTATATCATTTTTTCTAATTTACAAAACAAATAATAATCCTTAACACTAATAACAAAAATATAGAAAATATTAAATAAAATAATATACAAAAGTATAAATTAAACCTACTTTAGAGTTGAAAACTAATTTAAATTTTTTTAAAAATCAACATGACTTTGAAGTCATTAAAATTAAATAAATAATTAAAAAAACAATTTAGCACAACTTTGAAATCATTAAAAATTTTATGACTTTATATAAATAATTAAAAAAAACTAAAATGTGACTTTGAAATTATTGAAGTTCTTACTACTTCAATATTACAAAAATAAAAAATAAATAAAAAGGTCAAAGTTATAAAAAATTTTACAACTTCATCAAGTAATAAAAATTCTTACAACTTACTCTTATTTAACATTCACTCTTATTTAAGACTCTCATTTAATAAATTTCAAATGAAGATATCCTTTTGGTCAAATCCCATTGCTACACATATAGCATGGCATTGGAGAACTGTGTCGTTTCTTTGTTGGGGTAGAGGATAGGAGTTTGTATATGTTGTAAGGGTGCGTACCCCTTGTACTCATAACTTCTATTTTAATGAAAATTTTATTTGTTGATTTAAAAAAAACTTACTTTATACTCTAAATTGAATTACTTACTTTATGAGAGTTGAATATCTTATTTAATATTTATACCTCTAAATCAAATTATAAAAATATTCATAGACGATCATGACATCTATTTAACACTTTGGAGAACGAGAGAAATATAAATATAATAGATAATATTGATATGATAAAGAAAGTACATATAAAAAAAAATAATGTGCTAATGAAGTGTATAAAATGGTGTATGATTTCCACTTATTATTATTCTTTAAAGTTAACAATAATTTGTCCCCTATAATGCCGGCTGATTTGGGGATCTAGTACCCATTGTTTATTTCATTGTCGATACATGTAATTGTCCCTAAAGTAATCGCTTATTTTCACTTTGGGTTCTTGCAAGATAAACTAAGAAATCCCATGATAATACACTTTGAATATAATCATATCACAGGAACCATGAATATAGAAAATTCTACATCAAATTTTTAAAAAAAAAATACATGAAAGTCTTGATTCAGCGTATAATGTTGGGCTTGCATATGTGAAAAGCACAGTTCCAGGCATAAAAAACCAAAAGGAATCATATTGGATTTAAAATCTATCTTTTCTCGTAGACACACATGGAAACCAGCAGCCCCAGCTTTGCAGCTCATAGGCCCATGACCACCTCAAGCCTTTTGTCAGCTCCAATTAAGGCACAATAAAGTGGAAACAAAAGCAATTGCAAAAGTTTGGTGCACTTTCAATGAAAATGATGTCACAATATTTATTTTTTTACTTTTATTAAATCATAAACCTCATCTTCATGATTGTTTTGTGACCAAACTAGTAAATTTAAAGTAACGTTATTAACAACATATATGGGAAATTCACTTTGTGATGTTCTCATTCTTTTATTCTTAATATATGCATGCTCTCATCAATTCTTTTGTTTGAAGATTCAATTGTTTTTAGTGTACTGTTTATAATTTGTTATATGCAGCACCCACATTGGCTATAATTCCTTTTCTTCTTTTATTTTTTTGTCTGTGTTTGGCAACGATTGCAGTAAACTCTGTATTTCGGTCTGGGGGCACTCAGTACTCAGTAGCCCAAATTACTGTACGGAACATGGATTGTATGGCCCATGCAAAAAGATTAATAGGCCCGTGGACTTTAGGACAGTTGTGGGGGTTCAAATAAAACACCTAAAAGACAAATTTATATATTTTACTCAGTACTCACTTTATGTCCTTTTTTTTCTAGAAAAAAAAGTGAATAGGTGGGGCTTGGGCTCGGGGATTAGTAGATGATAACCACATAAATAATAAATCAAGTAACCTAGATAATAGAAAGAAAAAAAAAAGTTATAGCATGTTCGATTTTTTTGGTATAGGATCACAGGTATCCTCTACAGGATATAACACTGCTTAAGCCAAATAAAAACATTATGAGTAACAAAATTTTACTGAATATTTAATGAAGTAGTATATTTAAAGCTCAAACTCAAAACTATTAGTTAAGTTACCTATGTGTTACTTAATCCTGGAATTTGGTAATATAGTATATTTTGGGATAAACTAAATGTGCATTTTGAGTGAAAATATTTGTTAGTTTTGAGATTCCTGGCCATTTTGTTGTTTGAATGGATGATGGCTGGTATCTAAGCTGCAAAGTCTGTAGTTGGCTCAAATTTGGAAGGCAAATGCAGAAAATTTACATTCTATATATATAAAAGTAGAAATTTGGCCAAATACATCTTTTATATATATATATATATATATATATATAAAGCTCTTAGAAAAATAAAGCTTATTTTTAATAAGGAAAAGGATATGAATTTGGCCAAATATAACTTTTATATTATTCCATATACTATTTCTCTACAATTTTCTTTTTCTAAACAAAGTATAAATTAATATGATTATTTTGAATTGACTCAAGGTGAAAAGTTTATAGACAAAAAGAAAGAAAAAAAAAAGTCACAGTTAATTGCTAATGACAAAGTTGATATATCAAGGCTTAGACTGTATGTTATTGTAATTTATGTTGTACTCAACATAATTGCAAGAAGCAGTAAAAAAGTTGAACATAGTCCTAAATTTTCTTTCTGAACTTATGATTTGACTCCATTTTTATTTTCTTAATTTTCTTTCATGTTATTATTTTATATTTAATCATTACTCATTTCTTAGATAAGGATGTTGACAAAGATTAATAGTGTATTTGAAAACGTATTACAAATGTATTTATATAAATAAAATTTAACTTAAATATGTTTTTAACTTACAAATTTAGGTTATTTTTGTTTTTTTCTCCAAATTTACTTTTTTTTAGTCTCTCATTTTTAAAAAAAAAAAATAGTTTATCTTCACACAAAATAAAATAAACATCTCACTCACCCCGAAATTAATATGATTTTTTTTAAAATTCCTCAATTTCGAAAAATACATGCCTAAATGTACGATGAAACGAACTCAAATGTCGTCCAATACAGCATATAGAAGAACCGAAATGTTTGGGAAATTTGTAAAAGTATCATTTTTCAAGTTTCATTAAGAAATCATTAACCCAACTCTTCCGTGATGACTATTTTTGCGTAGGTCACATTTCACATTGTTAATAGTAATAACGTGGCAATGGCATCAAGGTTCAATTACAAACCAAAATTAAACTGCATAAGGCCACAAAATGTTGTACAATAATTATTAACGCAATTATAGTCAATAGAGGTGGGGAGAAGGTAAGAAGCAAAACAAATACTGTATCAAAGACCCATCATGGAACGCTATCGACGCGTGCATTTAATTTCCCGACACAACACAAACTGAAAGACATTAAAATAATTAGCTTCTTTTATAGTAATGTAATAATTTTAGAATAAAGAAGATCTTAATTAACTACTAACATGGAAGAACATAAATGATGTGCATATGTGGTTATTTAGGAGATAGGAGTATCACTATGATGGCAAGCATGCTTCATCATGGGGAGAATTTCATAAGCATTAGTATTATATTATTCCTTTAACCATAACCCCTCATGAAAACGAAAGTTAATATCGCAGGACATTAAAATGATTCTTCTATTCCACTCGACCAGATTAATACACTTCTATTCCACTCGACCAGATTAATACACTTCTCATTTTCTGAACGTGTTATAAAACAAAATTGATCAGAATAAAAAAAAAAAATTGAACATAAAACATGATTAAGGTTAATACATCTATGATGCCTAACAAATATTCAACTTATCTAAAATTTGGTGAAAGTATGTTAAGATAATATCAAAATATTCAATGGAAGGATCATTGAAATTTAAAATATACCACAAGTTATTGAGTGGAATAACTCTATGAAGAGTTAAGAGTTACTCTTTTGAGTAACTTGATTCTCACTTTATATGTGTCTATGAGTAAGTGGAATATGAAGTAGATGAGTACTAAAATACTCATTTTATCAATTTTAATTTGCAGACACAGCATAGTGGTGAGGGTATAATTCTAATTGTGTTTGTTTAGCTCTATGTACTATTTAATTCGATAAAATAATGGTGAAAATAATTTTAAAAAATTCTTCAAATACTAATGTGTTTTCTTACTAGCATCAACTTCTAAAATTACAAATAATAATTTATCCAACGCATATTTATTGGACATTTTTGTGTAATTTAGAAACCTCAAACGTACGTGATGGAAGATTCAGGTGACAAAGACTACTCTAACTAGGGATAACAACGTCCATTGAGTGTAGAAAATGTATAAAAACGAGACTTAGAAAATGTACTCGTAGAGTTGTGGGCATGTAAATGATGTAATGCGACATATAGCATTAGATGCTAAAAACAGTAGTTAACTGGTTACAGCAGGCCACATGCCACCACCTAGAATGGGTTTATAGAAGATGAATGTACTTATCATGTGAGGGTGTTATAACTTAAATAGATATTTTATTTCGAGTTTAAATCTTAGACATATAGTTATTTTAAATATTCAAGAAAAAAAATTCGTTATAATTATTTTATTTTATTCGATTAAGATTGACTTTAATAGAGAATACAATATGCATATGATCTATAATTATAGTCATGATATTTGAAATGGGAGAATGTGACTATGAAACCATGAAGAAAAATCTTTTTCATATTTTTTCTCTATTTCTTCTATTATCATGTTTTTAAAAAAGAAAATGATACTTTCTATTATGTGTGACACATTTTTATTTAATTTAATTTTTCAAAACTATAGTAATGAAAGGAATGAAGAAAATCTTAACCCGGCTAAAAATAGTTTATAACTTTTTGGTTCATAATTTATAATTTAGCGAGAAAATGCATGTAACCGTCTTAGAAAAAGGATTAGCAGTTTATAAATTTGTTGGTATTTGTCTTTGAGAAATTATAGTAGAAATGCTAAAGGTGCATCATGCAGTTTCCATTAAGTCGCAGTTGTTAGTCTTCAATAATGAAGACAAAACAAAGTACCGTAAGTCCTCAGATACCCAACGTGGAAAATAGGCGAATGAGGTCATGTGTCAGGTTTAACCTGTCATGAAAGTTATAAATAAAAAATTATTTTAAGTTTAATTATATAATTAAAATATTATCATTTATAATAATTATATTTAAAATATATAAAGTATTTTTAATTAATTGACAGTATGAAAATATTTATATTAATAATATATTAAAACCAAACCCAATAAACAAATTGGATATATATATATATATATACATATATACATGTTAAAACGTCCTTTGTTTCTTGAAATAAAATGATTTGAAAACTTAATAAAATATAACATGACTTGTATTTGTAGTTAAGTGGTTATTACGAAAAATGAGAATAAACCATAATAATTTTTTATTTATTTATCAAAACTAAAAATCAGCCACCGTTGCCAACCCCATTGCCGATGATGCATGATAGCAACAATGGTAGGTAACAACACTGATGATCTCATGGAAGAGATTTATAATTGAGTTTTAATCTGTAACTATCTATTATTTAAATTTGATTTTGATCTAAAGAGTTGTTATTATTTGTTTTCATTTTTTACCATTTGAGTGTAGTGAAATTCCCTCTCATGTCCCCTTCAATAAAATAAGATCATCACAATTCTATGTTGAACTAATCTGGCTGCTGTTTTTTAGGATAATTTCACACTTGTTTTGGTGAATGACACTTTGTGTGGGTGTAATATATATATATATATATACTTGTATTCATTGCTGGGACAGGATCACACATTATTAAATACTAGATTTGTTTTTTCAAAAATAGATCATATGGATATGAGTGTGGGCATCATTGAATAAAGTTATATTAAAATATTTCCATCTAAACAATCCCTTTAAGCTTGCTTTGAAGATACCTTTTGGCATACCAAATGATGCCTTTAAACCTGCACTGAACTTTCATACTAAACGTAGTTTAAGAATTATTATCACTTGCTGTCACCCTAGGGGAAGTAAATGAGGAGTATAGGTTGTGGTTTTGCCATAAGAAGCAAGCGATGTGTTTGCCAATGGCATGAGGCGAAAAATGTATAGAAACTCATAGGTTAGGTCCATATATTTATATGAAAGTTTAAGGGCTGAGTGAGTGGGTCATGGTAAGTGTACACAATACACACATAGCATAGTGCCCACTAGTATATCCTTTTATGGGGCACAGAACCCTAAAAGAACCCAACAGTTAAATGGGTGAAATCATATAATGGAATGGAACAGTACAAAATGTAGTACAATTTTTATACATTGGGATTGGGGATTGGGAAGTGTAGTAGGAGTAGGAGCCCACCACAAAGCACTTTGCTTTGCATTGCTTGGGAATTCCCACCACTATGCCAAGTATCATCGCTCTCATACATGCCCCAGTTTTGTCCAAACCCATCCATGTTGCACGGACCACTAATAATACGAACACATCATGTATACAGTATGTGTATCGATATTTGACATGGATATCATCATATTATTGCATATGATTATATACAAGAGTTAAACATCAAATTCATAATTATCTATTTAAAAAATAAGAATATTTATTAATTCTATTATACCATATTAATGGATATGATATGACTATATCATTAATTTTAAAGTATTTATGCATTATAAACACTCATACTCACGTATATTTGCTCATAAAAAAAAATATTCACCTACATTATTTTGTTCACGTACTCACCATACAAAAAACTCACATACATTATTTTGTTTCATGATTTACAAAAACAAGGTCCAAGTAACCAACAAGCCTGGCAAATCACCCATCATCTTCATATTTATCCCTAATGACTTAATCAACTACAATTTTAATGTGACATGAAAAATGGGCAAATTAATAATATATAACCAGATATCTCTATGCCAGAACAAAACAAGGCCATGCCTGCTAAGAAAATCAAACTTCTCTCTCTGGCTCCCCTTCTGTGGAAAGTAATGATTTGGTGAATTAAATGTATTGGGGAATCATTTGATGAGCATGCAACCGAAACCATCTAAAAAGACCATTATGACATCATTCATTATGTTGGGTTATAGGACAATTATGGTCCTCACAAACACTTTTCAAAATCTTGTAGTTAATATCTATTATTATATCGGTTCTTACTTTCTTTCTTTTGCTTTTTTTTTCCTCTGAAGAACCATGCATATTGGAGTTATGGGATTGTAAATTGTAATGAGTGGTCCCTCACTTATGTTTAGTGGCCTCAAGAACCCAAGTCACACTGGTCGAAGATACAATCTGGTGTACTTAAGCTTGATCTTGTGAACTTAATTGCTCATGACCGTGAAAAAAAATATATTCGACAATCGATTTCTCTAAAATAAATATTTATTTATTTATTTGCCTTTTTCTTCCACTCTCTTTCGGGTTTTCAAACATTTGATGATAACAAAAATTTAGTGGCATAAGGTAAAAATAATTATCATTAAAAAAAAGGTAAAGATAAGTAAATTAATTGGTGATTTCAAGATGAGCGGGGATGACTAATTGAGAAATAATCAAATCCACAGTTTTTTTCTTTATAAATAATTTACCAGCAGAGATGCTGCATATTTCAAAGAAAGTGTATATGACTATATTCGGTGAAGGCCGTGTCCACATAAATTCTGAAACTCTCATAAAAGGACATATGGTGCCTAATTTTGGTACTGTAAATTATTGATTCTTGTTTTATTTTCTTATTAATCAAATTATATTTTATAATTAAATTTAAATATAATTAAATCTTGAATCGAGAAATAATCATATAGTCGTCTTTAAGAACTAAAATTTATGAAAATACTTCGAGATCTTACCAGAAGCCAAATACCTTACTTATCATTCTCACTGAAAAAAAAGCTTATAATTAAATAATTAGAATATCTCACTTTCAAATGATTATATTGTGCAGCTGCAGCCGAGACAAACAATATTTGACCCATAAAATGTCAATTAGTCATTTGCCTTTGTTAAGCTTATATGACTTCCGCTAAAATGCAATTTTTATCTTTTTATAATATTTAATATGTAATTTGAGTTTTTATTTCAAAATTTAGACATTTAGTTTACTATTTTTTCCCCTTCAAAATAAGACTAAAAATGAGTCGAGTTGAATAAAATAATATTCGATTCGCCTTGATGAGAATTAATGAAGTTAAATTTAATATTTGATATAATTTTTTTTCTTAGCTCAAATTTAATTTAAATTCACAAACAACTTAATTTAACTTATTAACTCACTTATTTTTAAATTAAAAATTATATGGAACCAATTAAAAAATAATGATGAGTTTAAATACATAAAACTTCATTATCTCTCTAAGAGAGAGAATGTGTACATTCATTAATATGTCCATCAACCAATCCGGTTGAATTATATATGATTCAAGTTCAATTTATGTATGTAACGAGTTTAGTTTTTAACTCAAATTTCTCTTATTTAATCCATGAATAAGTTCAAAGAATCATTTATCAAAACAAATAGTAAACTATGTTCAACTTGATTTGGGTTAATTGTTAACCCTATTTCAAAATTAACAACTTTGATCCTATTCTTAGTAGATCATATATATATATATATATTTTGAAGAGGTAGAAAACCATTCAATTGCTAATAAAGAAGATATTTACATCAGCCAGATCGAATGAGACAAGCCACCTGATGGGGTTCTCCAACCATAAGCTGTTAGGGAAAACAAAAGCTAACTTGGCTAAGGCATCTGCAACCAGGTTACCATGCCTCTTAACAAATAAAAGATCCAAGTTATGTACTTCCCTGCACATGGATTTACATTCCACAAGAATATCATTGTAGCTTTCCTAAGAGCTTTCCACGCTTGAGCCAGCTGAATGCAATCCGTTTCCATGACAAAATTCTAGAGTCTCAGCTCAGAGGCACACTGGATGGTTCTTCCTTCAGAATCTTTGCATACCATGCCAAATCCT
Source organism: Glycine soja (assembly GCF_004193775.1). Taxonomy (NCBI): domain Eukaryota; kingdom Viridiplantae; phylum Streptophyta; class Magnoliopsida; order Fabales; family Fabaceae; genus Glycine; species Glycine soja. Next base: position 298,267 of record NC_041011.1, read on the forward strand.
ATCTCTCTGTGTTGCACAATGCAAATATGATGCATATATTGATCCTTCCATTATGATATTCTTTATTATTCACTTTAACTCACCCATAAATCTAAAATGTACAAGCTAAAATAAGTTTGAAGCTATAAAAATAACATTCACTACAAAAAAAAAACATATTTCTTAGTTTTTTAAAAAGAAAAGCTATTTTCATTTAACAAAGCATATATGTCTTGCTAGCTCACCCAATTTGGGTGCTTATTAGACAAAATGTGAGTTTGGAAGGCCAACCAAGGTTGAGTACTAGTTAGTAAATATGGTAAAACATTGTGTTTTTGCTGATCGAAAGTGGAAATGAGGAAGGAGGTATATGGTGTAGTAGCTCAAGGTGAATATGGGGATATTGGAAATCCATGTGGAGGAACTATTGAATGAGCACATGCAAGTCCTATGTTTGCTGAAACTAAAAAACTATATCATCCACCGCCACAATGCCATGTGCGCTTCTTATGAGCCCTTCAAGCCAAGAGGGCAATGAAGTGACAAATGATAGGCATGATGAACTAGAACCAGTTTTCCAAATTACAATCGAGTGAACCTTGATCAAAACCACAACCCCACTATGGTCCAAGTCCATATGCATGATATCATCATATCCCACTCACACCCATAATCCAATGATTAGCATTAGCCAAAGCCACAATGCACCCCTCCAAATACGTAACACTTGGAAAGTGGCATCCCCCAAATGCCCAAAACCATTGAATCGATCGTTCCGAGACTTACCCAAGCAAACCGTAAGTAAATGGATTATGGGCAGTGAACACTTCACAAAGTAAAGATTATTGGGAGGAGGGAAATTTTCACTAAGAAAATTGTGAGAGCAAGAGAGAGAAAATCACCCACCGCTTCAACCAATTATTATGAAATTGTTCAATGTTCTACACTTCTAATTTAAATCCAATTTCTTAAGCATTGTCCGATTTATTTTTTATATGAATTTGGAGTTTTAATTCAATAATTTGCATAGTAAAGAATTATGTAAATATATTATTGAGATAAAATTTTAGTTTTGATCAGAAAATAACATAAACAATACCTATAAATATGTATCTGACAGGTTTTGGGTGGCGACATGTTAAAAAAATTGTATTCCACTCCATTCAAAAACTACAACAACGAATAGTTTTTTTTTATACTTTTTTTCACGGTGATACTATGATTGTAAGGTCATGAATCGATCTCATTTGCATTCAAACACACATCAAGTTTTATACTTTTAGAAAATTAATAGGAATTGATCTAACATAAGGAGTTAATTTCCTTTATGGGAAATTTGTTTTACGGATAATTTTTTAGTTTGAGAAATATTATTTGTGAAAATAAAATAAGAGAATGTTATTCTTGGATATTTAATAAAAAATATGTTTGGTTAGTTATAAAATTAATTGAAAATATCTTTTATATTTCTGGAAATAATTAAGATATATATTTAATTTTAAAAAAATCAAAAGATAATATATATGTTTGATTAAGTTATTTTTCCTCAGAATATATATTATAATTATTAAAATACTCTTATCATTAGGTTAAAGATGTTATTTTTTCATAAAACAGATAACTTAGTATAAGATCAAACAAATATCAAACAAATTATACTCAAAATGGCAACAAAAGATGATATATATCTCATACTCCTATAACAAAATCCCTCCTGCTATTCTTTTAAAATTCATGAAATTTACTGTAAATAAAAATCGACAAAATTTTTTAAAATGACAAAAATAAGAGAACATAAATGAATAAATCATTAATAAGTGAGTATAATAATGAGTAGGAAGAAAGTATACATATATCTTTACTCACAAAGGAAATTTTTATCCCATGAGAATAATATTTCATACCTTCTTTACTTGGATTAAATATTAACGAAATGTGAGATTATTAATTACCCATATAAAAAATATATCCAAGATTAATTAATTTATTATGTAGACTCAAGTTTAAAATCATAACAAATTAACAATTCCTTTTTACCCGACTCAATTTATAATATTTCTCATATTAATTATTTTAAAATTATAAACACTGGTTACTAAATAAATAAATATAATATATTAATAAACAATTAGAAAAGAAAAAAATATTAATGAAAGAAATAATAATAGAAAAATTATAAATTTAGGATAAATTTATTGTTATTAAATAATTAAATTAACTATTTATTTTAAATTTGATGAATTAGATTATATATATATGAAAAAAAAGAGTATTAGTTATGTTTCCAACAAAATTGTAGAAAATAAATTTTACTTTTCACAATAGTTTTATCCGAACAATGTTTCTCATAAAATATAGGATCCTACTAAGTATTGATAAATATAATTTTTTTATTATTAGAGTTGCATTGAATATCATAAAATGAGTTATTACACTTTTAATAAAAACTTTTTATTGTTTTATTTCATCCTAAATTCCTAACAACACTTGTTAGCATAAAAAGAAGAAGCATAGTCTTGTTGTAAGAGAGGGAGCATAAAACACATAACATAGCAGAAGCCTGCAAGAGAGAGGACTGCAAGTTCGAATTATTCTTCTTCCTTGTTTGATTGCTTTTATAACCCTCCGTACCTCTTTTGGACTCATTCATTACCCTTCTCTCTCTCTCCAACTTTCACCATTTTTTTTATTACTCTCTCTCTCCAAGCTGCTGCTACAACTAGAACATAGGGGTGTGTAATGTAAGAGAGAGAGAAAACAAAAACAAGCTGTTTTACACGTGATAAAGAAAAACACCAAAAGCTATTTTGCATGCGTCTATAAGATTCATCTCCTCACCACCACCCTCATCATCATCTTCTTCTCCCCTTTATCTTCTCTTCTCTTCTTCCTCTTTCCAAATTCTGAATCCTCCAAAACCCAAGTCTTTCACTTCTCCTCACTTGTTTGTTAACCAAGAGAAAGAGGGCGAGTGAGTGAGTGAGTTAGTTAGTTAGTTCAAGTTTTGTTCTTTTCTTCATTTTCCATTCTCATGGTTTGGTCGGTCGGTGGGTTTTCATTTTCTGTTTTTGACTTTGTTTATTAGAGAAAGCAGCATTTTTGCTATGTAGCCTTTGCATTGCATTTATTTTTTATGTTTTCTTTTTCTTCTCTGTCTACAAATCTTCTAGACAGTGATTCTCTACCCTTTTCAATGTTTATTCCCCTTCACTTAGGATGAAATGTTCTTGAGTTTTGTTTTCTTCTGGTTGTTTTATTCTCTTCTCTAAGGCAGTACTCACAGGTTTGCTTCACACCTGGCTTGGCTTCACAGTCAATTTTTTTATTTTAATGTTTTTATTTTTATTTTTTATATTCAATTGTGTTGTATTTGTTGGTTTTTTAGGTGAGATTTTCAGGTTTTGGTAGGGAGGAGACAGGCCTAAGGAGTTGGTTTTGTCTTTTGGGTATTTCCATTTTCTGGGATTTTAATTTATATGACTAATTGCATTTTATTAACAGTTTTTCTTTTCCTTACACAGTAATTAGTCTGTTCACCGCACAATACTAATGTTTTTTTTTTTTTTTTGCTACTTTTGTGTTTGTGATATTTCGTGTGAAGCAAAAGGGCGGAGGAAAATGTTGTCAAATTTTTTTTTTCCCCTTTTTTTTGTCTTACTTTTGCCCTATGGCTCTACCACTACCACCTCACCATTTTTGGGTTTGCTTGCTGAAACAAGGGTGTCTTGTTGGATTCTTAAGTTTTGCATAGGAATAGTAATAATGTTTGTATCCTTTAACAATGCCTGTACCATATAGTTTTCACATCATACCATTACCAATATGTTACTTTATGCATTAGTCCATTGAGAACACAACCCATAACAATTAAGTCTTACTTTTTGGGTTCTTACTTTACAGCAATTACTACTCATTAGATTTCCATCTTGGTTTGTTTGTTCCTGGCTGAAGCAATTGGCACTGTTTTGCTGTTATAAGCAAAAACTAAACGTCAAAAACTGGTCCTCTCTTTGACAAAGTGTGCTTATTCTTCTGTGTGTATTCATTGGCCAGCACTCATCACAAAAGGTGAACATGCCAGTGAGACAGATGAGGGAGGGCTCAGAACAGCACATTGTGATCAAACCCCATTTGCAGAACCCCATGAATGGAGCTAAGAAGGTTCCTAGAGCTGTTCAAAATGGCAAAGGTTCACCACCGCCACCACTGTCACAACAGGAACTACCCCACAACCAAACTTCACCTCATGCAAGGAACAAGGGGAGAAGAAGGAGCCGAGGTGGAGGAAGAAAATGTGATCAAGGAGATGTTTTGATGAGACCTATTGTGACTAGTGGTGTTGAAAATGGAAGCACCATGTGTGGTGAAAAAGAGATGAGTTACCCTACTTCAAGCAAGTCGTTGAGCTTTGCTCCTAGACCTGGCTATGGACAAGTTGGAACAAAGTGCATTGTGAAGGCTAACCACTTCTTTGCAGAGTTACCAGACAAGGACTTGAACCAGTATGATGTAAGGCTCGTTTTGCTTGCTTGGTCTTTATCACACTACTGTAGCCTTGTGCAAGGAAAAATTAAGTTGTGGTTATGTGACTTATTGTGAGTGACTCACACAACTACTGTAGCCCTTTAAGGAAGTTTTTAAGTTCTTTTATGTGCTGTTCAATTGCAGAAGGATCTGTTTTTGCTGTCCTTTTTTCCTAGTAGTAACATTTATGACTCCTTAAAATTTTGGCCTGAAGTTTTGTTCTTATTGTTTGTTGCCTTTGCCGTGTTTTGTAGGTCAGTATTACCCCTGAAGTGTCTTCCAAAGCAGTGAACAGGTCCATTATAGCAGAACTTGTGAGGCTGTATAAAGAGTCTGACCTTGGGATGAGGCTTCCAGCATATGATGGCAGAAAAAGTCTGTACACTGCAGGGCCACTTCCCTTTTCATGGAGAGAGTTTAAGATAAAGGTTGTGGATGATGAGGATGGAGTTAATGGCTCCAAGTAAGATTTAGTATTGCATAGTAATTCCATACTTCTATTTGGCTTCAAAACATAAACATGATGGACTGTATGTATGTGTGTGTGTGTGTGTGTGTATCTATAAGCATTTTAATTAAGCTCAATTTCCAACTGACACTTGCACCATTTTCAGAAGGGAAAGAGAATATAGAGTGGTGATCAAGTTTGTTGCCAGGGCAAATTTGCATCACTTGGGCCAGTTTCTGGCTGGTAAATGTGCTGATGCTCCACAAGAGACACTCCAAATTCTTGACATTGTATTAAGAGAGCTATCATCTAAGAGGTAGTTTTGCAAAATAATTGAAAGAAAATGTGAAACTTGAAGTTTTATTTTCTTCTTACAGCTTCATTTTCTAAAGGTTTTGCCCAATTGGGAGGTCCTTCTTTTCACCTGATATTAGAACACCACAACGGCTTGGAGAGGGTTTGGAATCATGGTGTGGATTTTACCAAAGCATAAGGCCTACTCAGATGGGTCTTTCCCTCAATATTGGTATATTACTCACCATAGATATCATTTGCTGATAGGAGTACAGTTTTTAACTTTAATTTCTCTTTTTACTCTTCTTGCATTTCATAGATATGGCTTCTGCTGCGTTCATTGAACCTCTTCCAGTTGTGGAATATGTTGACCAGCTATTAGGAAAAGATATCCTGTCGAGGCAATTGTCCGACGCTGATCGCATTAAAGTACTTATATTAACAAAGCTTGCTAAGTTCAATTTTTGTATGGTCTTAATACAGTAAAACTTACAGAGCTACTTTAAGATGACTAACAGATTAAGAAAGTCCTTAGAGGTGTTAAAGTTGAAGTAACCCACAGAGGGAGTGTTAGAAGAAAGTATCGAGTTTCTGGTTTGACTTCTCAACCAACCAGAGAACTTGTGTAAGTAATAATTCTGATTTTATAATATTTTAATCTTAATATATATAGTAACTCTTGTTCTACACTAAGTTCAAAGAAATTCCAATTATTTTCCACAAGTTTTCTTGATGACAAGGATGGTATCTCTTTAGGTTTCCCGTTGATGAGAATTCAACTATGAAGTCCGTAGTTGAATACTTCCAAGAGATGTATGGTTTCACAATTAAATATTCTCACCTTCCTTGCCTTCAAGTAGGAAATCAAAAGAAAGCAAATTATTTACCTATGGAGGTACGGAAAATTCCTGGTAATTGACATAGGTGCTTTTCTTTCTTGTAATTATTTGATTTTTCTTACATGCTTTTGGTTCCTCAGGCCTGCAAAATTGTTGAGGGACAACGATATACAAAAAGGTTGAATGAGAAGCAAATCACTGCTCTCTTGAAAGTTACTTGTCAAAGACCTCGCGATCGAGAAAATGACATTTTGCAGGTATTTTGCTGGTTTTTAACTGATTAATATTTATTCGAAACAGCTTTACAGTTAAAAGTTCTCTCTGCAACACTAAATTTATGACTATTTGCTTTTCTGAATGTAAAATAAGCTTGCATTCATTGTTGCCCTCATAATTAATAAAAAAGATGGAAAAATTGTACCCATGCTATTTGCTTATATTTGGTTGCAGAGCCATTATGAATTGCAGGACCTTTATGTTGTTAATTTTTCAGTATTCCTTCCAAAATTAATTTGCAAATTTATGTACTAGCCCTTATGTGTGTCACTTGTTAGGAAGTTCCACATCGCTTGCCTTGATTCTCGGGATGCAGCTTATATATCTATTGGACAACTTTACCTAGTGCCAATTGGTTTTAAGATGAAATCTAACATCACTTACACCTTGAAAGTCAGAATAGTGTAAAACTTATATGACTATAAAATGATTCAAACTATGTAGAAATTGGAACTTGCAAATCATGTTTCAAACTTCGAAGCATGTGGGGAAGATCTCTTAAATAGTAAAACCTACTAAATCATTTATGTCTTCACAAACAAACAATATATATCCATGATATTCTGGAAGTTAAACAATAAAGTTGGGCCATCAAATGAACATTTCAATTGTGCTTCATGCAGACCATTCAGCAAAATGCTTATGACCAAGATCCTTATGCAAAGGAATTTGGAATTAAAATAAGTGAAAAGCTAGCTTCTGTAGAAGCACGAATTCTCCCTGCCCCATGGGTAATATGCTTCTCAACCAAAGGATTTAAGATACTTAAAGTATGATTACTTTTTCTGTCTCTATACATTGATACGTAGTACTTGTCTGCAGCTTAAATATAACGAAAGTGGGAAAGAAAAGAATTGTTTACCCCAAGTTGGCCAGTGGAATATGATGAACAAGGTATTGTACATTGATATTACAATGATCTGTTTTCAAATAGTTGTGAAATGCAACTATTTTTCCTTGTTTTTGAAAAAATAAAGGGAAATGCTGATATTTTTAATAGTGATTTTTAACAATATTAATTTTTCTCAACTCTTTGGTCCAATTTAATTTAAATTATGAAATTCCTAGGTATGTGCTATTCCTGTTTAGTGCGGAGTTTTCATGCAATAGTTATTAATACTGGTCACTTTGTCGGCTAATACTTGAATGATACAGAAAATGATAAATGGGATGACTGTCAGCCAGTGGGCATGCATAAATTTTTCACGAAGCGTACAAGACAGTGTTGCTCGCACTTTTTGTAATGAATTAGTCCAAATGTGCCAAGTATCTGGCATGGTAGATTTCCACCTATTCTGTTTTTTAGTGTTTGAAGTGTGGACAAATGAAAATTCATATTGTTTTTTTTGTTGTAGGAATTTAATCCAGAGCCTGTTATCCCCATCTACAATGCCAAATCAGAACATGTGGAGAAAGCTTTGAAGTATGTTTACCATGTGTCAACAAACAAAACAAAAGGAAAGGAATTGGAGCTTTTGTTAGCAATATTGCCTGACAACAATGGTTCTCTCTATGGTATGCCCCCTTCAATTATAATAAAAGTACATGATATATAAATTGGTGATTGTTATTTTCTTCAATTGTCGGGACATATAAGCTATGTTCTGAGTTTAAATTCTAAATATTCATAATTTCATATAATTATATTTTGTTTTCAGGTGATCTCAAGCGTATTTGTGAAACGGACCTTGGTTTAATTTCTCAATGTTGTTTGACTAAGCATGTCTTTAAGATCACTAAGCAGTATTTGGCTAATGTGTCTTTGAAAATCAATGTCAAGGTTTGTTTTCTCACAAATCTCAGTGACATGAAATAGCTATTTCCTTTAAATCTACTATCAATTTCTTCCAATTTTTTTTTTTATCAATTTCTTCCAATTGACTGACAATTCTCCATCCTTTTTGGTTTTCTTCACCATTATTGCATGGATACATTTTTGTGCATAAAAATCATGTGTACTGGTTATAAGTTGTTGGCAAGTCAAGTCTTTCCTACCTTTTGTATTGGTTGGATTAAACTCCCAACCTTGTGGACCTAGTAATGGGTTCCACATCTCAGTAGTTGATGCAGATATGACAAGTAATAAAATATATATATATATATTTGTACTTCAATAGTAGCTTAAGCTTTTAGAATAACCGGGAGTGTTTTGACCTACAAAAATGATGACAAATTCCTGGTAGTTTATCCTGTTACTAAAGTACACTGTCATGTTGGCCAATGTAGTCATCTCTGCTCTATGGATATTGTTGGAATTATTTGACTTCTTTGGTATGTTTCCAACAACTAATTAATGATGATTTGACCTCTTCTTGATGCAGATGGGAGGTAGAAACACCGTTCTGGTTGATGCTGTAAGCTGTAGAATACCATTGGTTAGTGACATACCAACTATAATATTTGGAGCGGATGTTACCCATCCTGAAAATGGAGAAGACTCCAGCCCTTCAATAGCAGCTGTACGCTTATGATCCATTTGTCTTGATTTTTTAATTTTGCAGTGGTTCTTGAGCTGATATCTATCGCTCAATACGTAGGTAGTAGCATCTCAAGACTGGCCTGAACTGACAAAATATGCTGGTTTAGTGTGTGCTCAAGCTCATAGACAGGAACTCATACAAGATTTGTACAAAATGTGGCACGACCCTGTTCGCGGCTTAGTCAGTGGTGGTATGATCCGGTAATACAAGAAATATGAACTCCTATTTTCTAATTCTTAATGTTGTTTTTGGTTGTGAGATGATGGGATTTTCACAATATAATTTTCATTTTCCTCCTGTATCTAAATATTGTTTTTTGTCCTTTTTTGCAGAGATTTGTTGATTTCCTTTAGAAAGGCAACCGGTCAGAAGCCTCTAAGGATTATATTTTATAGGTATGTATGTGTAATTATGATGCAAGGTCAAAGCATGTTGTAACTTGCATAAGAAAAATATGTGGTTTGAACTTCTGTTTTGAGTGGCCAGTGGCAACATGCCGATTAAAAATAAAGGTCTAGAATAAAATTGTTCTTTCTAAAGCTTTTTGATAGATTCTATCATGGAATATGCTACACTGTGTCTGTGCTTTTAGAATAAATGTCGGAAAAATTTACTTTACTCCTACATCTGAAAGTTGTTTGTTAAGCTTAGTTTCAACAGTCATTATAGGTAAAGCACTATTTCATGTCTATCTGAGGGATGGTGTCATATTGTAGCCTGTCAAATCACAAGGATTGGAAAGCATTTAAGCCATTTTGTTTTGTATTTTTTGGGAGGTTGCTACTTGCTAGACATATAGTATAAATTTATCCAGATATGTGGGGATGTATTTTGTTCAAATCAATATCTGCTAATTTCCGAAACATTCTAGTTTGTGTTAACGAGAAATTTGAACAGGGATGGTGTAAGTGAAGGGCAATTTTACCAAGTTCTACTTTATGAGTTGGATGCAATTCGGAAGGTCAGAATTGATTACTTTCTTCCATCAAATGTTCTAATAGGTCATTTTATAACACGTGCCCACAAGAATATATATTTGCAGGCATGCGCTTCTTTAGAACCAAACTATCAACCTCCAGTAACTTTCATAGTTGTACAAAAAAGACACCATACTCGGTTGTTTGCAAATAACCACAGGGACAGGAACAGTACAGATAAGAGTGGAAATATATTGCCTGGTACAATGAGTGTTCCTGAATTGCTCGTGTACACAAATAAATGTGTCATTTTTTTTGTTTAAAACTGATTGTCTAATTGGACTAACTTTTTAAATAATTTTCATCTGTTTTCAGGGACTGTAGTTGATTCCAAAATCTGTCATCCAACAGAATTTGATTTTTATCTCTGTAGTCATGCTGGCATCCAGGTAGAAGATAGTTTTATTTTTTCTCTTTTCTATACTGATCTTTATGATTAACGATGATTGGTCATGAAACAAGACATTTTAGCAAAGATGGTACCTGTCAGATATTTAAAGGGTTTTTGAGAGATTATGTATTGGTTTTTCTTATTTGTATGTTGGATGTTATGGAGAAACTTTTTGTCATCCACCTGGTCTTGTTATAGGTTCATTTTTCAGGGATTGCTCTCAAAGCTAGGTGTAGTTTAGAATAACTTAGATTTGAAAATCACTAGGGAGGGATTAGTATAGAGGGATCTTAATTTTTTTTAATCCTGTTGTTTTGGTTTCTCAAATCATGATATATGATGATTAAAAGAGATTTGTTAGAAGTACCGAACCTTTAATCTCTCTTTGTTGGCCTAAGAAAAGATAAACGTCGATCTGTATTATTATTCCTCTGAAGTTTGGGTCTAATGCTTGGCTTATAAGTATGTCCTATTATATGGACTTGTTTGTTTTTTATGAGCATATAAATCTAAACCTTTATGATTCAATTGTGGTTTTTGTTTCTATTATCATGCAGGGTACGAGTCGTCCAGCTCATTATCATGTTCTGTGGGATGAAAACAACTTCACAGCAGATGGAATTCAGTCTTTGACAAACAATCTCTGTTATACATATGCCAGGTGTACACGCTCTGTATCTGTTGGTAAGCCCATTTGATTAATGTGTGGTATTTATTTTTTACCCTTGCCACTAGTAAAAGAAACTAGAATGGTTTTACAGCATGATTAATGATTATACTTTAGCCTAGATGAAGCAGAGGCATGAATACTAAGGGAACATCTGTAGTTATTACTAAGCAAATTATTAGAATTCGTTAAAATGAAAAGAATTCAATTAGAATACATTAACAATGTAAAGGTTTTTAATTTGTCATGTATGATTGTTGATTTATGTAATAATATTCACAAGTCATATCTAGGATGATTTCTAATTAGTTGACAGTATCAAATTCTTTTGTTATAGAAATTGAACTCAAAGGGGACAAAGGGAAAATATTTTAATGTAGTATTCTATATTTTATATTTATATCTTTATATCATATTGTCATGATTGGGGTTTCAGCTTGTTTTGCAAAATATAAATCTTAATGGACTTCATTCATGTGCAGTTCCTCCAGCGTATTACGCACATTTAGCAGCTTTTCGAGCACGTTTCTATATGGAGCCAGACCTGCAGCAGGAGAATGGCTCCTCAGGTGGTGGCTCCAGGGCAACAAGAGCAGGTGGAGTCAAGCCATTGCCAGCCTTGAAAGAAAATGTGAAGAGAGTTATGTTTTATTGTTAGATTGTGTAGTAGTGGCTTGGCATAGGCATCATCAAATGGTACATTCAGCAAACACAATCATGGCTTCAAATGTACAATAGTGACTCCTAAGCATTGCAGCAATATTTCCCATAGTAGATCCATGATTATAGTTCTAAAGGCTTAGTTCAGGATTCCTGCAAGTATTTTGGCTGGAGGGACATGAGAGGCACATCACGGGTTTAGTGTTGCTAACTCTTTGTGGTCAAGTCATCACAAAAATGATTGAATTTAAGATTAAATTAGGCATCGGAAACAAAGTTTACGGATCAATCTTAATTGTAGAAATTTTTGCCTGAAGGCCATTGTTGATGTTGAATTGAAATAGTAGAAAATTTCCAATCCCCATGTGCAAGGATGTATGATAGTCTGATTAGTCTTGCAAAATATTAGGTGATGTTATCATTTGTAGTCGGCTTAAATATGTTTTTATTACTTAAATGATAGTCTGATTAGTCTTTTTTTATCTATAAGAATTGAAGAAGACATGTTTTAAATATTTATAACAATTCACGCATTTTGTTTAAGCAACTTATAGATAGATACCTTGGTATTTTATGGTAGTCTTATAAGTTTTTTTTTTTTACTTATTTTAAAAATGTATAGAAAATAGTAAAAGTGTTTTATTTTTCCATTTTAATTTTAATTTTACTTTTTGTTGCATAAATATCAGTAAATAAGACAATGAAAATAGAAAGTTCAAATTGTCTTACATTTCTGAAGTATAGCTTATTAATTCCAAAGAGTATTAAAAAAGGCCCAGAATATAAATAGAATTAAGATGTTCCAAACTAAAGTGCCTAGGCAAAATAAAACATAAAAGATTAAATTGCACATTTGGTCTTTTATTTTTTTAAATTCATGATTTTCGTGTTGAATTGCCACATTTGATTTTTCAATACAAAAACGAGAGACTAAATTCCAAAGAAAAACCCATGGGAACCAAAATGGACAAAGAAAGAGGAAAGATCAAATATGCAAACATCTACAAGGAAAACACTGAAAAATGCCTGGTGAGTATGGACTTTATAATCATACAAAACTAACAGTAGTAAAATGCAGAAGACGTTGGACCTAATAAAATTCATATCTAGGGCATGGTTAAATGCCAAGAATGAAGGGTTGTTTTTCTTTCTCATTTGATGAATTGTCTACATACCTTGTAAAAAGGATGTATATGTTAGTTGGATATTCCCTGTACCCTTTATTTAATATATTTTACCTCTGCTGTTCTTTTTTATAAAAAAAAATGAAATAAAGAGTCAAATGCTTATTGATAACAATATGACATTAATAAAGACAAGATTGTTTACCAAATGACGGTCAAGAAGTCATCCAAGAATAGTCCATATTTTTTTTTAAAGATAATAAATTTTCAAGATCTAATGCTAATTAAGTACTCTGATTAAAAAATCCTTTGGACATTTATATAGCAATTAGCAAAACAATTTACATAAGTTTTCAATATAGATCCATCTAGTACATGTAGCGAAACACAAGTAAAGTATGAAATTTTGTCCCTTATTACTTTCACTTGGAGGGAGGGATGACAATTTTTCCCGTTATCTAGGGAACCCTTTGGAGAATGCCTTATTATTTGGGCCTTGAGTTTGGGAATTTTTCTTTATGGATGCCAATAAGGGAAAAAAAATACTTGCAAAATAATTTGGGTATATTACGAAGGATCTAAATTTTATACACATGCATATCTATACATTATACAAAATATTAAAAAAAAAAGTATGTGAAAAGTTAAGATGATCAAGCTTTCAAAGAGCATGATAATCTTATATTATATATATCACCTACAAATTTCCAAATCCTGGAACCTCTTGGGAAAAATATTTACCTGCAATACAGGAAAAGCATTTGAGATACGGAGAATTTAATATGGCTTCATTAATGAGATAGTTACTTTGTCCCATTTGAGCATATCTTTAATACATAAATATAATGGTTGCAAAAACTGGTGCCACTCAACATGCACTCGTGACTCACAATCCATCGCAGTTCTCTTTTATTTTTTGCATATGCTTTAGGTGTTCTTTTCTTTTTCCAGTGATAAACCAAAAAAAAAAAAAAACCTTAGTAGTGTTGTATAATGCTCAATGCTAATTAAATATTAATAAATAAACATCACAAGTCAACTTTTTTTATACATATATCACAAGTCAACTAAGCCAAAGAATAAATTTTTGCTTTATCTTTTTTATGTATAAGAATACCCGACCTTATCCTCTCATTAATAAAAGACCAAGAGTAAACATGGGGGAAAATGACTGAACTTCAAGCTCTCTCTTTATCACCCCAAAAATGTTGTCTCTCTTTGGCGTTTATATAATAGGCAACAAAATTGCAGTAAAAAAAATAATAGGCAGCAAATTAACCTTTTTGCAAAGAGGAAAGAAAACAGAATTGAATCCAAAGATGAAATTCAAATAGTGTATAGCTAAGGAGATTCATTGGGAATATCTTACCTGGAAAATACTAACCAATACCATCGTCATAAACTCTAAATAAATAAATAAAAACTCACTATATGTGGATACTTTGTACTAATATTATGAGTATAAAAAAAAAAGAAAGAAAAAAAGTATCAATGCAAGTAGAGACAGTGATTAAGAATCCAAAATTAACTCTCATCTTTTCATGAATGTAGGTTCAATTTTCTCTTGCGTTATTGAAATCTCATTTGGTGAGCAATACTCCTCTGGAATATCCCATGATGCTTAAGAGATTATTGGAGTAGCTTTGATTGAGTGGCCATGATTGAGTAAAACTGCTTGCAGTTAAGACTTTTTCTCATTCTACATCACCAACAAAAAAATAGAAAAGAACATTAGTAAAGAACCCATACTCAATAAATTAAGAAAATATGTATGGAAATTCCAATGCTTAATTAAGATTAGGCTCAAATATGAAGCACAATGGATCTAGAAATCAAGAATGAATTAAATACATTGAGTGTCAGAATCCTTAACAATATTGTGCCTTAGTCCTATCCACTTTAACATTAACCAGAAGAAAAAAGCAAGCATAAAAATAGTACATACATCCATGTTTTATACTAAAAATTAATCAAGGGAAAACAAATATGATGAACATCTAGATAGCTATGCAAACTTAGATTTAAAGAAAACAAAGGAGATAAGAATTACTCATTAATTAGCTATACCAACTTTTAGGGATTATACAACAAGCAAAGAAAATCCCAGTGATTAAAAACTAAACTTAAACATCAACAAAATCTGATATACATAGTAGACATATGGGTCTCTTAAGCATATTAATCAAGATTGGGTTCTTGATCACGTGTAAAAAAAATGCTTTATTGTGGGAGAGGTAAAGCCCACAATGTTTGTCTTTATATTGTGAAAGGAATTTGTTTTTAACTGTCAACTGAAAATATCTTGATACATATAAAAAAATACAAAAAAATACATAAATTAACACCACTAGAGTTTAATAAAAAGGATTAAGATTTATTTTTTTTCATGCAGCCAACAACTAGGTGAAAGTTACCACATGATCTGATCTTTTCCTCATAAAAGAGAAAAGTTTGATCACGCTGACAGCTTCAACTAGTAGTGGTTCATGATAACCAAGGAGTATGATCGAACTAGTGCAAACAATATTATGGGCAGGGAAGTGAAGAAGTTTAATTGATATAGTTTGGATGGATGAAAGGAGACCAGAAGTGACCACTATTATATACAGCAACTCTTTGAAAATTGGAGCTGAGGTGTTTTTCTCACTTTTCCTTTAGTATATATGTTACTTTGGAATATCAGGAGACTTCACGATCTCTTTGGTACATTTAGTGACCCAATTGGAAAAAAAATTTACTGAAACGAAAACAAACTTGAAGAGCTTTGCAAATTGAATACTGTCACCCCAACAATACACCATGCATTTTGTGGACAGGATAGTGAGTGTTTTCTTCCTGTATTGAAGGAAAGCAATGAGACATGAGCAACAAGAAGAAGAAGAGGGGAACATATATGCATGGCTTGGCTGCATACATAGGCATGCATTACTGATCCCCATCTAGCAATCTACTAGACGTGTAGCATCGTACATATTCTTGTGTTCATTTACACATGACCGTTCATGTTGAAATTCCATTTGCTAGGGTATGTTTCGCTGACTGTTTTTAAAATTCATTTCAAATTAAAATGATTTTAATGAGATGTTCACATTTATGTTTGAATGGTTTTATTTTAAAAATAAGTTAATATTAAAACTCAAAATATTTTTTTCATCTGGCACAAATTATTTAGAATTACATAAAATTATAATAAATTCTACTCCGAATCAATTCTTCAATTTGAAAGCAAACATAAATAAAATCACATTAACAAATGTATCAAGATGACTATGGATAATCCAGGTTGAATAGTACGTATTTGATTCATGTTAGATTTTTTAGAATGACATTGAAAATCAGTTAACCAACGCAATTCCATGTATATGTAGATTTTACTATTTTTCTACTTAATTGAACATGTATTTTTTTATAAGTTCTAATATTTTTTTGAATAGTATTTATTTAATTTAATTTTTATATATTTATTAATAATGCCTAAATTTTATGTAAAAAAATATTAGCATAAGATGGGTTCATTTTTTTTTTGCCATATTATAAAGACAAAGTTTCCACCAATTTTGTGGAAGACTAATATTTGTTGAAGAATTTGGTTAATAACCTTTAGTGTGACAACCTCCTATCTTTTGCTTAAAACTTTGAATAAAAGTATTTAGATATTCATTTATCTTAATTTATTTTTGTTTTAATAATGATATATTTCAATTTTATTTATATCATTTATACTAAGAAAAAGGATTATTTTTTATTCACATGACATTCTAAATAGGAATCTCACTTAATGCAATATAAGTTTTTTTAAAAAAAATTATGGATAATAAATTATTAAAATAACTTAAATCTCAAAATGAAAGCGTAATGAAATTTAAGTGTTTTAAATTCATTTCAGAATTTACATAACCATCAAACTTTAAAAATAATTTGCAATACAATTTTTTTAAAGTATGAATAATTAAACATATTGAAAAATAAAATTTCATTAGTTTTTTTATTGCTTTTTTTCAATTGACTTGATTATAACTAGAGGAATCATATGCGCTGTCGTGCTAATGTATCCGTATTTCTATTAAGCCGTGGTATTTTGTTTCGTTAATTAATTTAATATGTCTATACTTTTTTAATAAAAAATTATTAATATTAATTATGCTATTTACTTCTTGTAAAGTAAAAAGATAATTATGACATTTTTTAGTGCTTATTTATTATCACATATAATTGTAGATTTTAAAATATTCTTAAGAAAAAACTTATTTTATATATTTTTTTGAATGTTTTATATATCCTTTAATTACTCATCAAACACATAAAAAGTATGTATTTAATTCCTTAATTAAATTTGATTATATTAATTAATGAGCATGATAATATAACACGTTTAAGTTGCTAATATATTCATGAGATTCAAATTAACTGTTTTTAAAATAAAAGAAAAAATATTTTAAAATATATAAAACAAATACAACAGTCATGAGTGGATTGGATTGCTAACAAAAATGATCTCAAATTTTCATAATGGTTTTATCTTGAGATATTACAATAACCCGAGATATAAAAACTAATAGAAAGAGAGACATATATTAAATTAAATTTGAAGTAATGGTGGAAGGAAAATTTAAAAAGAAGAATACCTAACGGGAAATGATGCTGTGTTCTTCCCACCCCACTGTTTCAGCAAACAAACAAGTCACGCGCCGCTCATTCATTCTCTTTAAGGTCAGCCTTCCAACTATGTTTCCACCATCTCTCTTATCACCTCTGCATACTTCTTCTTCTTTTTTTATGTTCGCTCAACTTGCTTCAATTCGTAGCTATGGTATATAATCAAACACACTCCCTCTTTATTCAAATAACAATGTTTAATCAATATATATGTGCCTGTCCATGTTTTTCACCAACATACAATCCCCTCTACGTTACTAACTTCCCTACCTATCAATTCTGCACTCTATCTGTTCGTCAAAATGTTTCTCGTTCTTTATACCTCTATATTCTTTCGTTTTATCGTACTTATTATCTTTTTTAAAAAAAATTTGGCAAAATACCCATTGCTTGTGTTAAGTGTTAACTTCAATTTTTTAGTGTTTTAATGCAGAAAAGAAAGAATTTATGAAAAAAGGAGCGGCTTTCATTCTCCCTTGTAATTCTACTGCTTTGTTGTTCATAAACCTAGTGGAAGGACA
This sequence comes from Glycine soja, assembly GCF_004193775.1. Taxonomy (NCBI): domain Eukaryota; kingdom Viridiplantae; phylum Streptophyta; class Magnoliopsida; order Fabales; family Fabaceae; genus Glycine; species Glycine soja. The sequence goes on from NC_041011.1 coordinate 316,103, forward strand.
CAAGGAAGGACAGAGACATATTGAGTGAGCGTATTGTGTTGTGTTAGGAGTAGAGCACATATGGTATACGACAAGGTATGCAATTCCTGAAACTTCCTCGCCTTCTTATGCCATACGTGAGGAGGATACATCTTCATTCGCAGCCATTGCCGTCACAAAGCACCTGCAAATTTGACAGTATTGATGATGCTGTGGCTTTGTTTCACCGCATGGTCGATATGCATCCCCTGCCATCGATTGTAGAATTCACCAAAATCTTGGGAACGATTGCGAAGATGAGATACTATGCCACAGCTATTGATCTTTATACCCTAATGGAATATAAGGGTGTTGTGCCGTTTACAGTTACTTTTAACATCTTGATCAACTGTTTCTGCCACATGGGTCAGATGGATTTTGCTTTCTCTGTAATGGGTAAGATTCTTAAGTGGGGTTGTCGACCAAATGTTGTGACTTTTACTACGCTGATGAAGGGGTTCTGTGTTAATGATAAAATGCTGGATGCACTATACATATATGATGAAATGGTTGCACGAAGGATTCGGTTTGACGATGTTCTGTATGGAACCTTAATCAATGGGCTGTGTAAGAGTAAGATAGGAAAACCAAGAGCTGCCGTTCAACTGCTTCAAAAAATGGAGGAGAGACAGTTGGTTAAGCCCAATCTTATAATGTACAATACAGTTGTCCATGGTTTGTGCAAAGATGGAAATATAAATGAGGCACGTGTTTTGTGTTCTAAAATGATTGTTCAGGGAATTTTCCCTGACATTTTCACTTATAGTTCATTAATTTATGGTTTGTGTCGTGCAGGCCAACGGAAAGAAGTTACATCATTGCTGAATGGGTTTTGTTTAAACAATAAAGTGGATGAGGCAAGAGAATTATTTAATGTGATGATTGAAAGAGGTGAACAGCATGACATCATTAATTACAATATTTTGATGAATGGATATTGTTTAAACAATAAAGTGGGTGAGGCAAGAAAATTATTTCATATGATGGTTGAAAGAGGTGAACAACCTGACACTATTACTTACACTATTTTGATGCATGGATATTGTTTAATTGATAAAGTGGACGAGGCAAGAAATTTATTTCATGGGATGATTGAAAGGGGTTTGGTGCCTGATGTTTGGAGCTATAACATCTTGATTAAAGGTTATTGCAAGTTTGAAAGAGTGGGTGAAGCTATGAATTTACTTGAAGATATGTTTCTTAAGAATTTAGTTCCAAACATTATAACTTACAATTCTGTAGTTGACGGTTTATGCAAATCTGGAGGAATCTTGGATGCATGGAAGCTTGTTGATGAAATGCATTACTGTTGTCAACCACCTCCAGATGTAACCACTTACAATATCTTGTTAGAGTCTCTATGTAGAATTGAGTGTGTTGAAAAGGCAATTGCATTTTTTAAACACCTCATCTTTGAAAGAAGTTTTGCACCTAATGTTTGGAGTTACAACATCTTGATTAGTGGTTGTTGCAAGAATAGAAGATTGGATGAAGCCATTAATCTTTTTAATCATATGTGTTTCAAGAATTTGGTTCCAGATATTGTAACCTACAATATCTTGTTAGATGCTTTATTCAATGGGCAGCAACTTGACAAGGCAATTGCATTATTAGTCCAAATTGTTGATCAAGGTATTAGTCCAAATTTGCGAACATACAATATACTTATTAATGGGTTGCACAAAGGGGGGAGGCCAAAGACTGCACAGAAGATTTCCCTGTATCTTTCCATTAGAGGTTACCATCCAGATGTCAAAACATATATAATCAATGAGCTTTGTAAAGGTGGATTGTGAGAATAAAGAAGGGCCATGCTATTAAAATAAATGGAAGTCAATTATCGCCTCCCTTCCATAAATTTTGAGTCAGTTATTCATTCATCTCTGGAGAAACAAAGTTAGAATGATGAAGCTGAGAAGCTTTTTTGAGAAATGATCACTAGATGTGCAGAAAACAAGGTCAGAAGTTTTAGTTTCAATTTAATTAACTTTTATGGTTCTCGAATGCTTGTTACGTTTGGGTCACATATGTTGGACTAGATAATGCTCTGTATTCTATTATCTCAAATCCCAATTCTATTTTCCTTTTCAAATACATAATAACTCTGCTCTTTTGCTAAATTCATTGAAAGAACAACTTTTGGGTAACATGGCAAAGGAAAAAGATTCTTTGATGTATACTTTTTTTACTATTGCTAGACCTTCCCCCTTTGCAATATACATCTCCTTGCATTCACTGATTCTGATTTGTAAAAGTTAACTGAATGGAATCCCTTCTTGCAGTTTTGCAAACACCAGAATCTGCATCAGCCAGCACTAGGCACCTTGCCCAGAGTCTCATCCATTTTCTCCTGCTCCCCCTTTTTTGCCCACTATCTTCAATTTCAACTCCAGGTAATATTTATTGCTGATTTGGAGCTTTAAGTATATATGAATGTTATTTATAAATTTCACATGTTTTCTAAGGAAAATCTGAAATTGCTTTGTTATCAAGATTATTTTTCTGAACCTGAATTTGAACCTAAAGCTCATTTTATACCTATGGTAGTGGCCTTTCAATTTTTTTGAATAATAATGAATGTGGCTTATATTGGCTGGCATCATAATTTCCCTTTATTATTATAATTATTGTCAATTGGCTTTAGTTATGGGTCAGGCCTGAATGTGGTGCTGTTCACTCAAAATGTTGGGTTAGGTGTATGGATCTTTGCTAGCCAGTTGATTGTTTTGTTAAGCTTTGAAGATTAAATTCTTCATTGACCCTTTCGGAATTGGAACGAGAACTCATTTGTTTGTTACATATTATAATAGGTTCAAGAATCTGTTTGTTGTACATGTTATACATTTGCATTTTATGTATATGTATATTCCAGTTAACGTGAATATAAAAGACTACTTTATATTTCAACCTTCATTTATATTCAATTGCAGGCAATAGCTAGAGAAGTTGCTGTTGGTGCTGCTTTATTATTCACTGCTCCTTCAAGCGTTTTCATGGTGGTGCTGAAGAAAAAGATTTTTTCTTTGATGTGCATGGTGAGTCATGATTTTTCACCCTACCAAAAAAGAGTAAAGGAATAGCAAAAAAAGACATTGGAGGAAATTATTAACAGGGATCTCATGGTTAATAATATCCCTAAGAATTTGGTTTTTTTATCAAGCCCAGTAGCTTGGTGACTTGTTGGTCATGCGAGCCCTGGTGCAGCGGTAAAGTTGTGCCTTGGTGACTTGTTGGTCATGGGTTCGAATCCGGAAACAGCCTCTTTGCATATGCAAGGGTAAGGCTGCGTATAACATCCTTCCCCCATACCTTCGCATAGTGAAGAGCCTCTGGGCAATGGGGTACGAAGTTTTTATCAAGCCCAGTAGCATCTTGTAATCTATGTAGCTGACCTTACCATAATGGTATGATGCTATTGTTGTTGTGCATGGTCAGAAGTTTTAAGTCATTAATTGAGTGGAATTTGATTTTTTACATCTATTTGCAGATACATCTTTGGCAGCTTGGTGTTGATCATAAGTTCCTGCCGATTGTCTTTTTTATCCTCTTTCCTTCTTATTCATGGTCTTTGTTTAAGAGAATTCTAATTAAAAAAAGAAAAGAAAGAAAAGGACTAAAGTGCTTCTTAATGGCATACACATTTTTTCATTTATCATTTTCTGGAAAATTGAACTCAGAATCTATGTCAGTATTACCAAGAAGCAGAGAAGGTGCTTATGTTATTGAATCCAGATATTGATGCCACTTTTTCCTGATTTAGCTTATAATGAACTTCTTAGTAAGCTATTCGAGGAACTTGGTGTGACTGTTGATGATGTGACGGAATTAATTGAGAGTTGGCACCTATTTTCTAGCAAATTTTACTATGTAAGTTCCATTATAATATGTCTTAATTAATAGTTTGTAGATATACAAAGAAACTAATACATGGTAACATTTTCTGGGTATAACATCAAATGTTATTGATTTGATTTGTTATCAAGCAGGGAGTAGATAGAGACAAGGAAAGAAAGACATAGTGCCTACTGGGAATTGGTTCTGAATGACATACAGGATACTTTTGAACTCCTGACCAATTTACAATGAAAAAGATGGGTAGATGGATATGCATCTTTAGTAGTTTCCCCATGCTTGCAAAAGATACGAAAGGGACAGAACAGAAAATATAATGATATTCACTGCTGTTAGGGAGTCCATATCAAACATCACCCTGGTGAATATGGTCAGACCCAAAAGTTGTTGCCTCGTCATAGTCCCTCAGCGCATGCATGCATAATAGTTTCAGGAGCATTATTACACTTAGAACAGTTATCAGAAATGGAAAGGCACCACTTAACTGCGCTCCACATTAGTTAACAGCCTCCCATGAAGGGTCTTCCAAAGAAACATCCCACCTCTTTGAGGGCCTCTCCATCTCCATACAAGGCGGAAGGAATCTGGGACTTAAGTCCTAGGGTGAGAATCTCTAGAAAGGAATAAATATTTCTTCTTTATATTTTATTTCTTGTCAATTTTTTATTAGTTGTGTGTAAGAGTGATTGTTAAGTATGCGCCTACACAATAATGATTCTTGCGCCTAGGTGGTTCAGGGTGGCTAAGGACTAAGGAGTTACCGTAGCTTATTAATTAATTTTAATTTTTTGTAATGTAACTGAATTTGTAAGAAATTACAAGTTAGTCCTTTTTTTTTAAATATAGGGTCAAACATGAATCTGGATATGTGAAATAAAGGATCCGGATCTTTTCCACCGCCACGCTTCCTTCATCGTTTGCAGCCATTGGCACTGCCTCAAGAGTGTATGATTTCATTTTGATATCAGCTACTTTGCAACAGCTTTTGATGTATTATAAGATTTCTTTTTTGAACACATTGTTATACACTATTTTGGTACATTACCATTGCATCAACAGAACTGTAAAGGTGTGGCAAAAGTTCCCATGTATCACAAAGCTACGATTCTGCCAACTTACCTTGTTGGTTTAGATAGTCTTAAAAGCATATCAAATTTGCATATAAACATGTGGCACATAGAAATGCTCAAAGCTGGCATCAACATTTCATTATTTATTTTCTTAAAATCTAATAATTAAATTAATCATATATATATATATATTAATCTTGACTTTTTATTTTAATCTAACGGTTGATATTAATATTTTTATTTTCATATAAGATGATCATTCTCATGTGATATGTAATATATATTATACCATTTTTATAACTTGATATAAAATATAATTTTTATTAATTCAACTATTAAATTATATCTACATATTATTAAGATTATGTATCAAATTTTGTCAAAATTAAACAAAAATAAAAAAATTATCAAATGATCATTATTTTAATATATTTATATTATGTTGATTTTAATTTATATAAAAGAGAAATAATTTTGAATTAATATAAAATTTTACATATAAAAAAAAACTTTTAATCCAACAATAAATTTTAAGAAAATATTAGCTAGTTGAAAGTTATAAAATAATATAATAATTATCAAAGTCACACTAATATAATTTAATTTCTTCTCATATATTTATTCTGATATGAGTAAATCATGGTCCTTGAATCATTGGTATATTTAATTATTTTAAATACATAACAGATAAATATTTCAACAACAAAAAAATATAACAGATAAATATATCATCATTGGAATTGTATCACCAATATATGTATTATTTTCTATAAAGTCAATCTTGATCCACCATGAAGATTTGCCTTTATTATAAAGCAACCACAAAACCATAAATTTGACGGGTAGTAATGAACAGCAATTAATGAGAGGCGCAAGTGATGGCACGCATGTGAAACTATGACATAACATGGGTGACATGCAGCATCATCATTTATTCATTACATGGATATCTCAACTCATTTTTCATCTTCAGGAATGAACCATAACACTCAAAATTTATGGACATAAAAGAATGAAAACATTATATTTTGCCACTATTTCATCTGTACAAATATATTCACCAACAGAACTGGAGTACTTGACAGCCGCGTTCTGCAATCACACAGCAACGGATCAAGCTGATACTCAGGCTAGTCAAAGTCATCATTTTGGAATGTATTTCTCACCACCCCATTGTCAAGTTTCTGCGACACAATGAATTTTGTAATTTGAAGTCAATGATCCAAGTTAATGTAGAAGTATGTCACACCTAATGCAAAAGAAACTAAAGCAAATCATACCATTAACACAACCATTTCTTCCATCCTTTAATTACTTGTTTTCTTTATAAGTCAAAAAGAATGGCTGGTGCAATTTGGCTAAACTGACAAGTAAGAATTAAGTTGCTTAGGAGTTAAAAGATCAATGTGACATTATGGCATTACACAAATGAAACGTTCTGCGTATCACTTGAAATGGCCAAGAAAGCTTGATCAAGAGACTACAGCATCTCAATTTCCTTTCAAACTCTAAGGAATGGGATGCTGCTGCTCAAGAAGACTTCCAAAAGCCACTACTTAGGTAGAAGGTCAAGTTGTGATAAAAACTGTTTGATGTAGCAAGAAAAGATTTCCTTTGATAATACTGACTTATATGATAATAAATGAATAATCAAGAATGGTTGAACTTAAATTAAGATCCTACTAGCTCTTTTATAAGGAAAAAAAAATCCTAACGTAGTAGTCCTTTATCCATTCCATCATAGTAACAGTAATATAAGCGGCATCAACAACAAACATGTCTACAAGGAAGGATTGAAAAACAAAAAACTAAGAAGGAAGTTGTATAAGTTGAGTACAAGGGACGTGTGATATATAATGGAGGTTCAGATACATACTTTGGTAGGTAGATCAGCAGGAAACAAATGTATAGCTCCTGCATTGAATTCAAATCCACTGAAGATGAAAGAACTTTCGAATTAGTAACATGCACAGAATGAGAAAACCATATTAAAAGGAAATCAACAAAAAAAAAAGTAATAAGATAGATATTAGTTGATAAAATTAATAAACTCCCGTGAGTGTATCTACCTCAGTAACAATCTCATTCAGTTTAGAAGTGGAAACCACATGCATTAAGAACAACAAAGTTCATACTACAAGTGAAAAACAGTTACAAATAGCCACGAAGTAAGTGAATAAATAAGAATCTCTAGAACCATACCATCTGGATAGTACTAGCTGCCAGACATATGGGATAAAAAACTCCTCTGGGTGACTCTCTTGTTCATATGTGAAATGAAGTTGAGTAAACATCTGCCAAACAAGATATAGTCTTGTAGAAGTGAGACAGGTAATCCTCCTAATGTTATTACCTATTGGGTGTAAAGCACGAATAACACAAATTTTCATTTTACCTTCATCCCATCAGCATGCCAAGACCGACAGTTCATAATTATCACTTGGAGCACTAAATTGACAGACCAATCACCATTCATTCTTTGGGCATCCATGCGACTATTAAAAAAATCTAACACCTGCAAAATACCAAATAGACCACATTGCTTGAACACACTCGAAACATAATGTTTTCTATAAAGACAAGGTTCACAAGTGTATCATAGACACCATGAAATGTGCTATTTAAAGTTGCAAGATTTTAAAGGGCAAATGTATATTGTAATATGATTAGAATGAAATACATGAAACATACAGTGTAGATGTTTTCAACAAGCTCATCGAAACGGGGGTGATTCTTGAAAGGCTGAAAGACTTCCTGCTTGTGCATTATTGCATACACCACCTGTCTCAGTCACAAGCAAGACGTTTGATGTAAAAGATCAGAATGCAAATGTAGTTTTTGACTGTTGGGAACCGCATAAAAATAGGTGCGCATATTTTAATTTTCAATTAATCAAGAGGAACATTAAATTGTACCTCAGGATTTTGAGGCAGTACATAAGTCAGAATTGCATTTATAATTTCTAGTACAAGCCTCAAGAAGTCAGTATATATCTGCAACTCTGCTGACTGTATCAAAAGAATATACATTTAGAAAAAGGAATAGTCAGAAGTCTGTAATCAATAGAATCACACAAGCGCAAAACCCTTATCACAAACCATATCTTCTACAAGGCTACTTCTTTCAATTGAGTTGTTTTCTGCAATATTGAGCTTACCATCTCTGAGATCAGCTAATTTGTTATACCTAACCATAATCAACATTAGAATCAACATTATACAAGAAATCACTCATTTCAAGATGTAAATATGAAATGTATAGTTTTTTTTTTTTGGTGAATAATGAATATAGTTTTTTTATGAAAGCCCAGAAAGACTGGCAACATACTTTCGTGATAGCATGTCAAAGAGGCTGACTAGTCTCTGAGATGCATATGCACTCAAACGGTGGACATGAGGTGCCATGTTTGCCAATGTTGCCAGACATGTTGTATGAAGATATACATCCTATCACAATTCAACATAATATCCTATTTTAGCACACCATATAAACATATCAATGGAAACATTAAGTAATTAATACAAACTTGAAGCTTACAAACACAATACTGGAAATTATGCTATCAAGTTCAACAATCAAAATGTAAAATGAATTGAAATATATGCATGTGCTGCTCAGGAACATATCAATCCATAACCTTCTGAAATATAGATTAAATTTTTAAGGCAAGCAATTGTTTATGAGAGGATCAGAGTAAGGACAAAAAGCATGTGCAGTTTAGAATCAGAAGCTGTTAGGAACCCAGATTAGAAATAGAAGAGAAAGATTGTATTTCTTGATTGCAAAGGAAAAAGGAATAGGAGAGATAACTCTCCTTAAAGGGTTTCTCTTTCACACAGGATTTCTCCTTTCACAAAGAGCTAATGCTCAATTTACAAATGATACAGATTAGAATGAATTCCCTCCCTTTGAGTCCTACTATTTATTTATGCCAATAACTCAATATAACTAACTATTATTCTAACTATCGTAACTCCCCCTTCCTTAAAGTCCTAGCAGAAGCCAATCCAATTTTGAGCTTCTTGAGTTCAAGTACCATCAAACTGCGAATGGGACAAAATAATTTGCATAAAAAATAATAAACATTGAAAAAATACAACCCACAGCATCAATCAATTTATATATTCCTTTAATGCACTCATAAGAACAGTCAACACATCTCTCAAAATGTGCCTTTCAAAAAAAAAAAATACATCTCTCATAATGGCCATCTTAATTAGCCAATGTACTAATGATATGAAACTTCTTATCAAATAGTCAGTCAACAGAAAATGGCAGCTTAAATATATGGAGTAGTTAAATTGATGATCCCACTTGCATTAAGATTCATACCCGAAGTTTAGACAAATTATACTGTATAGTTCTGATAAGAATGATGACCATGAGGGAACCAAGAGAAGACTGATAGAGGAGACGTTCTTTGTACCATGGAACAGTTGGCAATATCTGTCCATACATATACTAGATTAGTATTTAGCACAATCATTACAGTTTAAGACTGTCTAATGCCAAAAAAAAGTGTTACCAGCTTATGAATTCCTGCATTGAAAGAAGTATCTTGACTAAGTATGAGAAGTATAATTAACAACATGTAAATTTGATAAGCTGTCATCCTTCGAGCATCATATAATGCTTCTAGAATTGGCATTAACTGTTAATTTCACAAAATAAACAAGGATCAAAACATGATACAATCCTCAGTCATTGTAGATGCACTAGTAAGACCTGTATGATTAAGATATAAGAATGAGTAGTCTGATTTTCAAATCAACCAGTTACATATATTAAATCATAGTCAAGGAATTCCCCTAAAATTTATACATGCATCTTTAACCCATACACATTTATAATAAATTAATTCATTCCATTTTTTCCTTGGGAGGAATTTAAGTTAATTTCCTCATACCAATGTATCCAAATCAGTCCGGACTAAGACATACTCCAGAAAGGTGGAATTCCCTTGCAAAAATGAGTAAAGAAGTAGGACAGCTGTCTCATCAGCTAAGCACCTAGAGAGGGGGAAAAATATAATGTTTAAAATACTATCATATAAATCCAATGAAGTGTGCATTTCTACACACACACACAGAGACACTTGTTATTTAAAAAAAATAAAAATTCAAAATTAGGATACCACATGAATACCCATAACTTCATATGTATATAAAAGTCGAACATGGAAACAAGTCCAAGAATTCTTGCTTGATATACATGCGGTGGGAAGAGAGAGAAAGAGGAAGGACACTTATCAAGTGGGTGAACAGAAAAATATAAGAAACAAACACTCGGACATTATAAGATTCACTCATTCACCTACAACTGATTATTGATACATATTCTGATCATCTCATTTTTTTAAAAACAGAAGTTACCATCTTATCATGATAATATGCAAAACATGTATATTCTATTTTGAATAGCATAACTCAACTATAACCAAAAGTAAGTTTGCTACAGATCCAGTAAGTCAATTGTCAACCACACATACAGGTAGCCTGATACTCACATGCCAAGGGTATCAAACAACGGTGCAAAAGGCAATTTTACATGCTGGTCACTGTGTGCATTACCCTCTTTATCTACACAATCCACTGCATTTAAAGCATTGATTAAAAAACTGTTGGCATTTCCAATCAGTTAAAAGAACACGGATATAAAAGATAAAAGATATATTACATTCACAATCAATTGCACGCTCTAAGGCCCTGCAGTAAGGGTTGTCAGAAAAATATGTATTATCTTTTGGTGAAGAATCTGAAGAGGCAGATACTTGATTCTTTAGGACAGAGTAGCCCTCACTCACAAGACATTTATGATAATGAATGAGAACAAGAAGCACTTGAAGACTGCTATCTGCTATTGGATTTCTTGAACCTTCACTGCTTGAACTGATCAAATAACTGAATGGCAATAACACAATATTTGCTGAATGGAGAAAAGGAAACACCAAAAGATGTAACCATCAGTAAGTCTCTAATTTTGAACAATAAGACACTTATCACAATACTTTATAAATGACAAAGTATGTTTGACCCCAAAAGTTCATAAATAGAATACTATAGTTTGTCACCATACCAGCTGCAGAACCGACTCTCTTTAGCACACTATTCTGACTTCGATCATAAAAGATGGAATAAGATGCTCTATTAAATGGAACACGAGGACGGGTAATGTAATTTAGAAGCAGGTTGCACACAACTGAAGTAACCAGATGGCTATCCTGCAAAAGATTACAATGAACTAACTTGAAATTTGCTCGCTGGAGTACAGCTCAACTAAATAACCGAAGTTCGATGTTTAAGTTTCAACTTCTTACCTGAGCCATCGCTGCATCAAGAAATGGGTTCACATCATTCGGTCCAGGAGATGGCCCACAAAGAAGCTGAGTTGAGATTGCAATAATCATAAAATTAAGCAGCTCCAGATGTAGGAAATATGTGTTGGGGCTATAATAAAACAACATATATCATCAGGGCAAAAAAAGCTTGCAGACAATAACCACGACAATTAACCAGTTTGTTATCCATGATATACCTCACATCTACAGATGCAATAAAGTTGAGCACATTCCGCATGACAAGATTTTCAATGGTCTGATCTGCATTAGAATAGAGCATCTGGATAAATTTTGATAACTAGAAGAGAAAGATTCAGGGGTGGATATCTGAAAATTTACCAACCTCCCATGAAACCAAATAAATAAAGAATTTAATTTAAATGTGTCGATAGTGCAAAGGACTTTTACACTATCATCCAATTAGTAGTTGCCATGTTTAATAACCTTGTCTAATTTTATAATAACTACTTTAAAAGTCATAATTTCTAATTAGTTTTGACAGTATAAAAATTACAGACAGTGCATCAAATTAAACTCAAATAAATAAATAATAAAAGAGCATCCTAAGGTACAGACCAAGAGCAAAGACAACATGCTAAACTCTTACGAGTGCTATGCTACTACATACCTCTCAAAATATTTTTTGGTATTGATTCACTATCATGGAGAGACAGGTATAACTCGACATCACCATCTTGAGCACTTTCAATCAAGTGTTTTAGGAACACTGAAGTCAAGTAAACTGCATTAACAGCCTTTTCATAAACCAGCTGCAGCACACCAGAAGTAGAAATGGACTCCTGCAAGTAGCATGCTAGATGGAACAAAATCTTGGCAAGATGCCTCGTATTACGGTTGTTTTGCACTGCAAAATGAAAACCAATAATAATTAGCAAACAAAACAACACCTATTCACAAACAAGCACATTAAAATAGCAAGATTTTGAATGAGGGAACCAACTTTAGCCTTCTCAATACCATAACTAGCATACAAACTTGTATTCAAGGTTTTCGTGTTGAAATACCAAAAATTGAAAAACAAAAAGGTAATTAATTAGTAAGTACTTCAGGGGAACACACGTAGAACTCAAATTACTTATTAATTCATATGTTAGTGATTCCACACTAACTAGTGATACGGCCAAAATATTGTACAGAAGTAGGAGACCAACCTCGCCTCATGGAGCTAACTTTTGGGATTGAGTTAGGCTCAAATCCAAATTTTAAAATGGAATGAGAGTCTATCGTAGCGGTTATTATTAATGTCCAGTCTAGCAAAATTCACGCTAGTAGTATCAATTCCTCGGCTCGAAGGGGTGTTAGAGATAAGGATAAAATTCTAATATCATAAAAATTTCACTTTTATAGTTCCTCAGTGAAGCTTTCTCTTAAACAAAACAAAAAGAATGATGAGAGAATGAAAGTGTATCATCACAAACCCAATAACTGGCAAGCTTGGTGAAGGCGCTGGGAGGGCAATTCGGCATCGAAAGGAAGCTCGAGAAGCTTCTGCCAGAAGTCAGAGGAGAGAGGGATGGACACGTCGCCGACGAAGCTTCCGACGAGATGCTCCGCCGTGTCCGGCGTTGACAGCGCCGAACCCATTGACTTGTACTGAATCAAAAAAAATGTTTCTTTTTTTTGTGTGTGGCGGTTTCAGGGAAACGGCATTGCGGAATCACGGTGGAATACGAAAAGGGTTGGATTGGGAGATGAAAAGTGAGGTGGGTTTTGAAAATGAGGGGAGTTGATGCAGCACAGACACCACTAGAGGAGGAAGGAGCAATGACTTCAAAACCAAGGTTTTTGTTTCCTTCCCAAACAAACTACTTGTTTATTCAATGTTTTGTATCAAATATTAGTATGTCAGGCTAAGAGACAAAAGATTACTATATTTTTTTTTTATACATATCCAATTTAGTTCTTGAGCTGTGTTTGTGTTTGACATTTAAAAAAAATAGATAATTTAAAAATGAGAAATAAAATATAAATAAAATGATATGTTATATTATTTATTTTAAGTAGAATAGATGAAAAATAAAATAGAAACAATATTAAAAAATTGTTTGTTATAAATAAGACAGGGAGTCGAGTTTTAAATGGAGACAAAAATGTAGATTATTTGCTTTAAAAAAATTGATTTTTTTCATAAATATAACCTGATAATCAAAGAAAATTGATTTTTACTTTAAGATGATTTTTGTGAAGTCAAAATTTACTTTGCGGGTCCATAACTTGAAAAATTAACTCTCTTCTAAATCATTCGTACCAAAACAAGCGACCCTTAATTTTGTCTGCGGTGAATTATTTTTTTCGTCAGAAACAAACACAGCCCGAAATATATACTTGATGTAAATTTAGTTCTTGCATTTTAAATACTTGAATTATCTATATTTTTTACCCCCACATTCAATATTATTTATGTCTTCTTGCTTCAGTCATTTGTTATCCTCCATATAATACCGTAGGAGTTTATATATATAATTTGTATACAAAAATCATATTAAAAATATAGAGGAATTAATTAAGAAAATATACTACCTCCATTCCCAAATAGAAGACTAATTTTTTTAAAAAAAATTAATTGTCTTCTGTTTATTAGATTTTTTTAGACAATTTTTTTATGTTACTTTTGCATTAATTATTATTCACTAATTCTCTTTACAATAAATAATAAAAATTAAAAAAAAATAATTCTCTCTCCCTCTCTATGATGAGAATTGGATAATATAATTAACACATATTAACTAATTAAGTGGAAAGAGTAAGATTATGAGTATCCATGATTTTAAGAATAACTGAAAAAATAATACAAATTATTAAAATTTTTATTGGTATTAACTAAATTAACTAACTTTATTATATTGTGTAAATTAGTTTAAAAAGTGTTATATTTAAAGACGGGTCCATGTAGTATTATTTAAAAATAATGGAATGTAGTTTACTTTTATTTGCATATATAATATTTAGTTTTATATTTCATTATGTTATAATTCCAACCATAAACGGTGATAGTGTTTTTCTTTACGGTGACTAATGGTGATAGTTAAATTAAAAATAAATTTTAAGTGTATAAAATAAATTACAAGTTTTTCGGATGATAAAAAAAATATTAAAAAATAACTAAAATCACATACCAAACATAATCAAGCACTATTACTGATATTGTGTAGGTTTTTTATAAGCAATCAAATTATATAAAATAAAAAGCACAAGCAGTGCCAAATACAAAAAAAAAAAAAGCAAAACATAGTTTCAACCTATTTATACCCCTTACTGGCCTTGCATGAATCACCCCTTACAAGATATTGTGTAGGTTATGCTTGAATAAGTATTGCAAGATATTATTTTTTAAATTTTAATGAATGAGGTTGACTTCATGGCTTGTGGTGATAAGGACTAAGCAGAAGGTTAGGCTATCTATCTTCTTTTTAAACTTTATTTTATCTCCTAGTAAAAAAAAATGAAACTAGGAGTAGTATTTGTAAGTCAAGATTACACGTTATCGAATAATAATTTCTACTATTAATTAGTCTGCTTAAACATGTTAATCGTTCAATATGTCACTTTAATTATGAAAACTTTATCATTAATTGTGTTGGTTCATTATTTTTCTAATTTTTTTAAATTATATATTGAATTTATAACCACCATGATAATCAAATTAGTAACAAAATGATTATTTTCTAGAGTTTTGTGATTAAAAAATGTAATTGAAAAAAAATATAAATTAAAAACTATTAGTTAATTTTTTGGGAGCATTTATTTCACGAATCTTGTAGGATTTTCAAGAATGTTATTCCTAGGAATATTAGAAATGAATGATATCTATGGTTATTTAAAGAAAATTAGGTTTGTTTAACTAATAAAATTGACTGAATTTTTTTTTTATATTCTCTAAAATATTTTAAGAAAATTGGGTTTGTTTTAGGGCATAATTTTGAATTTTTTATTAATTTATTTCATTATATTTTCCTATATAAAAATCATGAAACTCAACTAATATTTAGACCAAAAATGAACATAAACATCATGAAAATTATGCAAAAATTAAGTATCATGAACAATTTTCTGATTGTTTGTGTGACATAGTTTTCATGTATTTCATTCATGTCCATTTTTTATTTGAACACTAATTTTGTTTCATAGTTTTTATGTAAATAAATATAATAAGATAAGTTTCACATCTTAAATTAAGAAAAAAAATAATTCAAAATCGTGTAAAAAAAAGACTTGTGTTACTTAAGAGATCATTTTGTAACTTTTAATAAATAAGAAACCAAATTATAGTCTATAATAAATATAAGAGACCATGAAAATGAAAAGACTTAATTATACATTTTCCTCACATTCTTTCTCAAACTTATAAATTTTACCCTATTTTTTTTGCACAATGCTCCTATATTTTAAATTTTTGTTATTTTTTGTCTTTTTATTAGTTGATCATTCCTTCCATTAGATTGATAACTAAGACAACAATATTGGTAGCTGCCATAACAATTGATGTAACAATACATGTGATACTAACATAGTTCAATGATATATCACTAGGGTGTTGAAATGGAATTAGGAGACAAAATGTGAGTATTTGTTTATTTTATTTTTTGTTTAGACTACATGTATTTTATGTTATTCTTTCATGTATTTAAATTTTTTCGAATTATTCTAATCTATAAATACTATATTTTCATAGACTAATTATGTTTGACAAAATATTTTAATTAGTTTCTAATTTTTTTACTAACTAAAAAGTTTATTTGATTATTCAATAGTAGCTTTTAACATTTTTTTAAAATACTAGTTTTTAATTTTTTTATATTTTCTTTAACTTTTATTTTTGATATATTTATTCATTTTTTGTTATTTTTTTAAATAAATCATGATTTTATTATTTTTTCGTCATTTTATAGTTTTTAATTATTTTAAAAAATAATTTGACTGAACACTTATAATTTAATAAGTTAATTAATTTTTTAACTATCAATTATTAATTTTTAATTAATTTTACCTAACATTTTGATCGTAAACCACCATTCAACCTCCTTGAATTCACACGTTTAATTTAGGTTTTGCTTTTATTATTAGCAAATTCTCTCATATATTGCAAATGAGTTAATATTACAATTTTATAGTGAATATATGGCACTCTCCATGATCAAATATTTCCATTCTGTTCTCCCTAGGAAAAGAACCGTTAATAGAAAAAGATGCAATAAGCTTTTAAAAAAAATAAAAAATAAATAGTGTTTTTTAAAATTGGATAGCAGGATTCGAATTAACTAGGAAATGTGGAAGAGAGAATGATGTGGCGCGCTTTGGTTTGTTTGTTGATTGGGTGTTGTGAGATCTGTTGACTCCATTGTCCATACAACACAATCAATAATGTTCCATTGAAAAATTAAATGCTAAGGGGGAGAAATGCTCATGAAAGAGAATTCTTCAAGATATACAGATTCATGCATGCACAGCATGTGCAACCCTATCACATAATCAAAACTTCTGCTAGTTAAGGTATTGCACATGCATGCATGCATTTGTCCCCAGTTAATACATGATGATAAAGGGATGCATATGCTAGCTAATTTTTCACTTTTTCTTGCTTTTTGTATATACTTTGTACCCCTTTGAAAACCATAAGAATATTTCTTTTTTTGTGTAACATATTTTAATATGAACTCAATCATACTATCGGTTGAAAATATAAAATTTGTTCTACCAAACTATGAAACAAATGGAAATTCATCAACAGTCTAATTCTATAGAAGATTGATAGTATCCCAATGAGTAAGTAGCCTATCAAGATGTTATATATATACTAAAGTTTACCTCAAAAAAAGGTATTAATTAAAGGAATAAGTGCCACTTTGAAAATTCTAACAAAGCATTTATGATTGGCTCTCGTTAAAGTTAATGTCATGCTGATTAATGGTCTTTTTTTTTTTTTTTTACTTCCTAATTTCGCCGGAAACTCCTAGAGTGATAGAAAGAGACGAAGCCACGAAGGATAGAGGGACATGGTAGAAGGTAAAAGAACAATAGTTTGGATTTTGGAAGGATAAAACTGGGATTTCAAGAATAATTATTATTTTATGATTTAAATATATTTTTAGAAACTCTTAATACAATAATAATTTTATTTTTAGTCTTTGATATTTTGTTTTAATGCATGATAAATTAACAATTTTTTTTTATATAAATTAGTAAATTTTGTTTCAATTTCTATTAATAAATGATTTTTTTATTAAAGAATAAATAAAAAATTATTAATTTATCAGAGACTAAAAAAATATCAAAAATAAAAAATAAAATTATTATTTTATTAAAGACTCAATGTAAAACAAAAATTTATTAAAAAAATATAAAAATTAAATATTTATGAGAAATGAATAACATATTTAAGTTTTTATTTTATATAACATGTAAAAGTCATTTTGTTGCTAGCTACTTCTGGATGTGTTTGTAACTGTAGACTTAAGTCTGCCATCATATCTCAAGACCAAATTTATTCTTGAGCCGTAAGAGCTGATATAATTCAAATTTATTTCCCTATAATTTTTTAGTTTCTCTTCTTATTGCAATTCAAAAAAAAAAAAAATCTCAAGACCAAATGATTAAAATTAAGCCAGATACTCCATCTAGAATATAAAAGTCAAATAAATATATATTAATTATTTTAATGGATTTTTCTTTGAGCACCGGTCAAGAAATTAAAATTAACAAACTAATAGTACATGTTATATTTTATTCAATATTTAATATTTTTAATGATTATTTTTATTTTAATACAAAAATATTTCTGCTTAAATCATATAGGACTAAACAGTAAAATATCTTCTAAGAATAATTATTAAATTTTCAGGTATACTTAAAAAGTTCAAACTTTATTTTCTTGGTTGATTGTGAAGTCTCGAGATTTACAGGATCTCAAAATGTTTTCCTTCGTTTTTTCCATATACAGTATTTGAAATTATAGTTTTTTTTTATCAGTAAAATAAGATATACATTGATATGTGTAGAGCACAAAATCCTATACACAAAATATTACTCAACATAATGCATTCTTCAAGGTTACACAATATTTATATGACTATATAAATATCTAGCAAACAAGAAAGGATCAGAGTTCTATCACTGACTTTTCTTTTTAAAATTTAGCCACCCAGTCATAAATACCAAACTTTTACTTCCCACCCTTCACATTTATCATCCTAACAACATAAAACACACACTGTAACTAATAAAAAATTATAGTAATCTGTAATTAAAAATTTCAGATAATGTGCACAGCCAGTAAAAAATTCCAAATGTATTAAATTAATTTAAAAATCTCTAATGAAATTCATATTAAAGTTATTTTTAATATTATCTAAAAAAATTAATCAAATTGTTAGCTAGCTCATTAAGGTACTGTTTGATCGAGTGAAAAAAAAAATGAAAAGAAAGTGAAATAAGATGAAAATTTTGAATTAAAATAGAATGTAAAAGTAGAGTCTCATTTCATTTTACAGTTTATTTCTTTTCTCTTTTTTTTGCTTTATTTATCTGCAAACAAACGGAGCTTAAAACAAAACTAACAGGAGAAATTATAAATATGCCTTATTTGGGAGTTGAGGCCAAATAACCAAGTTCCTCAGCCAACACAACTATATCTTCATCATCTTCTTCCAATCCTATTAGTACATCTCCTTCAGTACCCTCATTCAAAAGCTCTTCCCAGAGTACTTCCTCATTAATGCTTTCAATTTCAGCTCCTAATAATTTCTCTTCCTCCTCCTCAGTGTTCATAATAATAAGGTCCATGTCAGAAACCTCAAGCTCTGATGATATTATGTCATTATTGTGCTCCTCCTCATGTTCAAGTTTAACAAAACTTGAGCATTCTTCAACATCACTTCTTATTCTCTTGTTGGAAAAAGTAGCTGCCTCCTCAAGATCCTTTCTCCATTCCCTTTGTTGAACCAATTGTTGCAAGAAGTTGGGGTTCTGCATTGCCCTTGTCAAGAACTTCATCATTTGTTGCTGCTGCTTCTGAGTCCTTTTAAGCCTATTTTCCATTGATTGAAGGTTGTTTCTTGTGTTCTGCTGTTGTTGTCTGAGCTTCACTAGCTCCACCATGAGAACTTGCTTGTCACGTCTCAATGCATCAACTTCACCATCTAATGATCCAAACCTCCCCACTTCAACACAATGGTCTATTGGAAGAGCTTGTTGTTGATTAGTTAATGTCTTCTTTCTCCTTATGTTCTTCAATAGATGCTTCTGTCCTCTAAGAAACCCTTCATTAGCAAACTCCCACTTATCCGGATCTACCTTTCTAAACCCCTACAAGTACAACACCAAGTTATTCCTTCTTTTCAAATCCATAACATCTTATCATCACTATGGCAAAAAAGAATTGAGAGAGGCATATCTTAAGAACCCCTTCATTCAAAGAAGATAATAAATATAAAAGTTACACATCAATTTCATATAAAACTTTTACACACACTCTACAATCTTAATTTGTACCTCTCCCTTTTCAAGGCATTACAGAATCAACAAATGTCTTATCCTAACTATGTGAGGTCAATTAGATTAAACAAATGATCGAAGCTATGGTCCCTTTTCAAGACATTAAATTAACAAACCAAACGAGAAGAAGAACAGGATCGGAGGTCAGGAAATAAAAGTATACCGAAAACAAATCAAATTTAATTACAAACTATCACATATAAGCAATCTGGAAATGAAGATTGACAAATTATTACTAACACATTCATATATACAATCATGGTTTTCAATAGCAGTTCACAACCCCAATGTTGAAAACAATATTAATAGCAGGTACTTGTAAATGCAATATTCTACAATTTTACAAATTACAATGCAGGCAACTCAGAGTTTAATTAAAACAGCACTGATTCATCATTGTAACATGAATGAAGTTAATATTATACTATTTTCATTGATGGAAACAACACAGGTTCTAAAAAAAACTGTTGTGTATATACATATCATTCTTGTTGGCCATTCTTAAGAATTAAAACTACTACATGAGAGAGAGGAGCAATTAATAACAATATGATGATGTCATGTGGATCATACTATATGTATATACCATATTTTTTATAAGCATATTATGTACATACTATAAACATGCAAAGATCAATATACATACATAGGTGTTGAGTTGTCTGACAAAGCTGGAGAAGTTGTTGTGCTTGAAGTATCTGGGGAGAAGAGTGATGGAAAAAGCCTGAGGATCCCACACAACGAAGCTGTTGTTTCCTCTGCTCCACGAAACTATCTCATCAGTGGAAACATCATCGACGATGTCATAAGTCTTTGTGAGGAATGGTGGAGGACCAATCTCATGAAGCCCCTCCAATGGTTGTGGAGCAATAGCCACACCTTCGGGAAACTCTTCCTTCACAAGAATCATAGGACCATCATTGTTAGGATTCATATTTGGAATAAACAAACAAAACAACCCTTGATTGGTGCCAACTATTTAGTTATCTAAAAATGAAGCTATTTTGTAAGTGAAACGTACTCAAAGGAAGGTCAGATACAAGGGTATATACAAGAGAAAGAAAGAGAGCTATATATGGTGTGTGTTGTGGTGAGTAATGAGTGCAAGTGTTTGTGATCTTAATTATATATGGATTTGGAACACAAGAAAGTTCGTTGTTTAATCAATGTAAGTAGTTCCTGTTGCTTTTTATTCTTTCCCTTTTTCCCAGTCCTTTCCTTTTAAAGCTCACATCACTGTTGGAAGGAATAGGAAACCAAGAGCAATCAGATATGTTTCTCTATCTCAGAAAGAGATGTTATTAACATATACGATATTATCTTCTCCCTCTTCACCCCCTTGTTTTTCTTTCTTTTCTTTTTTTCACCTTTCATATTTGATCAACTAGCTTATAAGCTAGTCAAAGTCTCAAAGACCACTTATAAACTCTTCCAACACCTTACCAAATTAATACACTTGTACCACTAAAAATAATTTGTTGACACGAGAGATTTAATACTTAACTCTCTTTAATAAGATTTAGAGTTTGATTTCTCACTTTCAACATAGAATTGTAACTTGAAATACTATTTTACCTTAAAATAGATTAATCTGATCTGAAAAAAATTCAGGTGTCATATAAGAAATTTCAAATATGTCATGATAAAAAAAAATACACTCCTGCCCGTAAAAATGAGGTGTAACTTGATAACTTTTCTTTTCAAAAATGTTATTTTACAACCCTGTTTATCATTTTTATCATAAAAGAATGTTATTATAAATAATGTTTTTTTTTCTGTTTTTGTCAACTACGTATTAATAAGTTTAAAACATACAAGGTATTTTGGTGCATGGGAAAGAAGAAAGAAAAAGATAGAAAAAATTAAAAAAAGTATTAACATAATAAATAATGTGGTGGAAAAAAAATAGCGTGAAAAGAAGATAAAGGAAAAAAAAATGATGTATCATTATAAAACTTTTTAAGTTTAGGATAAGAGAAATCTAGCTCGTGCTTATGGTAAAGGAAAATATCATCCACAGAGAGGTAGATATTTATTAGAGAGAAGTTTCTATACAATTTTAGAATATTTCTTATCTGGTTTATTCTGTAATCATTGTGTCCATCTGATTTCGTTTGCCCTTTTCAGTTGTTCATAATTCTGATGAAAATGAGGGACTAGTGAAGGTGTCATATGAAGGGAAACATTATGAACGGAAAGCCTAATGTTATTTTTGAGAAAAATTGACGGAAATGTAAATATAGCAGACTGATAATGATGCAATAATATAAATTATAGATATTAATGAAATATTCAGTATAATCTTTATATACTCAGTATATAAAGATGTACATGTTTTATTATTCTTGAATAAAAGAATGTTAGAACTTGGATAGCAGACAGAAAAGGTAGGTTTAGAGCAGCCTTTTGTTTTCTTTGTGTGTAAAGCGTAAACTTTTATTTTATCATTAATTTTTTATGACTTTTATTTTTAGTTTTTGAATTTTTTTATTTTATTTTTTAAATGAGACTAAACATAAAAATGAAAGAAAGTCAGAAACTAAAAGTAATACAAAAGTTAAAACTAAAATTAAAAATAAGAAAGATAATAAACTTCTTTATTTTTTTTTTAAAACTGGTGACATCAATGACTTATAACTCCTTGTATTAATAACATCATAAAAAAAAAACTTATAACTCCTCTCACAACACAACTACTTGAATCATGATTAAAATTCAGCATTTGTAGTCGGAGTGCTTAGATGAATTTTTTAATTTTAAGCAACATTGTTTAACTTTTTTTCTAACTGAAACATATGGCATGCGTTGCTTATATAACACCATTATTTAACAAATTTATGTCAGAATATTTTTTAATCATTATAGAATTAAGTTAATCACTCACTTTAATATCTTTAGTATTTGAATGAATTTTATGTAAAATATTTAAATCTATGTAAAATTATAAGACCTCATAAAATTATGATAATTAAATAACTCATTTAAATAATTATGGAGAATAGGTGCTCTTATACGAATAGATCGTGTACACATATTTTAATTTTTTATTATTTTATTGTATATAGACATATATGGTTGCCTATAAAAGGGTTAATTATTGGTTCTGCCAAGTGCCAACTTGTTAGATGAATTGGCCTAGAATTTTCTTATAATAATCGGCTAACAAATTAACACGTAGCATTTCTAGATGTGGCAAATTTAGTATCACGAATCAATATCATGCACAGTTCTCTTCTCCTAAGTGGCAAATTTAATATTACTAAAAGAAATTTAATAGTATTTGTTTTCTCCCCGAAAGCTCAAACCCTTCACTCCATTCGTTAGTAAACTGTTAGACCTGACCTCACCCTTGTATTTTGATTGCTTTTATTTATTTCATTTCATTTTTCCCTCAAATATACTATTTTGTTAATCTAAATAATAAAATCATCATAAGACGATAAATAAATATTTTTTTGTAAAATTAATATTTTATTTATCACTTTATTATAGAGAATTCATGTACTTAATTACAAATTTGACTAGACATAAAATTTCAAGCAATATTTATTTTATTTTATTTAATTCTAGATTTAATAAATAACACCATATTTAAAATAAATATAATTAAGCAGTGAGAAGTTTGTTAATAATAAACTAAGCAATTTATATAATGCATTAGCATGTGAACTGTAATTTATTATCATATTAAAGAATATAATATAATATAATATCAATGTTAATAGATACTAAATTTAAAAGTATAATAATTTATTATGATTTGACATGTCAAGCATGATGTTGCAAAATACTACACAAATTCGGAATATTGAATAATTGTTGTTCCTGGATACAAATTAAGATTTTTAATCCATTTTGAGTTTTCAATATAGAGACAATAACTTAAAATTATCATAATTGAAAATTGAGAGAAACAAGGACAATTTAATATGACTGTTGTTGGGTTAAAATCAACCAATTAGATTGACTAATGCTGCAACGAAAAAGGGGATCTGTTTAGATTGAATGTCTTGTTTTTCAAGTTTTTTTTGCTGAATGATCTTTTGTGTGTGCATTCACAAAAGATTATATAGCTCTATGCAGCAGAAAAGATTTTAAAAAAAGTATTCATTTACTATGCTGATGACCTCTGGCACCTCTTCAAACTTTTATTTAAAGTAAAAGAGTTGCGATATTACTTCAAGTACAATCATCTATGGTCAATGGTTTTAATGTCTTCCAGAAATAGCCTACATGCAACAACAAAAAAGGGACACTTTATTAATATCTTGCACATGATGCACTTCACCTGTAACTTTAATCTAATGCATGTGTATGTGTAACTGAAAAGTTCAGTCATATGTGTCATGATAATAACAGAAATATATGCTCCCCACCATCTTCTCTGATTTTCACAGAAAAGAATCAAATTTGATCTCCACTGGTAGACTCACATGCCTGTCTCTTATGGTCAACAAGTCCTCATTATCATCATGCAAGTAAGCTTTCAAGAATGCAACAATGACTCCTCCAACAAACCTTCTCATAGGTTTCCTTGACTCTCCATTTTTGCATAGACAGTTGGTAGCTTTCCCCCTAATTCCCTTGGTGTCATCATCTAGCATGTCAGAGTGGCCATAATCCTTTGCCACAAAATACCAAGCAGGTTTCTTACACTCATTGAAGAAGTTTTCATGGTTGACACCCTTAGGTGCACAAGGAGGAAACAAAGGATTCCTTTTCACTTCACCTAGACCTGAACCTATGACCATCACTGCCATATCAAAATCAAATGAGTTAGGAACATAGGTGAGAACAGGTGGGGGGGTTTGCTTTCCTTTGTCCATTCCATCAACTGGATCCACTCCTATTAAGGCTGAAAACTTGAGATTAGTTGTGATGTTTAGTTTTCTTAGAGCAAGAGCAAACGCTGTTTTTCCTCCGCGACTATGGCCAGCAAGTGCTAACTTGCTCAAATTTGGTCTTACATTTGGTGGAAGAAACTTGCAGAGTCCTTCAGAGAGCCAGTTTGTTATTGCAGCTGCAGAATGAATCTCATCACTTGTATCAGGTCCAGCCACTGTGTACAACTGTCAAGTGCAAACAAGATTTAATTTGGCCTTGTATTTTACCAAAAGGAAGACAACAAGTAATTATATAGCAACAATCAAATCAATAGCATGCCATACCAAAGCTCAATGTTTCTTGATACAATAAATTCCATATTACATTGTTAAAATTTTGTTTATCAAGGTGCCATTGATTGGAATTGATTTTGTTTTACAGCGTAGGGGCTGTTAAGCAATCTGTAATAAGTAGGTTGGGTTAACAATTAACCAAGTAAAGTGAATTTGAGTCCTCCAATCCACTCACAATTGTGAGAGTATTCCCTCTAGATGAGTTTTCTTGAAACAATAGTAACCCTTATCAGGTACACATTTGGCGTGTAATTCTGAATCCAGAGACATGTCCATTAAAGGTATTCACTTGTTTAGATTGTATGCTTTCTACATTTAGTTTGGTTTTGAACAAGAACTCACATGAGGACAACATTTTAGTGTGTTTCAGATTCAGAAAAAAAAAAAAATGTGCCTTTGAAGTATGTCCTCTAGATTTGAAATTCCACATAATGCTTACACGGAAAGGATCAAAGGCTCCTTTTCAATTTATTGTTTCAGGTAATAGAATTTGAGTAATTTACATGAGGTCCTTTGTTCAAATCTTATAGTCATCATTATACACTATAAAAAACAGTAGTGGGAATAAAATATTAGAATTGTGAGAGAACTCATCATTTCTGTGTACGCATTAAATGGAATTCTGAACAAGGAACCATGTAATTCAAAGGTACGCACTGGCTTATTGTGCATATTTAAGGTGTTCAACATTTTTGGTATTGAGCAAGAACACAATTACATTGTGCAAATATATAAAATCTATTAGATAACAGTGAATGCCAATTTAACTAGGCCAAATTCAAGTGCTGTGAATTGACCTTAGAAATATAAGTGAAGCAAATGAAGAAGAACAAGAAAATAAGGGCTTGTCCGTCAGTGAAGAAAGTAAAATTGAGTGTCAACAGAGAACTAAGCTAGCTAATGGAAACGACCTAATCTGTTCAATGCAAAAGATCAACAGAACTATATGTTAGACAATGGCCTAATATATGTGCTATTACTATTATGTTTAATTGTAATATTTTTGGATCATTATCAGCTGTGATTAATATTGCAAAAACAATATATGACAAAATACGGTAAGTCATCTCCTGCTTGTGCCACTTAAATTTTATTGGTCTTGGGTTTTTAGTTTTGACGATGGTTGATATGCTTTTGAGCATGTGAAAAAACTGTGTTCAAATTAGTCTATACATAAGGGTTAGTTGCACCAAAAAGGGTTAGCCACATATATTTAATCTCTGTGAAGAAAGTTGTGTAACGTATGAAAGGATCAAGGGAAAGAAAAAACCAATTTATTTGCAAAGACCAAGATCTTAGCAATGAATCTTCCTCAACATCACAATCAGGCCTACTTTCTAATGATTTCCCATAATTATGTGTTCAAAGTTCCAGGGCTATAGTGCTGTTATGATGCTTTGGATATTCATCCTTGTGTCTAAAAGAAAAAGAAACTTAAATTATACTCATGCGGTAAACAAATAATTGATGATGGTACTGATAAAAGGGATTAATCTCTCTTAGGCCTGCGTTTATGCTCCATTAATTAAGTAATGACAAGATAAACCAACCTACTCACTATCATCATGTTTTTTTAAGAAGTAACAATCCAAAATCTTTTGTCCAGTAGGGAATTCAAAAGATAAGGTATCACAAGAGACCAAGCCAGGGATGAACTTACTGAAATGCATACACTCAATTCGATTAAACCCCCATTCAAGTCCTTGAAAATTGAAAGTGTAAGAGTCTAACTTCACAAAACATTATTCACTTCAATCCTTTTAGTGTAAAATAACAGTAGAAAAATACAGTAAAACATTATTCACTTCCTTGCGAATCTGTATTTTGCCTATTTCTAATGCTTTTGACAATTAACAAAAGAAAAACACTTATCAATCAATGGCCAAGCCAAGGGGAAAGAAAAGAAAAAGTAATTAAAACAACTTATTGAAATAACACTAATCTGCTTGCGAGAGTGATTTTCTCAGAATTGCTACATGCTGAACCAAACAGCTATTACATTAATTAAGGTGTAAAATGGGCACTGACCTGAGGGGCAATGACAATGAAACCATGAGAAGCAACATGTTGTATTAGCTGGGAGTAAAATGAATTGTAAAGAAGATAGCCATGCAGAAACAGCAGAAGAGGGAAATCTCCACCTTCAAGAGGAGTGGCAATCAAGAGAGACTTTGGTGGTGGTGGAACTGAACATAGAATTTAAACAGAACAAAAGTTACACAGTGAACTGAGCTTAATTTGTGTAACCAAAAAATGCAAAATCTTAACTGTAAAAAAAATTAAGTTAGAGGGAACCAAAAGTATACAATTGTTGTTGTGTGTATATGATTCTGATTCAGATTCAACCCTTAGCAGCTTGGCGGTGTACTTGCCAGTGTCAAAGACATCAACATTAGATGAATAAGAAGAACACATAACTGAAAGTTGATGAGATTCTGCAAAGTTTTGCATTGTGGCCTGCAAGACTTTGCTACTTTATGCTGCAGAATTAGATGACAAACTTGTGGCTTTTATATAGCCTTGTCACCCTTTAGATTTTGGATATTTTGGTTTGGTTTAAGATGCTATGAATATCTTTTTCAAAAAAGCAAAGATCTTATGGATATATAGCACATATTTACTGTTGACTTTTAGTGGAGCAAAGGCCCAAACAGATGTTTGAAGCTAAAGAAAAAAAAATACACTTACATTTTTATATTTCAATTGATATTTTATAAATTCATTTTTTAAGTATATATATATATATATATATATACACTCGTTAAATGTTAGAATAATTACTTTTCTTAAATAATAATTTTTAAAATATATAAATAAAGCATTAATAGCATTAATAGCATTAAATATCATATTAATGTTTGAGTCCAAGTCTATTTTATTATATAATTGATGATTACTTCATAATATGATTTTCTTACCAAACTTTATATAATATGTTTATAAACAATAATAATTAAAAAACAGTTTTTTAGATATTTAATTAAATTTAAAAGAATTCACAATAATTTATTTCAAGTTATAGTTAAGATTATATATATATATTCTAAGAGATGATTTATTATTGTTATTATTATTATATATAAATTTATGTATTATTATATTAATACATATTTATGTTTTTCTATTTTAAATTTTGTTTTATAAACCATAAGTCATAAGTCACTTAACGTATATTTGCTACTATTTCAGTGATTAACTTTTTTTAAAAATATCTATAATGATAAACGTATATTTTCTTCAGCAATAAATTATTATTCTTTTAGTGTTTATCTATAACAATTACTTATTACAAATTTAAAGTAATTTATTTTAAAGTTAGTTAATAAGTTTTGTCAATGATGCATTATTAATTTTTTTTAATACAATTAAATATCTAGGACCATTTAATCTTATTGATATTTTTTCCATAACTTGCTATCGTATTAAGTTCTTAATTAAGCTTAAAAAAAGTTCTTAATTATCTGTACACTCTTACATAATGTTGGATTCCAAGTAGTCCCACTAAAACTTCATTTTTCATTTTCTTGCTATAGACTATATCCAAAATGCCTTGCCTAAAAAAAATCCAAAATGACAAATTTTTAACCACGCATTTTAGTTGACATTTACTTCATTTGCATGAACGTTAACCACTTATTAATTATAAAACGTGTAAGAATCTTTATAAAATATTTTAAAAAGTCATGATTTATTACCGTATAAATAAGTTCCGGTGCATTGTATTTTATGAGACATTATTGCACATCACATATCACTCGAAAATTTTCTTTTTCTTATCCCTTTCTGCTACTTAAACTCTTACATTTTCAACAAATAAAAAACAATAAAAGCAAAAACTATTCTTTCAAAAAAGGTAAAGGAAACTGGGAACTACACTCTGAATTTTGGTCAAATAAGGATACATTTAAAACTGTTTCTTTTTCTTTCCAAATAAAAATGATGTCTCTCAAAGTTCAATACTGCCCAGACCAAGTGTCATAGACCTATTTCAGGCCAAAGTGCAGATGGTGCAAACAAAGGACAGGTACTAGTCTGCCATAGAAGAAAATTGCTGAGTCTGAGCCTCTCCAGAAGTTCGGATCAAGATGTCTGGGTCAGGTGCCACTGCCATGTACATGTTCTTCTCAATATCAACCAGTTTTACAAAAGGAACCTCACCCTCTTCAGTCATTTCAACCATCTCATTGCATGATGTGATTTCAGCTTCACTATTGTTACCGCTATGTTTTTCAACAGTATGCTCCAACATGCCATCTTTCTCTCCGGCACCTTCCACTCTGTTAGGTACACTACTACAAGCTTTGGTTGCATTTAGATAGTCTTTACATGAATCTTGGAAAAGCAAATCAAAACCGTTTCCTTTCAGGCCCAGATCAATTCTTGCAAATGCATCATTTGTAAGCTTTGCTTCTTTTGACACTTGAACTTCATTCCGTTTTTTCCTTACAGAATTCTTGAACAGCATGCACAATCTCATGACGAGAAGTATAGGCTACACAAATCAAAAGAACTCTCTGGTTGTTGTGGGCAGTAACTCTCATTGCTTTTTCCAAAGCAACCCGGACAGGCTCAGTCAATAGTTGCATGTCTCCAATGAAATGTAATCTAACACCATATTCATTAATAAGGCTTTCTTGTTTAAGCAACTCCTCAATCTTTTCTCGCATCAATTCCATCAAGGACTGAACCTCTTTAGGCCTCCTTTTGAAGTTAGCAATGCTGAATGCCTAGACAGTTACATACTTCACTCCCAATTCATAACAGTATCTAAGTATGGACATGAGAGCAGTAAATCCAGCCTTATGGCCATCACCTTCTTCCATGTTTCTCTTCTTTGCATACCTTCGATTCCCATCCATGATGAAAGCAATATGACTTGGCACAGGACCCATAGATAAAATGGCAAACATGCATCTTCTTAGATAACAATATAAACCTCCAAGAAAATGGCCTAAAATATTTTCAGTACTTTTCTGGATTGAACTGTTCAACTATGAGACTTGAAGAGTCTAAAGATAAACCTGTTTAAGAAGAAATTTACATTATAAGTTTGCTAGCACTAAGAAGAGTAAAAGCAACAACAGTTGAACATCAATAAACATGTTCAACAGAAACCTCTGAAGTATCAAATCTGCATAGTTAAAGAAGGACATCAAACAGTACAGTAGACAGAACAGCAACAAGTTAAGCTTATATGATTAGTTGTCTCATGTCTGGTCTATTTGTAATGAGAAATTATGATCACATTGATTCAATTCATGAATTGTTAAAAACAGACTAAACAAAACTATAAAAAAAAGGGTATCATAAATGGCATAGTTCAGGCACCAAATAAAAATGGTGCTTCACTGCTACTACTTATATTCAGCAAATCAACAATAATGCATCACTGTCAACAATATTTTTTTTATTGACAGCATCACCGTCAACAAATGATATCATCTGTTGAGAGTTTAGTCATCACTATTCCAAAAGTAGATGGAACTATAAGAGCTGGGAGAGTTCTGATAGGATCATGGGAGATTTAT
This sequence comes from Glycine soja, assembly GCF_004193775.1. Lineage (NCBI taxonomy): Eukaryota > Viridiplantae > Streptophyta > Magnoliopsida > Fabales > Fabaceae > Glycine > Glycine soja. Next base: position 346,596 of record NC_041011.1, read on the forward strand.
TTAGACTAATTATTTTTACTGCATAAAATTAGAAAGTACAGATAAATATGCAGTGCATAGTATAAATTATAAATTCATCTACTTTGCCAAAGAAATAAGGGTTAACTTTCTTAGCATGGATTAGGGAATCAACGTATCAAGGTGTCATACCAAATATATTGGTCTTAGCATTATCAACTGTTGATGTTGAGTTCATCTGTTCTTATTTATCATCGTTACTGCTACAAGCTACAAGGTCCATTTCTAATGCTTCACTCCATCACATTAATGGGGAGAAATTGCATAAAAATTGGACACACCACTAATTACAAGAAAAGAGATTTAAAAGTATCAAACTTTACAACCAATACCAAAAAGAAAATATGATTTAAACTATACCAAGGAAACAATATATGCAGAAAAATGAATATTGAAAAACTCTATAATGCTGAAACAAGTATATCTGATCACAAATCCATAACTTGGGGAACAAGTGGCGTTTGTTGCAGCTGAGTCTAAATGAAAAACAAAAATATAATGCAAGATTTCTGAACTGATATTTCCTAAAGTTCAGTTAATACTGCATCCAAGCTCAATTCGCATAAAAAATATAATGAATTTATGATGTAAGATTAATTTCATAACCGCTTTCCGAAATAATAATAACAAGTTAAAAAAAAAAAAAAGACAGAGCCTTTGCAAAGAATAGGAATAAATCAATTCCCGATCTCCAACTATGCTTAACTGAAACACAGTAACATACAATGTTATCAATAGCGGGAAAAAAAAAACGAGAAAAAGAACCTTGTATTTATGGGTCACCGGAAAACGCCACTCGTCGGAGCGTGAATGCTTCGCACGGTGACATCCGGAAGTCAGAACCCTATTGCTATGGTGCCGGTCTCCCTTATAGCCATTAGATTAATACATTTAAAAGTTAACTTTTTCCACATTTTTCTTTCTTTACGAAGGCCATCCTCCGTTTGGCGGAGTAGTGGATGATGGCGGCGGTGAGGAGAAGGGTGACCACGAAGAACATGCTCAGATATATGCTGTTTGGGATGTATATCTTTTAATTAAAAAATCTCCTTTTCATTTACACCTTTACTATTTTTATCTCCTTTAACAAACGGACCTTATAATACTGTCTTAAATGCCTAAATGGTGTATTGTTTGGTATGAGGAAAATAAAGTAAAAATAAAATAGTAATGTGTTTAAAATATTATTATATTCTTATTTATTCATTAATTTATTATTTTTTTGACAAAATAAAAGAAAAATAAAAAGACATTAATGTATAATCAATAATCACATCAAAAGTTATTGTGTGTAGAAACCATGCATATCTACACAAAATTTTCTTCACCAATCAGGCATCCTCATTTTGTTCTCCACCCACACTTCAAAAATTCATTTACATAAACCCAATGTAAGGGACAATTTGGGAAAGTTTAGAAGAAAAAAAGAGAAAATAGATAGAAATCAAACACAATATTAAGAAATCTTTAATAATTTATGTATTTTCTGGATCAGCTTAACTATATTTTCTTAATATAAAAAAACTTTCAGCCATTAACTTTTAAATATATTAATCTAATGGCATAAAATGAATTTCCCATTGCGGAGACATGTGGCATTCGTCTTCTAGGAATGAGGAAAAGAACGTTGGACCAAAGGGTCTAAATGTTTTTTTTAAATAATAAAAAAAAAGGGTCAATAGATAACCCAAAAACCTATCTATTTCTTGCCATTGTCGTCATAAACTACTTATGGCATTACCATAAGTTAATAACCACTATTTGATAACACTCTAACATATGGAGTACATGTTTGATTTCACGCTCCAAAATCTACAATTGATTTTAGATAAAATTTCAAGTGTCTGATTTTAGTATGAGAAGAATTAAAAAAAATATGAGTTTAAAATTGATTCCAAGTTAAATCAACTTTAAGTAATTTTTTGCTTTAGATAAAAAAATTATATTGAATTGTATTTTTAACTTAATTTTATAATAAAAGCTTTCAAACATAAATCATATTATTTTAAAATCAATTTTATCAATATTCATCAATATTCATCATGCATGAAAGTTTAGCAATTTATCTTCCAACAAGGAACATGTTCAAGGGTTATATCACTCTCGAAGTTTGAAAATTTAATCAACATAAAAAGAACATGCGACAATAAATGCATTAGAAAACAATAGATAAAGTAGAAAAAACTTTGGAGGTTAAGGATCAGTTTCTCTAGAGATATTTTCTACCCATGACTACCAGTTTCCTGGCATCCAACTTGAGGACAATGTGTGTCTTGAGGAGAAAAATGTTGATAGGATCCCTAAAATACCTACAGAGTATATGAGAATGGAGAGAGGACCAAGAGAAATAATGGAAGGTTATTATCCACTATGCAAGTAACAACTGAGTTGGCAGTGAGGAGTAATGTAAGAGTAAGAGTGGTTAGGTTGTAATGGGTAGGGCTGAGCAGAAAATTCATGACTGTCCAAAAATTGAAGCACCCGAGTTGATTAAGAGTTAAACAGACGGGCGATAAAACAATTTAAAAAATAGCTTATTTCGAATAATATGTGTTTTTATTGACAATTTTCTCTTATTTCATGAATATTGTCCAAATAATCATCCATAAGTGTTTTTATTGGGAAATTGGTTATGGCTGAGTTCGTTAATTAGACTAATGTTTACTTTAGAGTTAGTGTAGTTTAACTCTGACTAGGATAGACATGTAATGTTATGGCTGTAATACCACTAACTCCAAGTAGAGTTTGTGGTTCTCATGATTTCTACAACTTGGATGGTGCAACTTAGTTACTTGTTGGACAATATAGAAAGCTCGTAATGCAACTTGGTCTTTGAGTCTCATTCAAAAAAAATTCCGGTAATCCTCCATTTGGCTTCTTGATTTATGGTCATGATTTGCAATGAGGCAAACAAGTATTTGTTTTCCCTGCCTTCATTTACAGACTAGGTAAGGTAACTATAACTTTATGAAAGACCTTTTAAATTTTTAATTTGCCACATCTTAAAGTTACTAATTATTTACATGTTACGTCGCTCTCGGCTATATTTGCCGAGGCATATTATATATTTGTTCAGCACTTTACTTTAAACAAACAAAATACGCAAAGTGAAAGAATATAATCCAAAACAATGATGGCTCTAGCTCATAAACCTTAAACTACTTCTTGGGATCCAATCAGGGAAAGCCTAAATCAACATGTATAAACAAAAGCACATAGATCACTACCCTTTCTTTGTCTTTATCTTCAATACTACACTTCACTCATTCTTTTTTCTCTTTTGACTGCCCCGGTCCAACACACATACTACTTTTCCTTTCCAAATCAGCAAAAGAAAGAACAACACCAAGGTTCACATGATTTTTCACTCACTTTGGCTCAAATGACTTTACTTTCACATTCCAAAAAATACATAAAAATATCCATGTGTGTCCCCCAAGATTAAAAAGAAAGAAAAGAAAACCCCCATATGGCACAACTAGAAGAACTTCAATTTAATTTACCCTTTTTTACATTTGGATTAAAACCCCACCCCACCATGTATCAAAAGATCTACTACCATGTTCATTGATTAATTATATCATATCATACTTAACTACTACCATCTCCTCAATAATTTTTCACTATATTCGGTTTCTGTTGCTCCTCTCGGCAGCAATAGATAGAAGCCTTGACACACCTTGAGTCCATACATCATACTCTCTTTGATTTCTGCACTCAAATTCCACAACACCACGCATCACTGTTTTCAAACCAAAGTAGCGACGGTTCTCACCACCTTCAAGCAAGTGGCGTCCAGGCCAAGCAGGCATATCTTTGATCACTCCAAGCACCACATCTGTGCCAAAATAAAGGGGGTTTTGAATTAAACTTAAAGAAGAACCCTTTTGATTCTTTTTGCCAACTTTAAAATTAAAGACCATGACTTTCACAAATCCCCAAATGGAACAAGACCCACCTCCAAATCAGTTAAATTATTTGGGGACAAAAAAATAAAAAAAGTAAAATTAAATCAAAAACTCACTCACTCTTTTTCTTTTTTGTGATGGTCCCAGCAACGTGCCTGCTCTTCATCTTCACCATAACCTGAGCACAAAAAGAGACTCCAAAGGGTTATATTACAATTTACAATTTCTTGGAAAACTAAAACAACTTGTTCTGATCCCTTTGACATCACATCATACATACTACGCGCGCCCTCACTTTATTACTTTTTCCATAGCCAGGTTCATACTCATCATCAAAACTCTTAATTGATGACCAAATAATTGTTATCTACACTCTAGTCTAGAACCAAAAGTATATTAACATTATACTATCATAATTTGGAACTAAGAAAAGAAAAAGTCACCTGATTCATCCTGTTTATGTAAACGGATACAATTTTCCAATGCAGTTCACCTGCAAGTGCAGGCAATTCTCAAATCAAATCATTTCCTAATCATCATCATCATATACACAACATTTGGAAGAAACACAAAAAAAAGAAAAATCAAAACCAACAAAGAAACTAGATCAAATCATTTCCTATACTAATGTCTTTTACTCCGCAGACACAAAACACAAACCATGCCAAATTATGTTAGCAGAGAACAAAACTAAAACAAATTGTAACAAATATTGTGATTCAGAAACGCTAGAAATGTAAATTTCAGGAAGTATACCGGTGCGAGTGCGCTTGAGAAGTTCACAACCTCTGGCTAGCAATTCTCTGCTACAAATCCCCAAGAAATTTTCTTCTGGTACAATTTCACCACTGAAGCTACTATTAGAACTATCATTGCTACCATTTCTATTACCATTAGCATTGCTGCCACCGCCAGCACCCAAATTCTTCTCCACGGGAATCACAGCTGCTATGTTCCAAACCTCCTTAAGCACCCTTGCTTTCAACGTGGCAGCCCCACGTAAAGCTGCAAATTCAAGTCACAAGCAACATACTCAGTAAAAGCACCAAAAACCCACAAAAAGAATCCCACGTAGAGACAAACTGATGCATTTTCACAAACAATAACTAATGCTACCTGAAAATATTGCATGTACATCAGAATAAAATAATAAAAAGTTGTTCTATTTCAGGATATATTACCAAAATGCTAGTATAAAACAAGGAATAAAAAAGAACAATAGGGAGAAAATTAATTGGCTTTAATTTTGATAGACTAACAATTTAAAGAACTTGAATTTAGTTCTTCTAAATTTGATTAATTGTGAAGTAAGTAAATAAGTCATTCAAGTGATTAATGAGAAAATTAACAATTAATATTAGTATTTCAATGCATTCTTAGGTATGTGTTCTCAGTATCGACAGTTTAGTTTTTATCAAGATCAAGATTCCTTATTAAAATAAATTGTTTAATCCAATATAATATAACTAATTAAAAATTACCACATATATATATATATATATATATATATATATATATATATATATATATATATTAAATAATTATTATCCTTATTAAAAAATATTATAAAATCAATAATCTCCTACACGTAAATAGACCCTTTAAATTTTATTTTTTTAAACCAAGCCCCTTTAAATTTATGTACATTCAAGTTAAATTCAAAATAAATATAGATGATATAATATCAAAATTTTCATATTCAACTGATCAAAGTAAATGTCATTTGTTTCAGTTGTCATGCACATACCTGTGGCGGCAGCTGCCGTCAACGTCGTGATGTCGCCGGCAGACCTCACGTTCACGGCGGAGCTTACCACCGAGGCCAGGTGGTCGCGCTCGGCTCCCATGGCCTCGGCAGCCTCCACACACTGGGCCGCCACCAGCGTCGCCGCCGACGCCACCGCCATGTCGGTCTTCGCCATCTGCGCGTCCTTCCTGGAGCCCGACGAGGCGGCCGTGGCGGCGGCGATGGCGGCCACCGCGGCGGCAACACCGGCAACGGAAACCGCCGCGTGAAGCTGAGCATTGTGGGCCCTGGTTTCCTCCTTCTTCTTTTCCTTCCTATCCTTCAGCCACCTCCCCACCGTCTTGCCACCTCCGGCGGCGGCGGCCGCAGCTGCGCCGCCGGCACCCCAGTATTGACCATTCAAGCCGGTAATCATGTTGACAGTGTTGTGGTTGTTGTTGGAACGGTTATACTGCACAGAAAATTGCATGTGGTGGGCCATTCTTAGCGACAACAACAGAAATAAGTAACCAACAATTTGTATTGCAACATAAACTTTGTGTTCCACAATGGATATCGATCTTGTAGTGTAAGTGAAAATTCTGTGTCTATTTACAAATCACTAAAACATTAATAAAAATAGGTAAATTTTAGAACTAAATTAATGATACAAACAATTTTTTTAATTTAGATGCCAAGATCGTTTAGGCTCTGCGGTTCTGTAAGTAGCAACCTTGATGTGGCAGTGCCAAAAAACTGTACTAGTACTTATCTTTTATTAATATTTTGGCATATGGCTATGGTTATGTTCAACCCCTTTTCCCAATTTCCTTCATAGGGGGTCCATGAGCAATTAATGCAACCCAAGAGGGAAATTTTTTTAAGGCATATTCAGGAATCAGAAGAATGGTTTTGATTGGTGTTGTTATTTGTTAACAAATTTGACAAATAGGGGGGACCAGAAATAATAACAGGTTGTGGATAACCTTGTAACCAAAATTGTAATGGAAACAAACAAGTGAAGCTTTTGTTACTCTTAACTGAACAGAAATAATTGAAATACCCCAGACATGAGGGCCTGAAAAGAAAATATGGTATTTTTGGAGGGCTAATTTTAGCCTCTTTTATTGTAATTTAGTGATTTTTTAATGGGTAGTAGCAAAATAAAACAAGTATTTGTTTATTTGTTTGTATTGAAAACTGAAAAGAGAAAAAAGCTGGGGGAGTCTCTCCGGGTGTCATCCAAGTTTGTTATTTGTTTTGTTGGTAACAGAGAAAGCTGAAACTGAAACTGCATCATGGTTGGTTCCAAGTGTGCAGTGATACCAGTGTTCGTGCTTTGTACCCAACCAAAAAAAAGTTTAACTCTATTATTAAAAAATAAAAATAAAACCCATGCAACAACATGGTTGTCGGTTTATAGAGAGAGACATAGCTAGTACCTTGAAATCGTCAATTTCAGAAGGAGAAACCGGAGGGCTATCTGTTAGGGAGCCATTAAGAGGACCACTGCTGTGAGAGAGTCTTCCTGAGGTGCGTGGTGATACCTCCTGCTGACCAAACTCAAAAGTAAAACCACCCATTTCGCTTCAGTTTCTGACCATAACATAAGTCCATAACACACACAAACAAAAATGAAGGCTTCTTGATTGTGATGCAAATTAAGCTTATGTCTTAATTTTTCTTTAAAGCTAAAATGGACTTATATAGATCAGAGGAAAGGGTTTCCATTAAAATTAAGTTTATTTTTTGTCATTACTAAGATATGAATATCTTCTAATATATCGGATCACAAATTAATCTCATTCACAATATATGAATATGGTTGATTTAAGAAAATTTTACAAATAAATAAGTTCAACAAGAGTTTATAAAATAAAGTTTATAAGTTCATGAATCTAAAAGAAAAAAATAAAACATTTTTTTAAACTAGGTAAAAAAATAATTTATAGGTAATTTTAAAAATATTTGTCATTAAAGTTTTTGTAGTTTTAGAATTAGTGAAGAAAAAATATCTTTGTCACTAAGTTTGGCCAACTAAAATTAATAACAAAAAATTCTATAACTATTTCTTTAAAAAAAAAAACATGTAATTCCAAAATTAGTGAGAAAAGAACAATTTCCGTCACTAAATTTGATTGCCCTTAATTTATTTGTATATAAACAAAATACAGAAGATAACAAAATAAGTGAGTAATGGAAGAGAAGAAGAGAGGGTAAGGGAACATACGGAGTGGGACATGATGCGGTCCATGATCATCTGAGAGGTTTCAGAGGAAGCGAAGGAGAAAGGGTTGCCAGAAACAGTTGCAGCAGACTCTTCCACTTCACCAGCTATGTCTTCGAGTATTATAGACGCATTAGAATTATTAACATAACAAACAACGTTGTTGTTGGATGAAGGTGGAAGCTGTTGAGACGACAGTGCCTTGGAAACTTCGAGGGCGGAGGCGCTCCATGACCGGGACAGGAACTCCATGGGGTCGCGCGGCGGCGGCCGTGCGTGAAACGGGTCGGGTCTCCATGATGCGGGTCGCTCCTTTTCCATTTTCGGGTGAAGAAAGATGAAATTGAAGAGGTTTTGATTTTATTGAATGAATGTGTGAGAGGGAGTTCTATTAAAAGAACATGGAGAGATTTTAGCACCGTCGATCTTTGTCGGGATTTCATCCACGGCTCTTGTTGCTCGATGCCATTCCTCCCTATCAAGTACTATTCCCTACCACACTTTCTTCATAAATTACAAGTTTGGACCTTCATGCTTTGTTTACAAATACTAGTGCATTTAGTAATTTCCTTTTTTTCCCACAAGAATGCTTATAATTTAACAAAAACAAAAACAAACGAGTTAAAAATATTTTTTTATATATTTTTCCATTCTCGACTAATCAGATATTTTTTAAAATATTGATTTTTAAAGTAGCCAATAAACAAATTTAGTATATGCTTTTTTGTCAATCATGTAAAATATTCATCAATATGATTAATATTTATTAAGAAACTCGTCTAATAATCTTATATATAGTGATTTTTTAAACATTTTTTTTATCAATAAAGCTCAAATATGAGAATTTAATTTCACTCAACAAGTGATTTATTGATAATAAATTTGGTAGATATGACAATATAGAGGTAAGTAATAGTGTAAAAAACTTTTGTCAAAATCATTATAATTAAATTCATAGGGTACAATAAAATTAATGATATAATAAAAAAATCAAAAAATTTATTATAATAAAAGTGACTCTGTTTTTTCCTCTAAAAAAAGTAACTCTGTTTTTTTATTTTAAAATGACAAAAACTTAAGAAAAGTCAAGTAAATAAATGCATCTATCTCTTTTGAGATGAGAAACAAAGTAGTAACGTAATCTACAATTATTAATAAAAAAATTATTTATATTTGATGTAAACATTTATTTAAACCATTTTGCCCTTTGATTATTTTTAAAAATACATTTAAATCAAACGCTTATTAGAAAAAAAAAATAATTCCCAAAATACCGTTATCAGAAAAAATAAAATCATTCAATGTGATAGTTATTTACATCTTTTAATTATTTTTAATTTTTAATTTAAAACTAGAAAATAAAAGAAATTGACAGTTGAGCCACATAGTTTCTGTTTCCAGCTAGTATTTATTAAGTTGCAGTGTAACTTTTATAAGCATTTAAATTAACAATACTTGCATATATATTTATTTTTTTACTTTTGCATATGTTGGTAAAAAAATGTTATATGTTATCTTGATTGTTAAAAGAAAAATATTTGTACAAATTAAATTTTATGGGAATAAGTTTGACGAATTTTAGAATATTTTTTTTTTAAATTAATTTGTTTAGTTAAAAAATTTATTAGTAGAGATACTCAAAACTGATTTTAAGCCTTTGAAAATGGGAAGTTTTCATTATAAATTGCATATTTATTACATAATAATATATGTATAACAAAGGTTTTCTTCTCTACAAAATTTACTATTTTTAGATACTTAAAATCTAATAAAATCAATTCTAAAAAATCGGTGCTAACTTTTTTTATAACATTTCAAAATATAAGGTTTTTGTTTTAGGTTTGATTTGGTTCTCTAATTTTTTTTAAATTTAATTTAATTTTTTAATTTTTAAAATCTGATTCATTTTGATTTTATCATCTAAATTTAGTCAACCGTATTAAAAAGTTACACTTTGTAGCAGTTTAAAATTGTCATTAATTATTTTTAAACTGTTACAAAATATATATTTCCTGTTACCGTCAATGTAATTTAGACAAAAACACTAAATTGAATTGACTTTAAAAATTAGAAGACTATAAAATAAATAAATTATAAAAAAACGAATTTAACCATAATCTAATGCTTGGGCGATTATGCCATCGAGTACAATTTAGATTTTTTTTTTTTATGTTATCATTAATCATATTTATGTTTTGTGAAATAGTGCCTTTATTTGAATCTTTTACATCCAATCCCAAACGAAATAAAATGAGAATTGGGCTTTATCAACAAAATGACCACAATAGTCAATAGAAGGGAAAAATTATATATTTTAAACCCCGGTCTTGAGTATGCATTTTTTAAAAGAAAAAAAAAAACTGAGAGTTCTTTAACCTCTCGTCACCAGTAATTATAAGTATGTAGCATGGGCATTCCAAAGGGGCTTTGGAGTATGTTAAATGCCTCTACGCTTTCCTCATTATGGTTTGTATCTTTTAATATAATAAAGGTAAATAAAAACTAAAAGATATAAAGAAACGGGAAATTTTGATAAAGGCAAAAGAAAAAAAAAAGAGAGGAAAAAGCATGTTGATTATATAAGTAGAGTAATTGAAATCATAATTGATTTAATATTCTATTTATATAATTATATAATAATCAATAAATGGCAATACAACATAATAATATTTGGTGTTTTGCTCGCAATTGTGAATACTTACATAGCTGATTGGTAAAAAATGGATCCTTTTTTTCTCCTTCCAAGTTCTGAAAAGGAAAAAAAAAAAACATTATAGATGAGTCGAACTACTTTATGGCCGAGTAAATAAAATCAAACAGTTCAGGACAAGGCTAAAGCATCTTTGGTTTGAACCCTTTTCTGAGTTAAAGTGAGAAAGCGTTTCTCTTCTAGTTTGTTTGTATTTCCTTAAATCACATAAAGAAAACAAATCACCGCACCTCTTTAGGATGTTTGCTGGAAGATAATTGTCCAATATTATAAAATTTATTTGAATAATTCAAAAATTTAATAAACATTTTGTGTATAATTAATAAATAAGTTTAATATATTCTGCCAAAAATAAAAAATTTAATATATATTTCTTTCTTCGGACCCTGTTTTTCTATTTGAAACTAAAAAGGAAAAGAAAGGAAAAAGTGAGATAGGTGAAAAATGTGTGATGTGGGCTAAGTAAAGAAGATATATTTGTCTTTTGCAAATGAGAAAGTGAAGAATGAAAGAGGAATGGTTAATGTGAAGAGGTGGGTCCCAGGCTGGATGTAGGACATTATTCACTCACTCAGACTTGTGGTACTCTGCTTCCCTGCTTCCTTCTGTTATTGATGCCAACTCAGACAAAAACAAAAATAGTGGCGACACAAAACGTGTTTATTTAGTACCCGATTGGTTATTGCCAAAATTATGAGTAAATATCCATTTTGCTCCTCATGAAAATTTGAGGTACGGATAAATTAATTTCTCAAAAATCAAAATTTTCAATTTAGTTTTTATCCGTGTAAAAAGCTTAACATATTAATTTTGTTGTTAACTCTTCTCTCTTATTTTTAACATGCGTCCTTATGTGACATTTCTAATGATAATGATGATAACATGACAATTGACTTTTCAATTTATCATTTGATTTTAATAATTAGTTGTTACTTTAATTTTTTAGTTTAATCACTTATTAACATTTTGGTTCTTGAACTTAATCACAAATGATCATTTTGGTCTCCAGAAGTATTTTTTAGTTTTTAATTAAGTCTCACAATGTGTATGTTGTATGTAAATTATTAGTAAATCATCACCATATTTGCTTACTTCCATTCCATTAAGGGTGTTCATGGATTAAGTTGGGTCAAATTTGACTAAACCCTTCATCAAACCCAATAAAAAAATTTCGGGTTGGGTTTGTGAATTTTTTTTACATATCCAATCCAACTCAATCCGATCATGAACGTGTTTGATCGGGTTCGTTTAATTGTGTCTCAATATTTTAAAAAAATATACTTTGTAAAATTTAAATTTTTTTAGGATATAATTTATTTTTTCCTTAAATTTTGAAAGTATATAATGTCTAAATGCACTAAAAATATCAAATTTTGACAATATTTGACTAAAGAATTAATGATTTTAATACTAGTAAAATATTTTTATTCTATATAAAAACAAAATATCATATTAGCATGAGAAAACATAAAAAAAAACAAAGATAAAAACAACAACTTAAAAAAGAAAAAAATGTCATGGGTGGTTTAATTTAATAATTTAATAAACTATGTGAACTAAAAATTAATGTTTAATTGGGTTGGGTCGTGTTCAATCCGGACATTTAAAACCCAACCCATTGGGTTGGGTCATGGGTTGACCCATAACACTCCTACATTTCATATCCCTTATATTTTTTACTTCTTTCATACTTTGTAGTTCATCTTGATTTTCACATCCATCATTTGCATGCAAAGTTTATTATTTATTCAAGTGAAACATCAATTCTAATAGAAAAATAACACAAAACATCTTTGAAAACTATTTTTTCTCTTAATAAACATTGTATAACGACTAGTATCTATAAGCAGTTACATTTTATTCAATTAAAAAATTTCAAAGAGTTTCTTCAACACTCTCAAGTAACCATTACATTTAAAATCCTATGATGTCTCTATATACCTTGGGGTAGTGCGTAATTCGTGAAAATAACATTCATTGTTTATATTTTTGTGATATGCTTGACCCTTTTTCACTTTGATCATCGATAATTAATGTTTTAATCGATCACATCACATGGATCCTATGTCACCTTTCTCACTCACACCTCCTTCATCTTTAAATTTTTTCATTCTCTACACTCCAAACGTGATCAAAAGAATGAATAATTGACACGTGTTTCATGTGTCACCTGAGAGTCATGTCCTCTAATACCCAACCTGTGAACAATGATCTAAAAAATGCAAAGATTGAAAAAAAAAATAGAGACAAGATGTATTACATTTTCCCCAATGAAAAGGGTACATAAGAAAATAGATCTAACAATTTCATTTTCTCTCTTTTTGTGATTCTCAAGTTTTTTTAATTGTCTTTTTGTGATTAATGTTATTCCATAAAATAGATTCATTAATTAATCTAACATTCTACACATATTAATGGCATATAAGATAATATTAATATGTGATTTTGGTAGAAGGTCTAGTGTGGAACCTTATAGGATCTTGTTAGCAATGTCTTGGATTTAATCGCTAACTATTGTTATGTAATCGCTTATAAATTAGTTTCATATTTATATAGTATAATTTAAATGACATAATTGGTAAAATGAAAATGAAAAAATGAGGAATAAAAATAGAAGTGAGAATATTATAATGTCTATGCCAATAATTTATATGAAACATGAGACTTAATAGAAAATTTGAAAGTGCTTTTAGGAACCAAAATAATAGTACGTTGTTGAGTTCAAGGAGCAAAATGTTTGTAAATGATTAAATTTAATTAGAGACTAAAATGACAACAAATTATTAAGTTCAAAGATTAAATTAAAAAATCAATCTTTAGACACACATTGGTCACATAAATAATATGTGACAAGCATGTACATGAATGACAATATATCGATTACCACGTCATTACCTGAGATTTCATATAGACATGCATGTTAGCGATAATGGAAGAAAGTTAACAAGGAAGACAATTATTGCACTTTTCACATTCAAAAATTAAATTTAAATTTTTAATCTTTTAAAAATCAATATGTTAGCACATCATACTTCTAGAAACTAAAATGAGTATTTAATCCCCCCAAAATTAATTTCACTAAAGTTCAAACACATTTCTTTCTAAGTAAAATTTGTAGTTCTTTTTATTTAGGCTAAAATGGGCAAACCACTCCTCAAAATAGTAATTGAATATACTATCATATATAAAGTAGATGTTGAAATTAATCAATTGTAAAACCTTAAATAATACTTCTTCCATTCTTATTTATAAGACTCAAATTTAAAATGATATTTATTCTTTTTTCTAAAACTCAATCTATAATATTCATTATATTAATTATTTTTATACTAGAAATATCTCTCACTAAAAAATAAAGAGAATGTATTGACAAATTATTAGAAAAGAATAAAATTTTAATAACAAGGATAATTTTAAAAAATATTATAAATTTAAGATAAATTTATTATTATCAATTAAATTAATATTTTTTAATCTTAATAAATTAGATAATTCAATCTTATATATAAAAATGAAGTAAGGATAACTTATTACTTAGAAAGTTAAAAAAATATAGTTAAATTTGATAAGTTATTAATTATGATTTAAATATAAAATTTATCTATAAAGGGTCAAAATTTCACTCTACAGCCCTAATATAACAAATAAGTGAATCATATCCCGAAAACAAAATACCACACATATATGTAAATTTAATCCTCTGACAGGGTCTTCACTACTGATCTCTGATTATATATATGACTGATCTCAGTTTGGTGCAAGACACAGTTTTTAATTACTATAGACATGATCAATCCTCTGCACGAGGAATATGACACTATTAAAAATGTAATGTATGAAGTTACATAGGACATATCAATATTATAGCATTTACTACTACATTGATGAAATCCTTCATTATATATCTATCTTGGTCACGAGTTCCTAGCAAGGAAAGAGTAGGGGACAATGATGTTACAGTTCTATGAAGAAGAAGTGTCTGATGACATATTAGGTTGTAAGCATGACAGAGTTCTGATTAGAAACATCGATCAATAAAAGTATAAAACTGTTCATCCGGCTAGCTTGTCCATTAATGAAATATTCCTCTCTCTGGGGTGATACCTAGATAGATAGATGAATAATATTGTCTTCGTGATCATGCCATGCATGCAAAGTGAGCCTTTCTTTTTCATTCTTAATTTCTTTATTACAATAAATATTGAAAAGGAGAAGATATATAGATACACAGTTATAATAATGCTGAATATATTTCTGCTTACATTGCCTTTAATGTCCACCTGCCACACGAGTGGAAACAGAAAATTGGAATAGTGTTGATTTTGATGCATGCTTGGTAGTATATATATTTTTTTCATTATCATCAATACGTACGTGTAAAGTACACTTCATTTGATGAATTTTGTTTGCATTAATAACTACAACTGTCAAACTCTCATTAAATTATATGATATACACATTATATATTAAAATGTATGTTTTCACCTTTAAATAGAACTATATCTCACGTTATGAGAGGGTTAGGGTTACACTCTTTACATCAATGTTTTGAAAAGGAGACTACATAGATTGATCATTGATGGTCTAACAAGAAAATTGGTAAAGTGTTTTATCGTCTTATCTAAATAAATCTTACAATTGATCTTGAGAAAATTGCTTAAAATAAAATAAAAAACAGAAAATGGCCAAAAAGAAATTCGCTAAAAATTGATATTTACTGTGAGCAAATAAAAAATGTTTAATGCAGCATTAATTATTTTGATTCTGTTAAAAAAAATCAAAGATATTTTTATTTTAGATGCAAACTTGTTATTATATAATCATTTGATATTAATTGATTTTATCAAATGATTAATTTTCATTAAGAAATCTAACTTGAATCCAAGATATTGCTTATGGTATTTGAGCTCAGCTTCTCCAGAACTAACTAATGTTGGTTGAAGTGTAACTATTATATTTAGCATAAAAATAAATAATAAATAAATAAATAATTTTTAGCTTAATGGGAAATTAAGTTAATTTATTGAATTAAAGGTATTCAATAAAAATACAATTAAAGTACAAGTAAACGTAACATAACATAAACATATAGGTTTATATGGTTTTTATTTTATAGAAAAAATATATTTTATGTAATTGTAAATATTTTTATTGAATAAATATTGAATATTAATTAAAGGAGAGAGTTAATGAAGAATTTTAGTAGAATATTGAGGATAAAAAAAAACTGTAAGCACAAATAGTCAAATATTACATCAGGTATATATATCGGGAAAAAAAATCCTATAAATTAGTGAAATAAAATTATTTTTTAAACATCTTTATATTAATAAAATAATTTTTTGTTAATTAAATAATAAATTATTAGTTGATTAAAATGACTTTTAGGAATGTCTCACACCTAAAGGTTTCTCTATTAATTTATAGCCGGAGGTCACTTTATTTATACTGGCAATCTTGCGACACTTCATCTATTTTTTTCCCTAGTGTTACTGATTTGTGCATGTGATATTACATCTAAAACACGTTGTGATTCATAATATACTACAAACATGTGAATTTATGATTGGATTAATAGTTAATTTTCAAAATTTTCTGTATTCTAAAAATATTATAGTAATTCATTAAAAAATTATAACACGTGGCATTTTACAATTATACATGTTTTTAGATTAAAATCAAATTAGTATAATTATAAGTTAAATTTGGACGGTTGTCAACTGCCGAGTTTAACTGTATGAGACTATGAGTATTTTTTGTCATTTCTTAGCTAAAACTACACACCTATGTGTACCTACACGAATTGTTCGTGCACGGACAAAGACACTATCAAATATCAATAGACACGAGACAAGTAACCATAATGCACAGAATCAGATTGTGACCAAACCAAATCCATAGAATATATAGTAAGAAACATTAATAGTGATGGACAATAATAACGAGTCATTGTTACTATCAAGTATGCTGGAAAGAATCATTTGTGTCTTCATTTCTCATATCTGCTAGCTGGTTTGGGTTAAGCACGTATATGAAGGAGAGATAGATACAATTTAACAACCAAAGGCCATGCCAGCACATGCATGTTATTAATCTTAACATGTTATATTATCCTCCTTTTTCTTTTATGACTTTTTTTTACCATCTTATTGATATAGAGTATCCATCATTAGTATCAATGATTAATATTTGTTGAAAAATGTAACTGATCATTTTAGTGGCAGGAGTAGACCGAAGTATAGGGAGGGGGCTGGTTTTTTGAATTTTTATTATATATATATATATATATATATATATATATATATATATATATATATATATATTATAATATTAAATTAATTGTTTTTATTTGAAGACTTTGATTGTAGAAAAATAAGTCAAATATTAAGTTGTACACTAATAAATTATTGGTCCAGTCATAATCGTGGCGTCAAATAAGATTTTGAGTTTGAGCCTTGTGAATATAAAAAATGTGATTATGAAAAGAAATTAGTAAGAGATTCAAGATCACCACGTCATTTATGATTTCGATCAATAATCATGTGACACATGGATAATTAAATATATTCACTAAATTAAAGATATACTAAGTAACTACCTAATAAGAATTAATTGTGTTATTTCTTAATTTAAGAGATTTTAATCATTTAAAATATTAAGTGATCTATGTATTATATAATTATTGATCAGGACCATAAATGGTGTGGTAGTCTTAGACCACCTAATAATTTACCAATAAGATGTTAAAATAAAAAGAAATATTAAGTTATACAAGACCTTTGTTGAAATTTATTTTAATATATTTTAGATTTTTTTCTTACAAATAAGTAGTTTTTTTAAAAAAAGGTAGAAATAAATAGTTAATCTAGATTTTTATTATAAAATTATCTAGGATATATATGGTTTCTCTTAATTTTTTTTCCGGATTTGCCCCTATTTAGTGAAATTATCTTCTTTCAACCTTATTTTTTTATCTATAAAACTTAAATTTGAGATCTTATTTAAGTGAATTAAAATCAATTACTTATTTGATTTTATGACTATTAACTTTATAACTTGTTATTAGTTTTGTACACGTATTTATAGTATAGGATATCCTCTGCAAAAGAGCACACATACACGAAGAGGACTAGCAGAATAAGCGAAAGAAATAGAGAAGGAAGAAAGGGTATATATATATATATATATATATATATATATATTATTATTTTGTCCAGCATGCCCCCTAAAATGTTAAGATTGGCCCTGAGTTGGATAATAATAGTTTTTATTTAATAAATAATATTTTGTATAATATGATATTATTTATTTTAAAATATGGTTTAATTTTTTATCTCTAATTTTATTTCTTCAAATTTTACTTGTAGTTTCTAAAAAAAATGACTAATCTTAGTTTCTATAATTTTCTTCCATTGATAATTTTTGGCCTTTTGCTATCAAGCATCACTATTAAATGGTGGTGTGATAATCACATTAGTAATTACGTGGACTATCATATCAAAGTCCCACATAATAATCACATGAAAATGTTTTGATATATTATGTTTTTAGTTTATAATTTTTTTAGAAAATTCATTTTAGTCCCTTAACAATTGTTCGTCATTATTTTAGTATCTTTTATTAAGTATAATTATTAAGTAATGATATTATAGTTAGTAAAGATTACTTTCCATGTGAACTATTAGTTTAATGTAATAATCAAGTAGTAAAATATTATTGTTTAAGAATATTTTCTAATAGGGTAAAACTACAAGAAAAATGACTTGAAAATTTGGAAAAGGAAATAGAAAAGGAGATGGAGTAAGCAAAATCAATAATCCAATACATTGAGAAAAAGATATGGCTGAATATTAAATGGACTAAGATTAAAACCTTTGTTCAATATATATTATGCAAACATTATTGAATATTTGAATGTCACCCTCAAATATGGAAAATAAATGAGGAAGAATGTATGAAACAGACCCTGGCTGGGTAAGGTGGGTCCAGTGTGTCATCTAAGCGTGTTGTGATTGTGTCCCTCTCACTCAGGTCTTTGTGTTTGTGTTATTACAAGAGAGTCCCTGACAGATACGTTTTACCGTAACAAAATCTTCAGCCACTCACTGAATCACTGCATTGCATTCAATTTCAATGTGCCCCTTAATGCGTTGCCCTTTATTTTTATTTGATCTTAACATTCCCCCCCTTTCACTTTTTTCTCCCCTAAAAGCTTCACATACCAACACTCTTTTTTTTTTTTTTTGTTCTCTATCCATTTTCTCCTTTTGTGAAAATCTTTTTTGTTTTGTTTTGTTTCTTCTATACGTAAATTGAAGCTCTGCCATTTTGGATTTCCCATGTTGCTTCAATGCTACTAGTACTTGTCTCTTTTAGCCTCATTCATCATCCTTTGTCCCTTTGAATGTTAATGTTGTGGAGGGCAATGAAAACTATACAAACAGCAAGGAATATTTCCGTGGTCAAATATGTGGGGCTGTAAATGGGTTAATTGGTTGGGCACAATGGTGAAATAATTGGATAATGTTTGTACTTTTTGTTTCTTTTAATGCCAACATTTTTGGCACTTATGCCCACATGACATAAACATTGCTCTTCCTAGTCAACTAGTATTTCATTGAATTTTGGGCATAATTAGGGGAGCAAAATCTTTGTTTTGGTGCAACTTTCCGCTTTGTGTTCTAGAGTAATCCACCTTTATGTGAGGCTGAATCTCACGAGAAATCGATACTTTTAATGCAATAATTATTTAATTTTTAAAAGGGTTAACTCTTCTTTAATTATAATTTTTTTAGAAAAAATAGAGGAGCTTTAAAGCCTTATAAACTGAAAATTCCCTTTAATAAATAGTTCTAGAGGTGAACTTCATTAAGATAATTAAGCAGGATGTTGAACATGCATCATCAATTATTTTGCTATTTTTGTTAATTTATTGTGCATTCATTTGTGTGTGCTTTTCAAGTCAATAGATTTTCTGAATTGAAAAATTCTTTATCGATAATACACTTTTCAGTTTGGTCTAATTATTAATAAATTATATCTATCTATATAGATATACAAATAGATATTCTTTGTACATTATGCTTGTTCATTTTGATGGACATACACTAATTTTGGATTCAGAACCCATGTTTAGTCCAAAGCAAGTTAGAAATGTGTGTTATTTGAACTCATTTTAGTTAATTTATAATTTATTTAATAGTTTATATTTATATTTGCAAAATAATATTTAAAAAAAAGATAATAGTTCAAAATTAAATAAAATATATAAAATCAATTATAAAAAAATATATATTAATGTCTTTAAAATTTAAAATATTGAGTACAAATCATATAAATACATATTTTTATATCATTTTCCACATATCAATTAGTTTAATAACTAAATTTACCAAATGCTTTTAATTCAATAAGTTAGTTTAATAGTAATTTTTTACTTATCAACTTTTTTTTTTTATCAAATATGACGTTTGACATGATTTTATAATGTTATTTTCATTTATACAGATGAGTTTTCATTCTCAACAACAAGTGATTGGCCCGTGTCTGAGGGGCAATAGGCTAAAGTTTCATAAATAAGTTATAAGTGTTAGAATTTTGTTATGAATTTATGTGGGTGGTAATTAATTATAATATTTTGTTTTGTTAAAAATGAGTTAATATCATAATTAATTTAATGATTTTTAAATTTATTAATAATGTGATTAATTCATAACAGGTTTTGGACACTTAATTATGACTAGTGTGTCTAGGGTTATTAAATAATAAAACTAAGGTATTTTTTGTCATCTTGTTATTCATTATTCACCAGAATTTGTCCCATTGAAATCTTAGTATATGAAGCATGAGATAGACAAAAAAGACTTTCACTACAATGCACGCAATTCTAATACATCATATCATGTTTTTAACAAAGTAATTTAATCCATATTTTAAATTCATATAAAGTATACATATTTGACATAGTTTGTCTTAGAGTAAGTTGCTCAAATCCCGACTCTTGCATATTAAGAAAATCTGATTAGAAAAGAGCAAATATTCACCTTTGAGTGCCTTCAGTTTACAATCCGCTCGGTAAACAACTAGCACATTCCTTACAATTTATATGCATATTGAAAGAAAAAAAAATCATTTTTCAAACAAGATAATGTTTCATTTGTTACAATATTTTTTTTTTGTAAAAGAATAACTTTTTAAAAAATAAAAAACACTTTTTTATTTTTTTCATACGTTTATTTAAGTTTTCAAAATAATAAGAAGCTGAAGAGAATGTAAATCTAATTAAAATCAAACGTTATTTTGAATAACTTCTATAAAATTAATTGTTTTTTTAAATAATTTTTTATAATTGTAAAAAACATTAATAAATTTATTTTTTAAAGTTTTAGAAATAATCACTGCATTGTATTACATTAGAATTATTATTTTTAATCTATAACAAATTGCCCAATATCTTACATACTCACTCTTCATATACCTTACATGCATGTTGGCTGTTGTCTTCATTTTGTAATACATGTTTAATGAACTTCAAAATCAAATCAAATTAATATTTTTTAATAATTGCTGCTCAATATTAAAAGTGCATTTTATCAATTAAATGAAGGTCATCAATTGTTTTATAAAAATAAAATATCAAATTAACAACTAATTTTGTATATTTTAATTTACATTTTTATTATCATTATAACATTTTTAAAGGTTATATATATAATATTTATTTATTTCATATTGTACATGTATTTGAAAATATGTTTATTATCTATCAGGTGTTTGTTAATAAATACTATATCTAAATTTGAACCGTGAAAAGAGAAATACAATTACTCTGCCCTGCTATGCTAGATACCACAAAGGCATTCAAGGAAAGTGTGGCCTCTAACATTGCAATGTCTTTATGATTGATGTCATCATGATTAAATATAAAAATCATCATCATAATAACCACTAAGTCAATGTGAATTTTCACTCATTGAAAAATTCTATGTCCTTTTTTTGAGACGGAAAAATTCTATATCCTATGAACATTAGTAAGCAGCTAACTAAAGCCTGCAACAAAAAAATCCTTATTAAAGTTTCAGTTCAACTCTTTCACTCAGAAGTGAGGATTCTGTATGCACACACTGCCATACCAAGTACAGAATTTGAATCCCTTCGTTGATCTTTCAACTTTAATTCAAAACAAGTACTACCATGATTGAAGCCAGCGCCTTCTTGAATTCGAATTTATGCCAAGAGATATGTGGTCATTTCGAGTCACATGAACTAACTAACAATGTAATATTTCATAAAAAAAATAATAATTAGGGTACTTACGATATTGATTAAATAATTAAGAAAATATTTTTATTAAAATATATAAAATTATATTGTTTATCTTTTTTTTATGTTCTCCTACCTACAATTAGCACAATGAATATTTTATCATTTTCATTTCTTAATCAATATCCTAAAGACAAGTGTCTTTTACAAAATACTATATCATACTCTCTCCATTTCAAAATATACATCAGAGAAAAAAATTATTCTAAAATATAAATCGTTTTATAAAATCAATATTACATTAAATTTTTTTTCTTCAAAATTATCATCAATCAATGTTTCATGCATTAATACGATAGTCTTTTCAATTCTCTTGAACTCTTTTTCCCTAAACTATTAGTATTTATTCATGCATTCGTGCAATTGATTAATTCCAAAAATTACTTATTTTTCCACAAGTAACACATGAAAAAATCTTAATTCATCAAGTTTGTATAATAATTTATTATTATTAATGAAAATTCTATATAATAGAAGTAAATGAATAGGATCACTATTTGATTAGAAATAAAATTATATATTGAAAAAATCACTGATATTTTGTATAAAATTTAATAAATTAATTATTTTTCTTATTAACTGTACAACAATTTTAAACGACTTATATTTTAAAACCCAGGGGAATATAAGATTAAAGTGGTGGGGTGGATTGCATATGCATATATAGGTTGGTCCAATGTGATCAGAACCTCGTTTTCATCATTAACACAAAGAAGATACTACTACGTTTAGCTAAAGAGAATAGTCGTTGGAGTCTGTCCGTACCTTTTCATAATCCCTATGCAAATTCTTCCTAAACCCAAAATTCTGGCCTTTAAAGCCTGATGGGACCTTCAACTGCATATCGTTCAATTAATTAATGCTTCCAATTTCATGATCCAATTATATAAACTTGATGGATCCAATTAGATAGCTTTAAGCTTTAATGGGACTTTCAATTACTCCGGTATAATTTATATATTTAGTATCTGTTTGGATTAGTTTTCAATTGTATCAAAATTAATTAATTTAAAAAATAAGTTGAAGTGAAAGTAACAAATATTTGTTTAACCTTATTCAATTTTTCATTATAAATTTGAGAGGTCAAAATTAATTTTAGAAGTTATTTAAACATACTATTATAAAATTTTATATTATTGTTGTGGTCATTATCAATAATTTTTTCGTTATCTTGTATATTGTGAAAAGTTTCAAATAAATATAGTTGATGTGATCTTGATTGTAGTCATGATTTGATATATGAAAGAAAAAAAATTATTAAAACTTTGATATCAAGTTTAAAATTATGGTCACGGATTGTTTTTAAAACTTCTAATATATCTATTAAACAATTTCACTTAATATTAAATAATTTTAAAATGAAATTTAACATATTTCGATTGCCTCAAAGGTTTGTGGAGGGGATTCTACATGAAATTGGAGGACAAAACCTTTGTTTGTTGATCCAACTTGTGTGAGGTTTAGACAAGTGTACCATTTCTTATGCGAATAATGCGTTGTTATTGGTTAGCAAGTGTACCATTTCTTATGGGAATAATACATTGTTATTGGTTGACAGTGGTGTAATTTATATCATGTGATGATTGGAAAATTGAAGGATATATAATGACATGGGGACAAGATTGCACCAACTGAGCAAAAACAAAAGGAGATTCAGTATTTGGACTAGAATTGGTTGTGTATGAATTTAACAATAATAACTATCCCCGGTGCAAAATTATGCAAAGTTATAATTCTATTTGACCAAGAATATAATATAATTTTATATCTACACTCTATATTGATTAGTCACCACTATGTCTTTGTTGCTCATAAGACAAGTGTAAATTAGACAAGAGCTAGCTTCCCCATGGAGAAAAAAAAAAAGCAAGGAGTTCCCCGATTGTGGTCACCACCATTTCCTTTTCAACAAACCCAATTGGCCATTTTTTATATAGGTATAGTATGGACCATATGCTTCCAATTGGGCAATTAATTAGCAAAATGTGAAGAATTAATTAAAAAGGTATAATATAATGGGACATAACTACATATATAAATGTGAGCAAGCAAGGGACAAGATTAATTGGAGAATGATTTTCATCTCTTATTATAGGAGACAACTCATTTCATGGATGACATGGAGGCCTAGTACTGTTCAAAGATGGTGAAACAACAACCCAATTGAGCAAATATCAAGTTTCAATCCTTTTTCAAGTTTCAAATACGGTTTAAGTGGAATATTTGATTAGGAGCACCAGCACAACAAATGTGTATACACTATGGGGGACTTAATTTGACTTGAAGATGACATATCAATCACAATGTGCTTGACGCATGCATAAAGTTGGTTTTGAACAATATCCTATTCTTGTACTAGATTAATCGCATGGTAATTTAACAATAAGATTGGCGTTAACAAGGAAAAAACTGGAACAAGAAAAGGTAAAAGGGAATAGGGTAAAAAATAAATGTGGTTTGAATGTGTAGTTTTGGAATTATGCTTAATTTAGCTGAGAAGAAATAAACTTTACTCTAGCTAGGAGATGGAGAAATCTTATTTATGTTCTTTCTCTTTCTAATTATATAACAAATATTTCAGTAAAAGATTTTTTCTGTATAGAATATTTCGATATCAGATAAATTACTAAACATTTAATAAGGAATTGCAAAATGCAGTGGAATTCTTGTTATTAATGTTGGATTTTTTTAATTCAAATCCAAATCGTGCAATTTTTATAGATGAAAAATAACAAAAATTGAGTTAATTTAAAGATTTTCATCTAATAAAGAATTTAACTTAAGATCTTTCACCTTTTTTAAAAAAAAATAATTGCACTAGCTTCATTCACCGGAATTCGACAACATTGTAAAATTGGGGCGGTGAAAAAGTTATTTTTTTTATGATCTGAAAAATGATGTTTAATTTAAAATAATAAGGTACAGTGTCCTATAGATTACTTTTAATTTAATAATATTGTAATTTATTATAATTGTTAAAAAAATTGTGCATATCTTCGTCGCCTTGAAATATTCTTCAATCTTCATGGAAGGGAGTGGAAGATGTTGGTTTAGGAGGTAATCTTTTCTAGATTCAACAATGGGGAAGAGAATGAATAATTATCATAACCCTAAATCTTTGGGACATGATACCCACGGGGGCATGCTTTTGCTAACAAAAGATTCCATATAAGCTATTAAGCTAACACCATACTCAAAGTGAATATTGTAATCAAAACACACACTTACCTAAATTAGGAATAGGGTTAGTCTTTAATTATATTCATAAATATTTGACATCATTGTGTTCATCTATGGTGGGATGGACCTACGTCGGCGTGTATTTTCTTTTGGCTATAATCGATAGGCAAAATCTTATTAATATTAAACATAGGATATCCCATTTCATAAAATTAAAAAAATGATAAGTAGAAAGAAAAGTTAATATTTAGAATTTATTATATTCACATCAAAAAGTAAAATAATGTAATTCAATAAATTTTAAATATAAAATTAAAATGTACATTCTTTTTTATGTCTATGTCCATTATATGTGTTTCTTTTATAGATTTTATTGAATTAATAATTGATTTATTATTTTTGTTATTAGTACTATTTTTTTATCCAACATATTATCTTTTTACACGAGGTGTTAGCTTTTATCTTTTCTTATTTAATGAAAAGACAAAGTGCATGAGATTCAAGCAAAATTGGAACATGATGAAACACAAAAGATAGACATAGGTAGTTACAAGTTCCAAAGTCCACATAAAATAACTAAAGCATAAACTTTAGGTTTACTAAAAAAATATTTGTTATTAAATTTTATAAATGAAAGATGCCTCATTGACAAGAAATTCATATATGTTGATAAAAAAAGTTTATTATATAGTTATTATATTATAAAGTAAAATATTTTTTAAATTTTATTTTAATCATTGGGTCAGTGTTACATTTGAAAATCCATCAATTGAATTGAAAAGAATAAACATGAAAAAAAATTTCAAACTGAACATTATCCATGTCACGTAAATAAAATTTACACAAATAAAAGGGACGTTTTTAAGCTTTGCCGTGAACAATCAAAGTTGTTAGATACAACGATAAAGCAATGATATAAAGGGTCCAAAGAGAGTATCTCTTAAATTTTTGAAACAAAAAGAAAGCTAGAACTGGTTCAAGTTTTGAAAAGAACGCCCTATTCTTATCTAAATGAAAATTGACGTAAAGAAAGGAAAGGGTATTTATGTAGAGAAACCCAAGAATGGAAACAAAGCCCCATCAATAATTCACTCACGAATTCAAAGTGAGAGGGAGGGAGAGACATATTATTAAATACTAAATGACTAATGGGTTACAAAATGCAAAGGGAGTATTCTACACCACAATTTTCCTTTTTGGTGTACACATATAGCAAGTATCTTAAGTGAAGTGGACCTGGGGAAATGATGAAGGGCTAGGGTGTGGTTGAACTTGAAATATGTTGAATATATAAAACATAGTTTTGGGGAGTCACTAACTAGCTACTTTGGATGTGAATTGATGCATAAATATAATAATAATGGTGGGACGTACGCCGCCGAATGAGGTCATGAGTGATGGTGGAGGGTGGTAGTTGCACTTAGCAGATGGAGTTATGTTATTTATGATATGGATCAAGTTTTGCTACTTGCAAATTGATGAGGATGGCCAGAGATTTGAGTCAAACTTTTTTAATCATGTATAGGATAACGTGTGCTTAGTTTTATGCTAGGAATTGATTTCTAGGACTACAAAAATATTCACTATAACAACGAGCTAAAAATCCACTTTAATCTAAAATAACTACTTCAAACGATTTATTGTTTCTCTGTAAAAACCTCATCGATAAATGTTATCGACGACTTTGAAAAAGTCATCAATAATATTGTGAGCTAAGTTCGATATAATTAACTCGAGTAATATAGTGGATTTAATTGTATTACAATGAGATAAGTTATATGTATTACAATGGACTTTTTACCGTTGACCAAATCTATTAAAATATAAACGATTAATTCTTTGATAATATAGTAGATTTTCTAGAGGGTTTAGCTTTCGGTAATTATATTTATTAAAATTTGTTTATTTACGAAATTATCAATACCTATATATATCCATTAATTTCAAACACAAACAATTTAAAAACAATATATGTTTAAATAAAAAATTAATAAATAACAAAATATTTCATTTCCATCATGACTCATAATAACACTTCCCAGTAGAGCTCCTAAGTCATAATAAAAATCCATGTAAGTGTTAATAAGTAAAAAAAAAAACGATTGAAGTGCTACTATGAAGTATAAAAAAAACCCATATAAATATGATAGTAGGTCATAATAAAAAAAAATAATAAAAATGTTGTAACATCCTGAATGAATCACACAACAATGAGAAGGATCCAAGGTTCTACAGGTATGAGACTGTACAAGTGCAAGTGATGATGACTTAAAAGAATTAATTGATATTACCTATGTTAACAAGATGCATCTATTTGTCAATAACTTATTACTTAAGAATTTCACGGTTAAACGTGTCTTGAAATAGTTATGATATGAGTGACCTTCTGGGAAGTTTTCCAACAAACGTGTGAGTGGAGACAAAGTATGCTGAAAAGTCTCATGTAAGTTTGTGAGACAATCAATGATTCTGAAAACAATCGAAGCAAAATGTCAAGGTCTCGAAAAGACTACTTACAGAGGGTTATAATCCACAAAGATGTTGAGCGAAATGTCATTGTGTGAAACATTGTAGAGTGTGAGTCGACGAGAAGTCGACACTCATGAGATATTACAAGTGTTATGTCTCTAATGACTAGGTATGTATTGAACATCATTATCAAAGTTTTCTTCGTAGCCTGGAGAGATGACAATAACAACTAGATTGAAGCCACTTGGTGAGGTCACCCATAGTTGTTGCAAGTTTCCTAATAGTGTTAAGCATCTCGTCTTGTGTCTTTTGATTTTGTTCTTGCTACTCCATCATTTGTTCCTCAATTTTTTGAGATCTTTCGTTTGCTTGTGAAATTTGTTTTGCCCACTTTGGGGAATGTCTTGAGATGATGTGCTCCTACAAGATGCTCGTGGCATCGGGGTTAGTGATTCCATACCAGATCTATAATGGGAGGACATGTCTCTAGCCTTATAAAGACGTCCCCAAGACTTGCTTCCAACAACATTACCCCACAATTTAACTCTTGATGCAAGGTTAATGGCATGCGTCCCACTAGTGGAGCCTTCCTACAATTTCTTCATAAAGTCTCCCAAATTAAATGAAAAAAAGTAGTCAGTCAAAGTTAATTTTTTACTAAAAAATTAAATAATTTATATAGCATGTTAACTTACATAGGTTTGCTTTGATCCCTTATCTACCTAGGTGTTGTCCTTTTTCTTAATGCGTGTTTCCTTGAACACCTCATCAATGTAAGCAAGTCTACTAAACTTATGCGAGTACAAAATATTTATATATGGAAGTATGCCATGTAAAAATCATAGAACACACAAAGTTACTAAGTTACTGCTAAGGCAATTCATAGTTCAATAGACTAATTATCATTAAAGATAACATCTTATTGCACAAAACAAAGAGGAGATATAAAATGAAGTAAAAACTAGACATTATGCAGTGTATTAGAAAACATAACATTGGGGACAATTCTATTGTTCAAGAGACTTAAACCATAACATATCACTCGGAATATAATAACATAACTTTGTTTTTCCATTTTCTAGCATTATCCTACACCACATCCTAGTGCCAAGGATATGTAGCAACATATAGCAATGAAGCTAGAGTGCATGACTAAAATAATGTTTGCTAGCTATATCTAAAATAGAATATTTCTTATCATCAACTTCATAATATTTATAAAACCATTAACATCTCAATTCAAAGAACAATGACAAATATGTTCCAATGAAAGATATATAAGAAACAATTTGCACTCTTGCAATTCACATCATGATTGAAATAAAGAGAGACTCGCAAAAGTCAAAACACACCCGTCTTTGGAAGATATATTCATGTGAGTTTAAAGTCATGTGATTTTTTTCTTAACATTTCATTTTATGATTATACGGTTTAGATTTAATCCTCACTCTCATATAAGATGACTTCTCTCATAAAATATGCCTTCATAGAGGATATGTCATATGAGAGAAAATTATTTTATATGAGAGTTAAATCTAAACTATATAATCAAATATGAACGATCAAGATTTAATGTTATGATGTGACCACTTAAAAAAGTTATGTGGATTTTTAAAAAGTCATGTGACTTTTTGACATTAAATCTTAACCATTCATTTATGATTATACAATTAAGATTTAATCTTCTCATTTTCATATAAGATTTTTCTCTCATAAGATTTGCCCTCATATAGAGGACATATCATATGAGGGGAAACTATTTTACATAAGAGTAAGAGGATTAAATTTAGACCGTGTAATCAAACATGAATTATCAAGATTTAATGTCATATGACTACTTAAAAAGTCATTTGAATTTTTAACATTAAATCTCAATCATCCATTTATAGTTATGCAATTTAGATTTAATCCTTTTACTCTCATAAGATGTTTACTCTTGTAATATATATATAAAGTTCTCTAAACACATGAATAAAACTATTGTTCAACCATTTAGGTGAAGTGATAAAGGTAAATTAAAGGGAAAAAGAAAGAAATATTATTATTATTATTATATTCTAATTCAAATTTAAATTTAAATTGAATCATATTTTATGTTAAGTTACATTATTTTTAAAATTTTGAATTCAATTGTATTAATTATTATTTTATATTTATATATTAATTGGATTCATTAGAAAATATGAAAAGTAATTTTAATGTATATAATTAAATTATTGTAGTATATAAAAACTCCGTGCATTTGCAGAGGTTATAAAATGGTTGTTATGAGACAAGTTCATATAATGGGTTCAGTCTAATTATTAAATAAAGAAATAGTTCATATTATTTCAGTCTCTAAACAAATCATATTAGAGAGTAGAAAGAAATAAGAGTGAAAGAGATGACTATCCTAGGATTGGAGAAGGGACATGATGAATTTTGTGATCTAATTTGAGGACCACATCATAGTATTGATTCAGTGTTGAATGATAGCTCTAATAATTCAAAGTCAGGATGCTATATGCACTGTTCAAGTTGAATTTGGGATGGGATCCATTATTCAACCAATGCCGTAAATAAAGGCTTTGTGATCCATGTCTTTTCTACTCAATACGTAGTTTTAAGAATTGAAACAAACAGCCACAGGAACTGCTATCCCCACCTACATTTCTTCTATTCTCAACCCATTTCTTTTTTATTTTTTTTAAAATCTCATTTAAATAAGTGTTATTGTACGTACTAGAGATTGTTATTTCTAAATTCTGGAAACGCACAATGACACCTGGACTTTTAATCAATCTCACATTTACAGTGTTATATAAAAGATCTGGTTTATTTATTTACGATCATTTCAAATCTTTTAAATATTTTCTCTATTTATATTTTGCACAATTAAGTATAACTGTTGGCGGAGAAATTTGTTGAGGTTGGCAGTGAGACATGTGTTGCGTTTCAAATGCGTGTGATTTAGCTGCTGAATCTGAAAGACAATTTGTAATGGGAGGATATGTCTGTGCTATGAGAACAAGACCAGAGTGTACGAGATGTGGACCAAAAATGAAGAAATTCTCGGATTCAATAAAATTAGTCAGAATTTGACAAGTGAAGATGAACAACATTAAAAACGAAATGACTTAAATAATCTTTTAAAAAATGGAGGATGAAAATCAAATTTAAACATATCTTGTTTCTTATTAAGAATAGTTAGTCTTAGAAAATAAAATCATTTTTTTGTTTTTTTTTATTGAATATAATATAACTTATTAAAAAAAAAGCAACAAGAAAGAGAAAGAATCTTGAAAAAAAAAAGAAATAATATATGAATTGGTTTAAATAGGATTGATTTTAAAAATTAAATCTAAACTCCTATCCGAGTAATAAAAAATTTCAAGTTGTTCAATATTTGATTTTTTTAACCAAAATTTTCAATTTTCATAGGGTCCATGAATATCCTTCTGGCTATCATTTGAAGACTTTTACAATAATTAATTGAAGAGGTGCGTCAACGAATTTTTTTTAATTGGTTGATAAAATAAAACGTAAATTTATACGATATTTATTAATTCAACATATGAAAATTAAAGTAAATGGTGTCCGATAAAGTAAAAATAAATATTGCAATTTTAATGATTTGATTTGCTTTGGCAGTTGTTGTTGTTCATGGTGTTAAGTGATAGATAACAGAAGGGAGAGCAGAACCTAGAAATCGCGTTGGTTCGTTGGTTTATGACTTGGAGTGAAACCCTAACTAATATTGAAGATGAGCATTCGGAGGTTGAGTGCCGAAGAATCGCAAACACTTTACTCTCTCCTCAGAGCAGAGCAACGTTCGCTCCATGAGATCCTCTCCCAATTCAACGCTGCAATCCCTTCCACCCGCCATTTCACTCTCTCTTCCTATCTCCTCATCCTATTGCAGGTGAAATCCCTTTCTTTTTCCGTTTAGGGTTTTTCGTTTCCCACTCACAATTCAACTTCTAGGGTTTTTCTATAACAAATCTTGTACCTTATTGGATTCCCATTAGATACTGATTCTGGCATGCCATTTTTTAGGGATTTAAATTATTAGGTGGAAATGTTGTTGAATTGAAGATTTTCATTTTTTGGGATGGGGGTTTGTGATTTTTTTTTCGTTAGATAGAGATTCTGGCATATGTGTGTGTTTATTTTATTTTTGTTACCCTGTTATTTGATTGGAAATAGTGTTGAATGTTGTCTAATTGGAATCTTTGTGGGCAGGACAATAAGGTGCTCAGCACCACTGAGCGGTTAATAGCTTTTGCTCTGCTAGTTGAGGCTTATTCATCCCAGAAACCGGCTTCAAATCCCTTCATAAGCTTTATTGTAAATGTAAGCACTTATTATTGTTGTTGTACTTGTTGAAACTTTTTTGCATGTCTAATTCTTTTCTTTGAAGTTAGAACCGGTTTTTGAATGCTAGAGAAGGATGTGATTCCTTAACAAAAACACGATGAATAAGAACTATGAGCAGGCACCTTAGAATAAGGTTTTGTCATTGAAACTAGTTAAACTATTGTCAATAATAAATGGATCTGTACGGCACTGCATTTATGCCTCCCTACATGCTCCAGATGTTGATGAATGAAAAGTTTGTGATTAAAATATTATACCAATATGGAAATCTAACATTCTTTCTGCAGAGTAATTTTCTACTGTGTTTCTCAAATCAGAAATTCTGACAAAATAGAACTAACTATATTTCATCTGAATTACAATTGAGTTACTTATGGACATGCAGTCTATAAAAAAAAGTGAAACTAACTAATTCATCCATAAGCACGAGTTTGTGCGAGCTGAATTTGAACCAAGTTTACCATAAGAGATGGCGAGTTTATTGTGAATTAGCACAATTTGGTCACTATGGCCTATGGGGCAGAAAGTTTATGTTAAAAGGGTACAACAGGTAGAGAATTGAGAGGGATCTGAGAAAAAATTATTATTGATATATGTGTTTAGAGATACAACTGATTGCTATTTCTAGGATACTACAGTTGGTTATTTACAACAGAAAATAACTGACTAACTAACTAACAGAATTCAGTATGCTAAACAGTAGTATACTCCAGCAGTTAATGGTTCAAACTAGCGAGTTGACTACCATGCGAGTAAGAAAAGTGGATGAATGGGAAGATAGTCCAATTAGAGGGGAGCGGAATAGCTAAGAAAACATTAGGATAAACCATTTAAAAAAACCCTGCACAAATGGTATTATTGAAATCTAGATATTGACAGAGTTAGTAGTGTTAGTCGGTTTATGTAGCCAACCTTGCCTGCTGAAATATGTTGAGTGTTTGTTGTTGTGGGTTTCTCTTCAGCCAAATGCCTTTTGGAACTCTTAATGGAAATCTTAGCTGAAACAATCATGAAAGGTTAATGATAAGCAATTGATATTGCATCATTTTTCATCTCTATATGAATAAGTAATAAGTTGGACTGTGCTTTTTCTCTCTACATTTTATGTTATTGTGTTATATGACTGTTGAGATAAGGATAATTTCTTGGCTACAGGCTTCCTGTAATGAAGGGTCCGAAAAAGTTGAGAGGGCATTTATTCTACAGCTACTAGGTCTTGATAGCTCCAACAGTGGGAAAGAGGTTATATTCTGTTTCATTGTCTAATTCTATTCATACACGCTATCTTTTTATTTCTTCTACATAATGATGTTTTTTTTTAGTTCAACATCCTATTTTATAAACATCATTTCTTGTTAGCTATTATTAGGTACAATTTCTTTGAACATAGGCTGGGAAGAGGTTATTTATAGGTATTGTTATCAGCCAGTTGCAAGTTTTGACATGTAATACTGTTATTGGTACTCTGCAAAAGCCACTTAGTCAAGTGTGGAATTAGCAGAGCAAGATTTTAGAGAAATTTTAATCAGAAGTTGTATGATATTGGAAATTGTTTTCTTAAGGGAGTCTATTTGACTTGTTGTTGGCTCATTTTGTAATTATAAGAGAATGCTGATTTTGATTGTTCTAATCTTTTTTCCTTTCAGCTTGTTTCTTTTGACTCATATTTGTCTATTGGAGTTCTAATCCTCCTTCCATGTTGCCTTTGCCTTCTTCTCTCCTAAAAAATTCCTTGATAAAAATCTATCCACTTTTTGGCCATTAAATTTGTTTTAAATTGAAATTTTTGTGAATGGAATGTTGTTTGTTGGTTAAACATATTTGTAACATATTTTCAGTTTAAGATTCTGTCGCTTGTTTCACCTTCAACATGCATCTAATTGTTTGCTGTTGATCTTCCTTATTCTATCTCTTTCATTAGGTGTTTATTTTTAGTGGTTTGTAATTTCTGAGGTGTTTTTCTTTTCCTGGAGAATTGCAGTTTCTTAAACAGTCTGCATCAGATTATGTGAAAGGATTTGATCAGTCATTACATGTAAGTTACTTATAGATATGCAAAGTCCTTACCCATAACATATCCAATATTGTCCTTCCATAATATCTAACTTTCCTGAGATGTATCACTGCCTTTTCAAATGTCTCAGGATAGTCCTTCCCTTGGTTTAGGATTTCTATACTTATTTATCCTCTCTGATTCCAGGAGTTCCCTCCACTAGATCAGTTGAAGCAGCAGTTTTCTGATAAAGTTCATCTAGAACCATATCGCTGCTTGTTTAAAGATGGCTCTGTAAAAAATGTAGTCCCAGACCCAGATGTTCCCCCAAGTTGTGATGCAGACTCACTAGAGTATGGCCCCATGCAGTGGATTGACAAATTAATATAGCTTTTTATTAAATTTTACTTTGTTTTTTCCGTCCCTTCAATGGTTTCCTATAGCTAATTTAGAGTATCAATTCAAAGTTCAGATGCTCTAAATTATTATAACGACCCATTTATAGGTTTGATCTGCGACCTGGAACAAAACCTAAACATGGTGCCGGAGATAAAGATGAGGCAATAGTTGGGTTGTTGTCAAATCTTTCATTGGAAGGATTAAGTCCTCACTGGATCAGACCCCTTCCACCAAGGCTGCCGATACTTGATGGGGAGGTACTGCAATATTTGATTCTTGAGTCTTAATTATTCAAGCTATTTATACTGTGAATTCCTTTTCAGCTAGTTTGGCTCAATCCTGATGACAATCATGAACTTATGTGGGACTATGGTATGTGTGTTGATACCAGCAGAGGGGCTGCAGTAAGGGACTTAATTGCAAAAGCTCTGAAGGGAGCCCTTGCGCCTGCACAGCAAGAGGTGATTATTATTATTATTATTATTATTTGATTTGATAGAAGATGAAACATTGTAGGAGCATCTCTGTTAAGGATAAATGGAGCATGCTCTTTACACTGAACAATTAGGGACAGATGAACTAATTCTGAACTAGCACCTCACTGTAACACATCAAGGTAAAGAAAACCTTGTGGCTTGTATGGCATCCAAACCTGCAAGTTTTTATGTAGAAATTAGATTACGTGATGGGTCTCCTGATTGATTTGTTACAAAAAAAGATTTCCTTTTAGGTTGGGATTTTAAGGAAAGCTGAGTAAACCATTGGAAGACTCTTTTTTTCTATAATAGCACATATATTCCATGCTAGTTGTTACAGATTGCATCACATTGCAGTGTCAAAAGTGTATCTGTACCTTAGTTCTTATTTTGTCAAATGTTTAATGAAGAATATGATCTTGATTTCCTTGTAATCCAGCAAGTCCTTGTGGAGCTGGCAAATGATCCAAAGCTTGTATATCACTGTGGACTGACACCAAGAAAGTTGCCAGTAAGTGTTTTTGTAATCTTTTTGATGAATCAATGACCAAGTTAGGTCTTGATGTTTATTCTCATTTTTTTATCAGGACCTGGTGGAAAACAATCCCCTTATTGCAGTTGATGTTCTCACTAAGTTGATAAATTCTCCAGAAATAGCAGAGTATGCATTTTTCCTCTATTATATTATCTGTGCTTTAGTACATACATTACCCTATCGCTATTATTTTCTTTATTTCTATTTGCTTATTTATGGATACAGATACTTCACAGTACTTGTCAATATGGACATGAGTCTACATTCAATGGAAGTTGTGAACAGGCTTACAACAGCAGTTGAACTACCGTCTCAATTCATTCACATGTACATAACTAATTGTATAGCATCCTGTGTGGGCATCAAGGTAAGCCTTTATTTTCTGCAAAACAAACATTTGATTTAAACTTGATAACATTTGATTTTATGCAAGTTTATATGGGTTTAATGAATTTACCAAAGTTTATCTAGAAAAGAGTTTGACTATGAGATAACTTGTTTTGTCTACCCAAAATTGCAAGAGTTTAAGGTTTAACTCAAGACAAACCAGTTGACTCCAGTACAGTATTCTTTAATCTGGACAGAAATGTATCCACATGAATGCACAATGCATGCATGCAAATACATTTGTTCTTATAGGATAACTGCCCTTATCTAACCACCTGCATATGTATGCCAAAGTACCTTATTATTTCCACATGTCCAAAAGTCATTGGCAATGAACTTTGGTGTAAAATTTGCATAACAACCATTGATATAATTTTTTAGCTGGATTTTATATTCATGTCACTCAGATACTAAATAATTGCAATAATGATCCAATTTAGTAACCATTTCTCTCTTTGCATTTCATAATATGACTATGCTATTGCTTTTCCCCCCATAATTAACATCTCTGATTTCTACTTTTTTTTTCTCAGGATAAATACATGCAGAACCGGCTTGTGAGACTTGTCTGTGTTTTTCTGCAAAGCCTCATTCGGAACAACATTATTAATGGTGAGTTTACCCAGTTGGGACATTATTGAATTGTAACATTATTGTCTTTAAAAAATGTAGGTCCCTAGTAAAGAAAAGAAAAGAAGATAAATTGTTTGTTAGTAACTAGTTTTACTCTGGATAAATTACACAATTGGTGATAAAAGAGGGTGCGGAAATAGCACACTTGAACATGTTCAGAATTTGTTTAAACTGTTGTAGATAATATTTTAAATGATAAGTTCTTTGTTGAAGGCACAAAAGTGAAGTTCAATTTGTGGTTCTAAAAGGATTTCTGCTCAATTTGTGGTTGTTTGGAGTGTTTGGTTGTAAAGAAACACTAGTATTTTCTCTGCTCGACTTTTAACTTTGGAGTTTATTCAGGATTGACTGGTGCACTTAGATTCTGTGACCAAGGACTTTTTAGGGGACGGTCTTTGTATTTCTTCTGAGAGATTGTCATGCAGTATTACATGTTTCACGTTTAGTTTTTTTGTCTTTTCTTTGATTAGTTTTTGGAGGATATCTTATCTCTTGTATTTGAATCTCCTTTAAAATAACAGTAGAGGTAATTTTGCCTGGTTTCTTTGGGTTTCTTATTTGTTGTTTGCTATTGAGAGTTGAATGCAATATTTGTATATTTAATGTAACACAAGAAGAAAGTGAAAGTGGAAGCATGTCATTGATTTTAGTGATGATCAAACTTGCAGTCAAAGATCTCTTCATTGAAGTTCAAGCGTTTTGCATCGAGTTTTCACGGATTAGAGAGGCAGCTGCGTTATTTAGGCTGCTCAAGTCATTGGAATGATTTTAGTCTGTCAATTTTCTCCTCTTTTCTGTCCTATTTCAAGACTTTCTGTAGATATGTATCTACCTAGAGCTAGGTAGCGTTATGTACTCATTTTCTAGTTGTGGACAATAAATCAAGATTATAGCTTTTATGCCATTTGCATTTTAATTGTAACGGGTTATATTTTGAAATGTTCATGTGAGAATAGAGAATTTAGAATGTAATTGAATTTTAATACTATACTATACCCCCTACCTCGTGGTTGTCCTTGTGTAACCTGTCTTTTTACTATGCTAGTTAAGTAAAGTTAGTAAATAACATCTTCAAATACAAATTTATATATTATCTTTTTACTGAAGGGGCTAGGACTGTAAGAATCTGCAATAGACCTTGGGCAGTTACCCATACACTCATTCATAATCATAACCCCCAAGATGTTGGAAAATGAAGTGTGTAAACCCACAACCACAGGTAACTTGTGAGTGTGACTATTGGCCAGCTAAAAAAATCTGCAACAATATTTCGTTCTAAGAGTGATTGAAACGAAGCTACCAATACCACAAGATTTATGATCTAATCTGAAGCACATCATATTCATATCTAGGATTTTAGGTTATCAAACTCATTTATATTACTTCTTTGCTCCAAAATAATTGTCGCATTTGGCAAAAAATATGGTTCAAAATAAGTATTGCAATTACTTTTTTAATGTAATATTAATTTTTTTCCTTTAGATAATACTCCTAATAAGTATTACTTAATATCTATTATAAGTATTACATTAGTTTTTCAATGTAATATCAATACTAAGGTTAGTTTTTTAAAATCATTCTTCTTTTTATCTAGATATTAGTTTTTATTTGTCTGTGTAAAATAGCTTAAAACGATATTTATTTTGAGATGAAGGAAGTAAATAGTTACTTCCTTTGTTATTATTTGAGCAATTAATGTGATGTTGGACAAAGAAGAAATCACTAAGGGTCTGTTTGGAATAGTTGTGAGTTTTTGATTTTTGGGTTTTAAATGAAATTTTTAAAACAACATGTGTTAGGCAAAAATGAAGCAAAAATGATTTTTAAATCATCGAAATATTTTTATGCTTATTTTCAAAATAAAAAAAGGTTATGAATTTGGTTTAGTTTAAAAAAATACACATTTCTCACATTTGACAATAATATTTGTTGTTGCTATCACCACTATCATCATCACCACCATTGTCACCATCATTGTCACTGCTAACACCATCACCATAATACCATGTCTGTCATTGCCACCACCAGCATCACCATTGTTGTCATCATCAGAACGGGTTGTTACCATCGCCACCACTTCCACCGTTGCTACTACCACCACCATCATTAGTGTCATCACTACCGTTATTATCACCACTATCACCACCACCACTTGGTGTCATCACCAACACCATCGTCATTGTCATCATTGTCACCACCGATATTGTTACCACCACCACCACTATCAATGTCACTGTCACTGTCATTGTCATCATCACTACTAACAATATCACCTCCATCACCGCCTACCACAACCACCACACTGCCACCACTTGGTATCACCATAATACTATTGTCATTGCCACCATTGTTGTCATTGACATCACCATTACCACCGACATTGTTATCATTACTACTACCATTAATGTCACCGCTACCATCATTGTCACTACCATCACTACCAACAATACCACCTTCACCACTGTCACCACTACCACTATTGACATTGTTACCACCACCTTCATCACTGCCACCACAAATGTCGTTGCTATCATCACTAATATCACCTCCGTCACCACCACCAATATTGCCACCATTGACTGTCACCACCAACACTACTATCACCACCATATCGTCATTGTTACCACCATTTGTATCACCACCAATGCCACCTCCACCACCATCATTGTCATTGCGACCACCACAATATCTCTATCGTCGATATTGCTATTGACATCACCACCATATAAAAATGCTCTTAAACTAATTTTAATATAATATGACTTTCAAAATGAGTTTATTTAAAACTAATCATATTTTAAAAACTGATTTAAATTTTTTTTGAAACTAAAACTAAAAACTAGTTATTTTTAAAAGTTTTGAAACTCAAAATTAAAAATAACCCTAAACAAACCCTAAGAGATTAGGTGGATCATGACAACCGTCGACAATTTAGTTAACAACTATATGATGATAAAAAAGGAATCATGTTATAACTTATAAGATCATCGTTTTGTTTTGTTTTTGTATCGACAAATATTAATTGTTAGTATTATTAGTTTGTTAGTGGGATATTTAAATTTGTAATCTCTCCTCTCTTTCTTTTTTTTCCTTCACCTCTAGACTAATCTTATATCTCCTATAAGATCATAGGTTGGTAATGTATATCTCAGATGAATGAAGCCATAACATAATAATATTTGAACTTGTAATGTATATACTTTCTACCTTATTTATTATACTTATTAAGAATGGAAAAAAAATGAATGAATGCAACATATTTGGAATTTGGATGCTTACTTTATTCAACAGAGTGCAGATCATACACTCCCACATTCCAGATTCTTCAGAATGAAGAGTTCAATTGAAACACCTACAAATCATGTATAATTTGAAAACTACAAATATTGTTGTTGTCAGCGACAAACCTGTATGTATACGAGGATAGACAAATTTTACAAATTTGTGTATTCTTAAATTTTACTTATGTTGCCCTCCTATTTTGATGTATATGACTCCTCTGTATTTAATATTTGTGTCTTTTATCTTCATATATGAATAATAGTTATTGTTAATTTTATTTTTTAAATAGATTGTCCCTACTAGCTCAAGATTATAAATTCTTCACTAATTATTGTATGCCTACATAATGATATTTGTTTATAATATTATTTATACTATATTTTGACTTGGGCCATGCGTTGTATGGGGCTAATAGTTTAAGATTTTTTATTTGAATTTTTGTATTGTATGTAATAGAATCTGTTATATTTTTATCTGACTCCATGTCTTTTGTATTGTACATAATGTGCTATAATTTTTTATTTGAATTTTATATTATATGTAATGTAATGTGTTATATTTTAAATAAGTTGGCTTATTAAGTTTAAAAGACTTCTCATGTGCCTTAAAGTGGAACTTCTTAACTAAATATTTTGAAAAAAAAGTATCTACACTTATTTTGTATGTCTAATTAATCTAACTTATTTAAGTCCAGTATAGGCTACACTGTAGGTCCTAACAAATGGTTTAACTTATTCTCACACGTATATTCCATTTCTTTTACTCATAAAAAAATATTCCTTTTCTTTTTGTTTATCCACTTTTTGTTTGAGGTATTTATCTATCCACTTAAGAGGATAACAAACAAATTAAGAAATATAGTCATTGTCCTTATGTTAGTTATTTTTTATTTTTCTTATTATTTTTTTACTGCGTTTTTAGTTTTCTTATATGACCACTATTCTTTTGTTTATAATAAGTGTTTAATGTATTTAAAAATTATGTAAAGATAAGAGTTTAATTATTAAGATAACAATTAACATTACCTCAAACTTTTAAATAGACAGATCAATAAAAAAAACAAATTTGCTTTTAGAAGTGGACATATAACTTAAGGAGTATTTTATTTTTTTCAATGAGAAATAATAGTTCTAGTTCCAAAGTCAAAGAAGTTAACTTGAATTTTTTTAAGACTTTTTGTTATTAAAATCATTAATACTTAATTATTAGAAAATGTATTTATGAGTTAAAGTGAAATATGTGTTGAACTAAATTGTCATTTTCTTAGAAAACATTTTCAGTTCTACCATTTTCCTCCACCACTAAATTGCAATTTTCTTAGAAATCATTTTCCGTTATCATCTCTTCCATTTTTTTCCTCCTGGGCTCCATTTACATTAATACTTGTAGAGAAATTCTAGCACCTACGCAAGTTGCATGAAAATAAAATCAAACAAATATACAATTTCGTGACACTTGGGAAGCACAAAAGCTACAAGACCCTCAATCATCACATTAATATACTCTGGAATAATTGTTTAACTCTAATGAAATAAAAAAGGACATATCGTGAACTAGACACATATAATAACTAAAACTGTCATGTATTAACTCTGATGTGATGCCTTATTTATATGAACACCAGTATAAATTAATACAATAAAATAAGATACTGCTAAAACCATTCAAAACTTATCCTATTTGCAAATGGAGCTTTGCCACGAACATAATTAGCATGATCAACCAAAGGGAACTTTCTTGTAGAATTGAGCTACCTGATGAAACCCCCAAAATTTTAAATAAAAAAGGGGAAAGGAATGAATTATCAGGTGTACATGGTATTAGGATTATACACTGTCACAACATGAACATTTTTTTTTTAGTACAAACACGCCAAGAACAATATATAGCTTCACAAATCACAAGTTGATTTCCATCAATAAGTTAGAAAAGCAGTCCTAATTGCAATTTCGATAACAATAGGACAATATTTATACCATAAGAAAGAAAGAATATAAAAGAAGTTTGGGTTTTCAACTGTTTAAGGTAGGTCTATTAATTGAAGTTCTATTGAGATTTTAAAAGAATAAAACTATATCTCAAAATTTGATTTTAATTCCTAGAATTATTTAATATGTTTTTTTTATAGTAATATGGGTTTAGCTCCTCATAGACTAAGAACAGGTATCAAGGATATAATTGAGTTAATCGAGCAAGTGCACAAGTTGTTGTAAATTTTGATATTTTTTATTTTTACGTGTAAAAAAAAGAAGACTAAAAACAGGTGATACTAGTAAAATATAGGAAATAAAAACTTGTTATAATAGAAATTAAAACTGAGTTTTAAAATATTTTAAGAGACAAAAAAACATGTTTTATCCTACAAATAACAATATATATATATATATGTGTGTGTGTGTGTGCAAGGTTTCAATAAAAACCATTATAAATGCTTTAACACGTTTTTTTTTTACCATTTCTTAAAATTTAGTAGTCAAAACTATAAAATCATGAATGAGATTTATGTAATAAGAAATAACTTACCAAATTTTGTGATTTTGTATCAATTCCTACTAATAAAAGATGAGTGTTAAAAGATAACAGTGATGTGAAATGTGAATGAAGGTGAGTTCTTTGACAAACTTAAGGCATTGGAAAAACTAGTACATTGGTTGGTACACAGATGAAAAACTTGGATGTTAAGTCATGGTTGAAAAATTGGGCTTTGAAATTAGATAGGTATAGTGTTGATCCAATCATATTATCAAACTATACTTAATACACTAAAAACATCTAGTTCAATTGATTAAACTAAATACATAAATATTATATATTCTTTGATATTGTCTTTCATTCTTATCATAAAAAGGAAAAAAAAAAAACTATTCTTAACACTAGCGTAGGTGATTCATTATATGCTGTCTTCATCCTCAATCATCACATTAATATTCTCTGGACTAATTATATAAAGAGAATTAAGAAAACAAGGACAAATCATGGTACTAGATATAAATAGTAACTAAAACTGACATGTATTAAACCCTGATGTGATGCCTTAATTACTCCCTGGCCAAATTAATAGCATAAAATGACATACTGCTAAAATCAACCAGCAATTATCCTATTGTAATTGAAGCTTTGCCATAAACATAATTAGCATGACCAGCCAAAAAAAGCTTCCTTGTAGAATCGCGCTACCTGATAAACCCAAAATATTAAATAACAAAAGACAAAAGAAATTATCTCGTGTACACGACATGATTAGAATTAGTTGTGTGTTTAGATTCACATTCACATAACTCAAAAATGTATATCACAGAAGCAATTAGCATTACACACTGCCATAACATGGCTAGAACATACAGTATATAGCTTGACAAGTTAATTTCTGATTTTAAGTTAGAAAAAATCTTATATAAGGTCCGTTGTTACATTTTTTATAAAAAAAATAACTTTTTTTCTCAATAAATACTAATGCATACTTTTGATACGTTTGTTTCATCTTTACAAAATTATCAAAAGCTGAAAAGAATATAAAATTTATTGTAATTAAAAACTATTTTTGAATAACTTATCATAATTTTTTTAAGTGATATTTATGATAGTAAATAAATATAAATTAACTTATATTTTTTTCTTTCCAAAATCTCTAAAAAATAATCACTAAATTATTTTACATCAAAATTTTTGTTTTTTTAACCTATAAATAACGGAATGACAATTTTGATAACCATATGACCAAGTTCATGCCTTGAATTTTCAACTGTTTATGCAGGTCTATTAATTGATCAAATTTCAGTTTCTCTGGGGATTTTGGAAAGAACAACATGTATGCATAGTCTCAATAAAGACCTGTTTGATGAGCAAAGATAAGGAAAAACCAAATGCTGAGTTAGCCATACATTTGTGAACTTACCCTCATTCTTAATGTTGTCATTCAAAGCTGGTGGTGTGGAAGTAGATGAGTTTGTCATTGATATTCCAAGTTCAGAGCAACCCATGCCAAGAGAACCTTAAACACAAAAATTTCAAATCTTAAGTAAATTATCTACAACTACTTAGTGGTACAAAATGTGAACATAGAGGTCAAAACCTTATTTTTTTGCATCAACATCAATCATAGAACATATTATTCCCTTAAAGCAAATGACATCATTTACT
This sequence comes from Glycine soja, assembly GCF_004193775.1. Classification (NCBI taxonomy): domain Eukaryota; kingdom Viridiplantae; phylum Streptophyta; class Magnoliopsida; order Fabales; family Fabaceae; genus Glycine; species Glycine soja. Next base: position 390,357 of record NC_041011.1, read on the forward strand.
ATGAATGAGGTTTGTAATCTTACATTCTCTGAAGCAAGGGAAGGCAGTGACATTTAGAAGATTGTAATAGCCAGCATCACATTCACAATTATAGGAGAACATGGATGTCTTGTTGCATGAGCCACCTCCACAATCAACCCAGTGGCAAGCTACAATAACGCACTGATGAACAAAATGCTATTGATATCTCATAAGAAAAAATATCAAATTGAAATATGATCATGCATGTTATATATCTTTCAATTACCATAAAAAATTGACTCATTGGACTTTGTTGCCTTTTCTTGAACAGGGGCAGGGGCTTTGGAGCAAGAGTAGTCCAATGTACCTACAGAAGATATCATGCAAATCTTTCAGCATATGAAACAATGAAATACTTTTTAAGAGAAATATAAGTAAGTTCTCTCTAATGACTAATACTGCTAGTTTCACTCTAACACACTTTCTTGATGAAATTTATGTAGGTCTCATTTTCCATTAGGCTAGTCTTATTTTATTCCCAAATTAGTAACAGCCACATGGATTTTAATCAATAAAAAATGTGTTAAAAAGAAAGTATGCTAATCATGTTGTCATTTATTAGTAAGTTGTACGATTCCATGTGACACCTGCTAAACATATAATAAGTTAAAAATAAATTGTAACCACCGTGTTAAGATTAATTATCTTGAAAATTATGCAATAAGAAAAAGTGTGTAAATATTTAGAAAATTTTGAAGAATTAATTGTATTTATTTTTTTCATTTAACACTTATATAAAGAATAAGAATTCTAAATCCCACTAAAGTTTCAAAAAATTGAGTTTTATTTAGGACATTAAATGCATTTAATTTTTTATTTAATACATGAATTTGATGTACATCTTTCTTATTTTTTTTTCTATATGAGATATTTGTCCTTTTGTATCACATCTATTACTTTTTTTTTCTCTTTCTTTTCTTATGCTAGTGTGGATAGGGCAAGAGGCGTTCACCAAATTTTTTCCATATCACATAGAAAATCATTTATTTTATGTTTCCATTTCTCTAACACATTGAGCAATGATTTTTAAACACCCAATTTTTTCAAATACCTATCTAACACCTATCATCATTCCTCTCTACAATCTGTCATCCTAATTACCGTCACATTATATCATCTATAATTCTTACATTTTTCTCTTATTCGTATATTTTTTCTCTTTTTTTATCTCTCTCTCACCAGGTGTTACTTCACATTGTCCAAATATTATTTGCCTATCATATTAGCCAGGGACAGCTCTAGCTGATAGGGGCCAACTTTACAAAGAAAATTTCTACACCCTTCAAGCAGACACTTTATCCTTCTTGGTAAAATTTCCACCAAGTTATCTCGCTACCCTCTTTTACTACAGTTAATCCCCTTACTTCTAATGATGAAGAGGTCTTTGCTGTTACAATTTGGAGTCTAACTTGCTGTTACAGTCAGTGGCTATATAAGTTACGAGTTTAACTTTTGTTTGTTTTTAATAATATCTAGGATTCTGTTGCTTTTTAATTTTCAACTGTTGAGAATCACTTAGTTGTACCTGAGCTATTTTGTAGCATTTTGTTAAGCGTTGTAAGTAAAGGCTATATAATATAACAGCCACTTTGAATTCAATAAAGCAGCAATCAATTTGCAAGTTACATATACACTTTTCATTCTTTACATCTAAAAGGTAGACAATTTCACCAATCAGTCAAATAACATAGACACCAAGAAGAAAAGGAACAACATAATGTGCTTTGCAAAATTGCCATGTGATAGAGTGCTACTATGTTAGTAAGTATAGTTCATCAACAAATAATTTTTCGTGTTAGAGGCAGTGTCAAGATTAAATCAACACAATGATAGTGATTAGTGAACATAATAAAGAGAGTTCTTTGCTTACAATTGGGAACGATGCAAGGAAGAAACTTCAAGCTTGACTCATCATCATCATTGGAAAGACTCTGTTTCCAACCCTGATGACACTCGCATTCAAACAAGAAAGTGCTGTTCTTGGAAGGTTTACATGTTCCTTTTCCACATTCCACTTCTTTGCAGACATCATCTGAACCCATCTCACATGAAAACAAAACAAAACATCATATAAAAGCAATCTAGAATTCCCAAGCCGAAATAATTAAAAAGAAAACTTGAAAAGACCCTTTTATGAAGGATTTGGATCAACAAGAAATGTTTATCAAAATACACAATTTTTTTTTTGCATGCAAGAACCATATCTACTATCTTGTCATTTAAAGATCCATCCAAATCCTTAGATGAACACTATAAATCTAAAGCCAGGAAATGCAAAATCAACAAACATATAACACCCCAATAAGGAAATCCAACAAAAAAGAGTAAAGAAGAAATGGGTACAAACCAAAGATGGGAGAAAGCAAAGGAGAAAGGAAGTCAGAAGTAGTTGAAAGAGGTTGTAGAAGAAGAAATGCAACAATGGCTATGACACTTGCAAAGGCCATTTTTGAAAGTCAAAAGAGAATGGGAGGGAGGGGATTACACTAGAAAGAAAGCAAACAAAGCTGAGATATTTGGGTACTTGTATTTGAATTTAAATGAATCGTGGACAAGTGTGAAAATGAAACATACTAGCAGTACTATTGAATATACAAATTAATGGTGCAACATGGGTTACATGTCTACAACGGAAAAAAGCAGTGCGTGGACACAGTGGGTCGTTGGAAGTTGAGTCTTTGACCCATATTCATCTACCTAGTTCGTGTATCCGTGACACCAATTGTGATGCTCCACGTAGTATCAATCATAAAGTTTTTTGGTTATGCAATGAACAAGTGACCAGATGATTTAACATTAGAAAAAGTCAACCTATTTTTCTATTGTTTCTTAGGGTCAATCCGTAAAAATTATGGTAATGTACACAATAAATCCATATTTGATTTCAAAAAGAAAAATTAGCTAACACAAACCAAACAAACATAGGAGGACAACACAAAATTTTTAATCTTTGTTACTCAAAAAATTATCTGACAATTTTCTTTGTCTAAGTGCAAAATATTAAAATGATACATACATTTATATTTTTATCTCTTTAATAACAGAAAATAATAACTAACCAACGTAATTATTTTAAAAAGAAAAAATATAATTTTTTTATTCTAATTTCTCTTTTTTTATTTCGATAAACATATTAAATTTGATAAAAAATTATATTAAGAAAATTAATATTAGGTATTTCAACAAACTTATATTATTTTACTTGTATGGGTCATTATTTATCAAACGATATACAAGATAAAAAAATGTTTTGTAACTTGTATATTTGTATTATGTTGCTTTTCTTATCCCGTTCAGTATTATATTTTTAATAAATTAGACGGATCCTTAATTTTTTTTCTTATATTTTTTTCAGAAACAATACTGGCAAAATATTTGTTTTTCGACATATGAACATTTTTTATTATTCACTAAAATATATTGAGAAAAATATATTTTAATGGATCTCACTTCACATTTAAAATGTGTGTCTAAGGCTTGGTTCTCTCTCATTTCCAATCCAAAATTAAATTCATTTTAAGCTAGCCACCGAATTCTAAAATTCTGTAGGCATAGAGGAAGAAGAGGATGATTCTGCAGATGTACATAGTCTTCAACATTGTCCCGCTCTGCGTACAATGATGAACTCAGTAAAATACATTCAAAAAACTAAGCACACAATTGAATGAATAAGCTACATATATTAAGTTTTTGCAATACACGTTATACAAGATGATGAACTTGCTTATATAGCAAGAAACAAACATTAGTTAGGAGTAACTAACTCCCTTAATAGGTAACTAACTACCTAACTTTCAACTTTTGAATTATTTCTAACACTCCTCCTTAATTCAAAGATGCATTTACACATGCAACTCCAATCAAATCCCTTAACTCCCTAAACCTTTCTAACTTCAGAGCTTTCTTAAAGATATCTGCCAACTGAATTTCTGTTCTACAGTGCTTTAGTTACAGCTTCTCATTGCTGACTTGGTCTCTTAAAAAATGAAACCTGATTTCTATATGCTTGTTCTTTCCATGAGATGCTGGATGCCTTGCCAAATCAATGGCTGATTTTTTGTCCACCAGCTTTACCTTGCTTTTACTCTTCACTTGCAATTCTTTCATCAAGACATCTAGCCATATTACTTGACATGCAGTTCCTGAGGCTGCAATGTACTCTATTTCACAAGAAGAGAGTGCTACAACCGGTTCCTTTGTGGAGGACCAAGAGATTGGTGCTCTTCCAAAGAAGAAGATGCAACCTATTGTGTTTTTCCTATCACTTTTGTCTCCACACTACTCCGAATCAAAATATCTAACCAATTCTAGTTCTGCATCAGCCTCTCCTTTTGGAAATAAGATTCCAAAGTCCACATCACCTCTCCCTCAATTGTTCTTCTAATAAGACCTCTCACTCAGCCACAACACCTCATGAAAAGAATGGTGAAGAAGGAGATTCAATGCACAGAACTTGCGAGAGAAACAAAAAGAATCTCTCAAGAAGAAGACACACTTCCTTGAAAGCAATCAAGACTCTCTAGCTAGCATTCCTCACCAGTGTAGGATCTCACAGTTCTTGATACCATGATGAACTCACTCAGTAAAATACATTCAATTAACTAAGCACATAATTGAATGAATAAGCTACATATATCAAGTTTCTGCAATACACATTATCCAAGATGATGAACTTGCTTATATAGCAAGTAGCAAACATTAGTTAGGAGTAACTAACTCACGAAAAGAATGGTGAAGAAGGAGATTCAATGCACAGAACTTGCGAGAGAAACAAAAAGAATCTCTCAAGAAGAAGACACACTTCCTTGAAAGCAATCAAGACTCTCTAGCTAGCATTCCTCACCAGTGTAGGATCTCACAGTTCTTGATACCATGATGAACTCACTCAGTAAAATACATTCAATTAACTAAGCACACAATTGAATGAATAAGCTACATATATCAAGTTTCTGCAATACACATTATCCAAGATGATGAACTTGCTTATATAGCAAGTAACAAACATTAGTTAGGAGTAACTAACTCAACTAAGTCCCTTAATAGGTAACTAACTAACTAACTTTCAACCTTTGAATTATTCCTAACATATAGAAGCTCCTAAATGTATACATGGTGGGTTCTTGCAAAGGAATTATATATAGTCTTCAAAATCATTGTACGCTACACTCATATCACTAATATGAAAATATCATTGATCTCATGGTATGGATTCCAGAAATGAATTAACTTGTCATGTTAGGAAATTTTCCATGTAAAGGCATTTAACAAGATGGTGTTTTAGCAATAGTTACATACTTTTTTGGATAAGTAATGGAGGGGATATATCATTGTCATCTTTTTGTGACAATTGTGAATCACAGTTTATATTGTTATACTCGTTTCTGCAGCTAAGTATCATACGATTATGCTGGGGAAGTGTTAACTTGAGTTCTGTTTAGACTTGCCTTTTAGTTTGATAAATACTTGTGCAATTCTCTTTAATAAATTTCAGTCAATAGAAGAGATTGTATGTAAAAAATGTGTTGCTAGTTCTCTTTAAATAATTATCAAAAGAATGCTTGTTTTCAAATTCTTTAGAAATTTCTGCCAACTCCTCATTGGTAAGCTCCATGGCCAGAGAATCGATGTTGTATTCAAGGTTCGTAACTTTGGTATTCTCTATAGTATCATAGAATATATGAGAAGAACTAGTGTGTGTTCGGATTATAATTGAAAAGTAGAGTTTGGTTAAAGTTAATTTTTAAAATTTAAGTTTAATTATAATTAAGTAACTTGATTTATGTTTATAATGAATTGCTAGTCTAGATTATGGACCAACTTAAGAACTATTTTGGTAGGAACATTTATTAAAAATTAAGGCTAAAATTTCAAGCACCTCAAAAAACTTTTGTCAACATTCTCTTTTACTATGAAAAGGATAATTCGGATACATTCTAGTTAGATAATCCTTTTCATAATGAAAGGGGTGGTTAGTAGAATTTTTTTGGAAAATACCCTAAAATCAAATTCATGGTATAATTATAATTAAGATAAATTCTTATTTTAGGTTATTTCAAAATTTCTTTAAATCCACCAATTTGGGACAAGACTGTAAGACATTTGGGCCCAATTTGACTCACCTAAGTTATTGAATGCAATTTAGAAAATAATAATAATAGTAATAATAATAATAATAATAATAATAATAATAATAATAATAATAATAATAATAATAATAATAATAATCAGTGATGTAAACGATTAAAATTATAATAAGATACATATACATCTAAAATAAATTATAAAGTTGAGATTTTAGCCTTTAAATTTTTAATCAACCATCTTTTTTTTTTCTTTTGGTCTAAATAAATAGTCTATAATCATTTTTCTTTTTTGTCAAGGTATGGTATCGATATAGAGGCTAAAGCTTATTGACCTCTTTTTATGGTCCATTTATGGCACCCTAACCCTTGACTTAGCAATAGTATCATAACATCATGGATGTACAAGGCCCAAATCCGTTTTGGATGTACAAACATGCTTGCACTTACTCTTCTCTCTAAATTAGATCCTCCAATACCAACATTTCATGCTACCTTCAAATGCAGACAAATAAGCATGTTCACAGGAGTTGGATACAATAGATATGTCCAAATCACAAGTTTGAAATTTTTGAGGAGACAAAATTTACATTGCTATATAGATAGAGTCGTAGAGGAATGGTCGTAGTGAGGATATATATATATCCTCCCTAGCTAGTGAAGTAACCACGTGAGGCTAAGAAATTTCACACATGCACTGGAATGATACATGTGACCCTTCACAACATGTAAGAATTACCAATAGAGGGGAATTTGCTTGGTGATAATATCTAGCAAAAAAAGCTGATTAAATAGAGAATAAGGGAAGTTAATGGGCCAAATCCCAAAGTTTTGTTTCCTCAATGGAATAGCTAGTCTAATGGGGAGCTTATTAAACATAAAACATGCCATGTGATTGCCAACTGATTGTTTGTTTAAGCAAAGAGATCATTCATATAACAACACAAATCACAACTCCATTATAGGCTTGATGGGCCCTATTTCTATTTAAATTGATAGCCATGTATAAACAACCATTGATGCTTCAACAAACTTGTCCTTTTGTGTAGCACATTATGTGCATGCATTTTATTCCTCACAGACTGTAATTTCAACTTCTTTTATGCATTGCAACATAATACAAAAGGTGGGTCTATATAAAATCTAACCGTTATTTTTACAGTAAATGGTTTAAATAACCGTCACATGAGGTAAGCTAACATAGAAGGCCAAATCATTTAGCAATGCGTCATCTCTGTACTCTATGCAAAAGTTTTCAATTTATTATAAAATTAAATATATTTTTAGTCCTTATTATAAATAGGATCATGCTTATTTTTAATCTCTCAAAAAAATAATCTTTTTTATCTCTTATTCATAAAAATGTCATATATGATCATTATTTTCATAAAAGATGGATCAAAAGACGACAATTTTTCTAAAAGAACAAGAACCACATTTGACACATTTCTATAAGTGAATGATAGAAAAAAAAAAATAAGAAGATTTATTTTTTAGGTATTAAAGATAAAAAAAAGTATCCTATTTATACAGACTAAAATAAAAGTATATTTAACACTTACTATTATGATCTAATATCATTTTCTAAAAGTTGAAAAAAAATGCATTCATTGCAACCGATCGAAATGTTATCTTTTTCTTTGTCTTGAATGTACTTTAGATTCAACGGAGTTAAAGTGCATGATGATGGTGCATTTAGTATTCGTAGATTTTTCTTTTTGGAAAATAATATCAATGCTTTTTTGGTCATCACCTAAACTAATTAGTCTGGCTATTTAAAAACTTTGGTGCTGATGGTGGCCCTCACTCGTGGATACTAGCATAAATTGAAATTGTAACATAAGTTAATTGAACTCTATGTTGACAAAATCACTTGCACCTTAGTATTTTTTATGGGTATTTGGGAGCCAACAAAGGCGAAGTCTAGAGTTTCATCTTAAGGGGATAGGGGAGAATAAATTTAAAATTGAAAATTTTTTCTTCACATTTTCTAAAAGTGTCTTTGATTTAACGTAAGGTTGAATAAAAAAATATTCTTATATACATTTTATAAAAAATAGAAATTCAAAACTTTGAATTCAACTGTTGGGAGGCTCCCTAACGAAAACCAAACATACATTAAATGTGAAATATTAAAATATTCAAGGGGCGTTGACAACAGAAAGTATTAGCCCCTTGAAGTAGTTTAAAAAGGAAATAACATATAGTGAAACTCATAGTTCTCTATGGTCATTAAGCAATGTCCCAGGAAACTTGTAACACATTCTGCTCAACAGAGACCATGAAAAAGCTCTTGCATCCATGCACCCTTATTCACAATGCCTTGGTACATCAGGACAACCCTGGGTTAAGCAGAATCAAGTGGTGAAAAAAAAATAAACACATGATTCAATGTATTTTGATTCTCTAAAATCACATTCAAATACCATCTAAAACAATATTAAATTATTTTTCCCAAATTTAATTTGACGTTGACAAATTGATTTTAAATTGAAACAAATTTAAATAATTTTTATATTACATAAAATGTTTTATGAAATTTTATTACTAGCTTGCATTTAGAACAAAAATATTTAAGAGAAATGTTAACAATACTCTTTTTCTATCACTTAATAAAAAGTAAAATTCATCAAAAAGGGACGCAACCAGAAAAAATTCGGGGGGGGGGGGGTGGATTTAACAACAATGACTATTTTTTTCTTCAAGATCATGATATTCTTTAGTTTTTTTATTTGATATACTCTTTTGTAATTTTTGTGTAACAAATGTCTTTATAACCTTCTTTTCAACATAATTAAATAGTCAAAGTATCTCTCTCTCTCTATATATATATATATGTATGGATGTAATCCATGATCACTCTATATTAATAGCATTCATTTATACATCTTGTGCTTATTTCTAATTACTTTTGTCTTAATAAAATTCTTTTTTCCATTTTCAAATAAATAAATAATAGGATTCATTTATTCTTTGATGAATTCTTCTACTGAGTTCTACATTTTAATGTTGCTCATCAAGCTTAGAAGTTAGAATCCCGGGGTGAAACATCAATCCAAAGCTTGTGGCATATGAGTAGGCTGAGATGGATCAAAACTATTGATTTCTTTTAAAGAATAAAAACAATTGTTTAAGTTGTCATACATTAACAATTTAATTATTATTTTTCAAACATCATCACAAATAAATATTGAAAAAAGTTATCTAAGGAGTCAATACAAAATACCAACTATACATTAAAAATTGCAAAGCATTTATAAAACATTTGTACTAACACTGGTCCTTCTCAAAGCGGTGCTAACAATTTTATAAATATTAAATACCAATGGTAGTAATTAATATGTTGATTCAAATTTTACTTAAAGTTACAAATATATTTTGCATTCTGGCCATTATATTACGTGAATGCCTCAAATACCATAAAGACAGTATTCCTATTCTATGCAGAGGGGGCACGATTCTTTCTTCTTTTTTTTCAACTATAAATACTGAATTCTGATTTTTCAGGATGGTTCGTCTTTAATTTCAACTAATAACACAGAAAGTATTTTAGAGAGAATATCGTTAATATTTCTTAACATTAAAACATAAATTAAGTCATTTCAAAATCAATTTTATTTAGAAATAATTATATAAAATCAATTTTATTCGTTGATCAACACAAACTCAATCATGTTTTTAACTTCATGGACAAAGTATTGGCACGTGAAAATCTGCATTAACCCTAAAAAAACCGCTTATAATTAGTGGAATCCGGTCGCACTAGGACTTTTAATTTTCAATAGTTCATCATGGACCTGCAACTACTTTTCACATGGTTTCTGATCCAACCCCGACAATAGAAATCAACAAAACACACTTGGCAACCATGGAAGTGTGCTTTTGACCTTTGGCGACAACCATGGAAACCCAAAATCTAATGTATTAAATGTTATTACTAGTGTGAAAGTCATTTTTTTATATGAAGCATTGAAGCGTAAAAAAAATAACATTGGATCACGGTTAAAAACTAATCTCTTAATATATTTAGATTTATTTAAGAAACTAATATCTCTTAATATATAATTTTTTATATGCATTCTAACATAAATTTAAAAAACAAGGTCATTTATCAATTATGTCATAACATTCTAATTCTTTTTTAACATAGGTAAAAGTTAAAACCAATGTTTCATATATATAATACAAGTTTAAAAAATAATGTCATTTACCAATGTCATAACATTCTAAAGAGTAAATTGAATTCATATATACAATTAAGCATGAATAGTCAAGTAAACAGTTAAAAATCAATACGAATTTTTTTATAAAAAAAAAACTCTATTTAGTTTTAATCTTCACCATTTATTATCGTATCTAATAATTTATATTTATTTCTCCCATAAAAAATGTCTACCTCACTACATATATCCTATTTTTGTATCTATCTGTAGTGAGCTAATTTTAGAATAAGTTATTCAATAAAAAAAATATTAAATGTTGTGAGTGCTAAAATCTTACACATCCCTGATTTATGTATCTATAATTCTATATATTTATCTATCTATCTATACATTTTCAATGGATGTGTATCACTAGTGTTCAAGGACTTGGCAATTGACTTATCATTGGAAGCTGCTTCTATGCTTCAACTTATACAAGCAGAGGAGTTACCTAATTACATGGCACAGGGACCCAAACATGCTCTGAAAGTGATAGTTAGTAATGAAAATAACCAATAAGATAAGTAGAGGGGCTGTGAAAATGCTCAGCTAAACTTAGCATGGGATGGGGACCATAGTATTGAAAGCAATTATAAAAAAAAAATAAAAAATAAAGCAGATATGAAGAAATCTCATATTTGGTTTTGTTACTTTCTTGGGAGTTGTTGAAAGAGATGGGGAGGACAGGGAAATGGCTCAGGAGCTTGTTGACAGGGAAGAGATCAGACAGAGAGAAAGAGAAGGAAAAGGAAAAATGTGGCACCAACATGTGTTTGTTGAATGGCATCACAAGCACAACAGAAACAGAAAATCCAACCACACCAGTTTCAACAACAACAACCACCAAGGAGAAAAGAAGGTGGAGTTTCAGGAGATCACCAGCTTCCAGGGAACTGAATCTTGCAGAATCTGGTGTCATTGCTTCTTCAGTCACAGTGCAAAATGCTGAGAATGATCAAAGGGAGCATGATCCTGATTCCAATGGGTTGTCAACAAGATGTTCTGAAGAGGCTGCAGCTATTAAAATTCAATCGGTGTTTCGGTCCTACTTGGTACGTGACATCTGAGACCGTTTGGTTTGAGAAAAAGTTTTCTGTTTTCACTTTTTTTTTTGTAGACTTCAAAATACAAGAAACAAAGTGAAAAGCAAAAAAAATATGAAAATATTGGACTTTGTGTGTGTGACTGGAATACTAATACTAGCTCTGATATGTGTGAGCGATTAATATTTGAATGTTTCTGTAATAGGCAAGAAAGGCACTGTATGCTCTCAGAGGACTAGTGAAGTTGCAGGCATTGGTGAGGGGTCACTTGGTGAGAAAACAGGCCAGGGAGACACTGAGATGCATTCAGGCTTTGGTCATAGCACAAGCCAGGGCTCGTGCTCAGAGGGCGCGGATGGTGTCAGAAGATCAAAACCTATCACCCTACAGAATAACCACTGAGGAAAACTTCTTCATGCTTATGCATAATGTGAGTTCAATAATTAACTCCTGCCAACTAACTACCTTTCAAATTGTGGAATGATAGTCCAAATTTTACATGGAAATTTTCTGATTTGATGTGTATATAGAGGATGGTGAATTATCTAAGGAATGAATGATAAGCATGGATCTTTTCAAATATCAGCCAAAGGTAGAAAGAAAATGATAAATTTTCATTTGAATTAATTGGTGAAGCATTTTGTCAATATGAACTATGAAGACACATTCTAAAATGAAAAGATACATACTTGGCACTATTCAGGAGACAAGACATTTTGTTGAATCTGAAAACTAAAATAACTTACTTTGGCCAAACAAAAGGAAAAGAGGGGAAATAACAATAAGTTCTTCTATTCATTGATATAGAATGTGTTTTTTTTTTTTTTTCATCTAGGAAATGGACAGTGGTTTGGAAGAGAATGCCAAGATTGTGGAGATGGCTGTTTGTGAATCCAAAGGCAACTCAAGAGGAAGAAACAGCGCTGCGAATCGCGAGCCTTCTGATCATAGATTTTCTGCATATTACTCATCAAACGGTTCATACTCAAAGGAGGAAAAGTACAATGCATCATCACCTGCACCATCAACACTGACAGAATTGAGTCCAAGAGCATGCAATGGTCATTTTGAGGAGTGTTCATTCAGCACAGCACAAAGCAGTCCCTATTACTACTCAGAAGAAGTGTCAAGAGTGGATAATAAAATTACAAAGGCTCCATTTGCATTCCCTAAACCAGCATACACAGAACCCATGTCCTATGACTACCCTTTGTTTCCAAACTACATGGCGAACACGGAATCGTCGAGGGCCAAAGCCAGATCACAGAGTGCACCAAAGTCAAGGCCAGATTCGAACGAGAGGCAGCCAAGCCGAAGAAGAGCTTCAGTGGAAGGAAGAAATGTCCCAAGGCCAGTGAGGATGCAAAGGTCATCTTCACATGTTGGTTTCACTGCCCAAAACTACCAATATCCATGCTCAATAAAGCTTGACAGGTCCATAGTCAGTGAGTGTGGCTCTACAAGTACAGTGATCACAAACACAAACTCTAATTACTTCACATGATCATCACGATGTCAGTACGGCTACTTACCATTCTATTCTCATGTGACATGTTCTCACCATAAAATTGAATGATAGTGCAACACAAAAAATCATGTATAGTTCTCATTGAATAAAGGCCAAGTCATGTATGTCACTTAGTTTGGTAATACTATTTGATCTGATAAGTGATAAGCTTTTATTATTGCTTGTTTTGGCTGCAGCCTCATGGACTTCTCACTACAACAAAAAGGGTACAAAAATTCAGAGTTTCTTCACTTTTTAGACTTCAAAACATATAACAAACTCTGTATTTACAAATTCAGAGTCCTAGCTTGCAAGGGATTTTGATTCAAGTCCAAAATTAGAAGAGCTTCTTCTTGTATTTGTTGTCTCATGGATTACACTATGAGAAAGCAATATAACAGTTTTTGAATGTGTATAATTTTTACAAAGTGGGATACTAATTCCTAACAGCAATTATTATATTATTACAAAGATATAGGCTTCTATAGGTGTTGGCAAAGCTGTAAGACAGTAACACAAGTCGTATTAAAATTTGATAAGTAAAATTTAAGAGATGTAACATCGTTTTTGCATGATAATTTGACTCGTCACTCTTTTGAACGATAACTTTGCATTACTTCTTTTGGTGCATACATATGTTTTTCTCCTCTTGTGCACATAGAAGTTTTAATGTTTTATGCTAAACAGATGTTGTTCACTATATGAGTTAGACCCACTTTGTAAGATAATATCAAAGTCTAATATCAAAGTCTATCCCAGCACTGAAAATCTTTCTAAGGAGAGAGATACACTCATTAAATGGTTACAAAAAATTCATAAGGGCATCTCTTCTTATGAAATCTCTAGGTTAAACTAGAATAACTGCACACCTCCACGTCATATGATCTATGTGTTTGGTGGTTTATCCATGTAGGATTAACAAAACTACCTGCTTGACTTAATCCTTTTTGTTTATGATAAAACAATAATGCATATTTTTAAAATTGTGAAAATATTCATGATGTCAAATTCTCATGCTGGAATCAATAAAGAAAATTTGTTTTTTTTTTCAGTGTAAATATTTTTCTATGCACGATGTCGGCTATGATTTCATATATAATATCTCAACTCATTCTCATCACTAGGTCAACCTCACTAAATACAATGAAAATATAATTTAAAACAAACATCTTTTAAATAAATAAATTATTACAACAAATTAATTTGTTAGAATAAAGAGATATGTACATATATTTTTATTCGTCACCCAAATTTAGTAAACAATTTAAAAATTAATATCAAATAAATGAACAAACACATAAAATAGATAATAAAATAAACATCAAGTGAATTGATGCTAACAATTATACTCAACAATGAACCAATCATTCAACATCCAGATTTTTTTTGGTACATTATCATTCGATTAATAAAATGTAATTTAACTAGGCTAATAAATAAGTTTTTTTCCCTCTAAATAATTTTTTTTTCTAAGAATAAACGGACAACTGCATAAAATATTCATGAGATAAAATTATATGTTTCTGGAATTTTATATCAAAAATATTCTAATTAAATGCATCAAACTATTTCCATTATTTAAATTTTTATTTTCAATGAAAAATTACCTCACGTATATACTTTTTTTTAGAGACACGTATATACTATTTAAGTACCTACTTCTAAGTACACTTTTTCAGAAATGGTGTCACTATTTTGATTCCCCAGATATAAAAAATTATTTAACATCAACATGCCATCAAATTTATACACCAAAACAACTTACCATCAAAAGTCCTATGTTTGCAACGTATGTATCCAATAGTGTTCCAATTGTCTTACAGAATATTTTACTCTTGACATAGAATTACATGGTGATTGTGTGTGCATGAGTTCTGTTTTCAACTTCACAGTGTTTGAGACAATTAACAAATATCGCAAAGACCAGAATGAGAAAATTTACAATAGAATGCAATTTAGTTTAAAGGTGAGCAACTTGTACCAATTTCTTGCACCTCTGATAATTCTCCTACTGCTTTCATTTCCTCTTTTGCACGTACCACTAATATTTTCATTTGATTTCTTGACATATATAGACTTAGTAGCCTAAGTAATTGTTCTCTTGTAATCAGAAGTCAAGAACATGATCCACTTTTACTGGGAGCTCATTTAATACCAAATAAATGACGCAAATTTGGGTGTTGATAAATAAATTACAAGCATTCCTCTATGTCAGTTATCATATCATGACCAAATTTTGCACTCATGTCATCTTACTTTTTCTATTGTTTCCAAATCAATCCAAACATGAGCCAAATATGTTTATCAATTATTTCGCAGGCACCTAAATTAACTTAATTTATATGGGTAAAATTAGAACTTTTTTTTATCATGCATTATCATATTGAAATACAATACACAAATATTTTTCTCTTGACTTAGTGATTATTTTATCCTTCATCATAATTCATGGTAAACAGAATCCTATGATCGTTTTTAAATTCAATGGTTAAAGAAATTAATTCAGAATATGGTTGTTAAACTAAATAGATAAATCAAGTTAACTCGTTATCAAACTCTTTTTCAAATAGACTCAGGTCATTAAACTCAAACTCGCATAAACTCCAGTCAAGAAATGGTTAGCAAGTTTGCAATCAAATACAATATTTGCTCTCCACCAACTCCATAGTGACTGCTTTCGATTTAGTTATTTATGTTTTTTTTATGAATTTAATCATTTATTTAGTTTGATTTTATTTTGGACTGATATACTATCACACTTTATTATTGTGATTTGATACTTTAGTACACTTTTTTTAGGATTAGTTAAATTTTTAGTCTCTCAAAATTTATTTGACAACTTTTAGTCTTTTATTAATTTCTCAAACATTTTGTCCCTCAAAAAAATTTTGCACCTTCATTTATTTTTATTGTTCAAAATAAATAAAATAATGAGAACTAAAAATGGATGAAACAATGACTAACTTGAACAATAAAAATTAATGAGAGACTAAAAATGAAAAAAAAAAAACTAAGAGACTAAAAGTATTGATGAAAAAATTAACAGAGTACTAAAATATGTTTAAAAAAACTTTTAAAGGACTAAAAATTGAAATCTAAAAAATTAAGCTACTAAAAATTTAATTAACCCCATTTTCCTATTTTTATTTAAGGCAAACATGTCTCCAAATTGTGTTTATATAAGCACCCCGAGTTTACAAAGACTCATGTTTGACAACCTTGATTTAGGGTGTTAAAATGGCAAGCCCCTTGGCATAACCTGTGCGTTAAACTACTCAACTCAACCAACCATCGGTCCTAAGCTTCTTGAATTTCTTCTGCAACTCTTGCCTGATCATTAGAGAACAAAAGCTCATTGACCAATTCTTAGTTTCACCAAACATCATCAGAAAATTCTTGCCATATACAAACGAGAGGATACAAAAATAAATTGATCAAAATGAACATTAACAGCCAAATTCAATATTCATATCTGAACCACAAAAAAAAACAGATAAAATATCTATGCTAACTACTTGAATACTTTGCCTTGGCAACATAAAAGTGTCACATCTCAAATAAACAAACTAAAGGCCAAGGTCTCCAAACCTCAAGAACAGAAGAGCAAACACAATAAAATAATACCAAAATGCAACTCCTCGATGGCTTGGATGATTTAAAATAATTTAATAAATAAATATACGGATCTAACAAAATTATGAAGCACACATCCTTTTTGCCAGCATTTTTCACATCCTAAGAAGACGACAAAACATCGGCACCATATTGTGTCTGTATTCGTTGAACATGCAAACCTTCGTGTGAGCCTGACATTTTTACCTTAAGAAATACACCACGTACTAATGAAGTAGTACACTAAGAATGGGGCAGATTTTCTTTGAATAACCGGGGAAGAACTTCATGAGCACCAATGTCCAAAACCTCTGGATCCCTGAACATAGCAAACACAAAAAGTTTTTAAACTTAAAAGTTACTTTTAAGTTAAAATTTCTTGGATAATTTCTGAGATTGTGTTTATAGATCAAGGGATTTTAAGTGAAGAAGGAAATGGAGAAGTCAAAAGCTCTCAAGACAAAGCTCCTTTTTTCAAAGTTTTCTTCATTGAAAAAAAGATACATTTTTAAAAGCTCTATTTCTCAACAACTTCTTTTGAGAAAAGAAGCCTAAGATAAGCTAAGTCAAACACTACGTAAGTCTATATAACCAAACTTTGAGTACAAGGAATGCCTGATATCACAAGATTAACGTATGCAATAGCAAAGTTTTCATATTAATAATTCTGCAGAGAAATTAGATTAACAAAACCAGCCTATCACCCTAGTGGATATAAGAAAGGATAAAAAAGCTAATATTATATAAACCATTATTATAAGTGTGTATCCTCGTTTTTCTTAAAAGAACAATCAATCCTTGCAATTATCACCCTGCGGCCTCCTTAAATTACAAAACTATGCAGTAAATAGGTGTGTGCGAGAGATAGTGGGAGAGAAACCTGCATAATGTCTGCCCCTTTTCATTCGAACTTGGTATAAACCACAGCTTTCGCAGGGAAGGAGACTCAAATTGAACAAAGAAACCATCACTTTGTGCATGTTTCCACTTTCTTGGTCCTTGGCCCTTCCAGACCTGCAGGCATAGAATGTCATTAATAGATTCTGCTGACATTCAGAATTCGCAATTCTAACAGAATGAGTAGAAAAGCAGGCAATCTGAGCCTCACAATTAACCTAAAAAAAACATGGAATTTTGAGGTTGTAACCTGATCTGTTGAAAATGAACATTGATCAGATAGCTTTACTGTTACCACTTTTGCATTTTTAAACCAAGAGCCCTTTATGAGTTAGAGTTACTGCATCATCATCATTGATGTAATGAGCTGATCAGCAACCAAAACCCCTTTTTCCTACTGAGACCACCAGCTCAGGCTTAAAAAGTATTTGACAATCTTCTTTTCGTTACAAAGATCTATTTTGTCGAAGTACAAAAGTAAATATAAGCCATTCGGATGGGAAACATTTCCCTTCAGTCCATCTTTTACCATCGCCGTGTAGCCATGTCTGGAGTATGTAGTGTATAAAAAAACTTAAATGATATCAAATACCACAATATTTTAACTAAAAGAATGATGCTACAGACCTCTTACTATTTTCTTTTCTCATAGTGCTGCTACTCCATGTCATAGAGATTCGACAAAGTTTAACGTTGGCTGTCGAAAGCCTAACACTACTCCATGTCGGAACAGAATGTTGGGCGGTCAAGAGTCAACATGAGAATAAAGTAGGTGTAGCGGAGATGAGGATGTTGCGGTGGATGTGTGGTAAGACTCGACAGGATAAAATTAGAAATGAAGCTATTAGAGAGAGGGTTGGAGTAGCGCCTATTGTAGAGAAGATGGTGGAAAATAGACTTAGGTGGTTTGGGCATGTAGAGAGAAGACCGGTAGACTCTGTAGTGAGGAGAGTAGACCAGATGGAGAGAAGACAAACAATTCGAGGCAGAGGAAGACCCAAAAAGACTATAAGAGAGGTTATCAAAAAGGATCTCGAAATTAATGGTTTGGATAGAAGTATGGTACTTGATAGAACATTATGGCGGAAGTTGATCCATGTAGCCGACCCCACCTAGTGGGATAAGGCGTTGTTGTTGTTGTTGTTGTATAGTGCTGCTACTCCACGGAATTCACAACACACCAATGGAAATGAAAGCATCTGAATTATATACTCTCATACAGAGCCCACCTAAAGTGATAACTGATCAGCTTAAACATTTTTGTACATCCAAATTTCACACGCCTTGCACCCTAGGTGTACAAATATCATTTCTCTTCACTTTCCTAGTTGAAGATGTGATATCATATGCCTCAAAAGTACCCCTAAACCTCGTAATAAAATTTCCCATTTAACTGTTCATTTTCTTAACCATCTACATTTTCTGATGTGGAAGTTTCAATCCTCAATGCATTAAGAAATCAAGTTACCTGTGGATAAGCAATGATGTTCTTCGGAGTCACCAAGCAGGCTGCTTTGGAGAAAGACTCCTCAGCATACTGCCTAAGAAATGCAAAGCAGTTGCCATGTGTATGTGGTGATTCAAAGGCCTGGCCAAGAAGATGAGAAAAATAAAAAGATTAAAACTCAGAATACCATATAGGGAACTTTTTGAGTTGATAATCATATGCAAACAGCAAAGCAGTTAAATAAGCATGAATATTAAGCATAAAGTTCATAAATCAGATATCCAAGCACAAAAAGCAAGGAAACCACAATGATAATTGTACAAAGATTTAACATGAAACAAGAAAATGCATACCTTATCAATATTCACAACTGGGGCATACTTATCGGTGTCTGTCTTTTCCTTATCAAGAAGAAAGTAAACTCTAGCATCCACTGAAGAAGTTTTGTGCCATGATTTTACAGCTGTCTCCATAGTCTCAACAAGGAATGAGAACAAATCTTTCCAGCCTTCTTCTAATCCATACTTCCCGGACTGTACGGAGGAGATCATTTTAATCCTCACATGGAAATTTTTTAAAATGATGCATGATTATATGAAAAAATGAATTCTTTAACAACCTTATATAAATATCAATAACAAGGAATCAAAAGTTAAAGGAAACAGTAAAATAAAACATCTCAGTAACCAAGATACAAAAAGAAGGAAAGAGAAATATTTCCAATGTTCTTGGTTCATTTTTCAGGTGTTTTTCTCTGCTTTTGAGAATTGGAGTCTTTGTTGTTGATTCAGTTGAACTTGGATGAATAAATGCATTGTTCAATTTTGAATGTGTTGATATCCTACAGCTTATTGTCATATAAATGACTGGCAGCACCATGGATGTCAAAATTGTAAATCCCATCTTGGTTCAGACATGGAAGATAGAAACATAAAAGGTAAAATGTGAGATCATAACAAAAGATGGAAGATCCTATATGGGGGCATATCAAGTGAGTGTATGAAGAGTTAACTTTGGTCATACAAACATGTGTATTAAAAATTATTCTGAACCAAGATGGTTGACACCCCAAAGATTCAATGAATAACAAAACATTAGGACTTGAATGAATTTTTGCAAAAATCTAACAAGTGTATTAAGTTTGTAGAATTTCAAGTGTCTCATAAAACCAAAAGAATCAGTGTATCTAAGTGTCAATATAAGCAAGCATCTCATAGATACACAAGTTTCTGATGTTTTGAAATGTCTTAGAAAATATCAAGGACATTTTAGGACTTTGACAACTGTACCTTAAAGAAAGTCAAATTCTCTTGAAAGATGTGTCCTTATCACAAAACTGAGTATGCCAAATGGACTCCCAATTTCCCAAAGAAAGATACTTCCTATTTTACATGAGAAGGCTACAAGAGCAGAGATTTTAGCTGCACAATCAAAGATACTTCCCAAAATAGCTTTCCTGCAAAGAGACTTGTAGAAAAAAAATACTTGGGAATTAGTTAAGAGAGGCTGGTGGGAATCAAAAGGTAGTTTGGTGGTTAGGGGGAGGGGCTTAAGGATTGGAGTGATAAGGAGGTCATGGGTTCAAATCCCCCTACTAACATAACATATTAACTGCTAACATTTACTGATAAAAAAACTAGCAGAGGCTGGTAAAAGAATAATTTGGCAGTGAAACACTAAGAGTATAAAACAGTTTAAAGAGATAGTGAAAATCTTAGCCTTTTGGTTAAGGACTAGATGTAGCCCTGGGTTTATGAGATGAACCAGTATAAATTATCGTGTATCCATCACCTTCTCTCTGTATGCTCTTACTAACACTCATTGGAGACTTGATATGAGATTTTGTTAAAAGAAAATCTTTTTTCAAAAAATCCTTTTCAAGATATCTATTATGAAGATAAACCAATAGTCTGCCTAAACAAATGCTTGTCTAAATGCTGCTTTGCGAAAGGTTTTTTGTCTTGATTGCTCTTATTTGAAATAGTATTAAAGAGGAGAAAAACTTGATTCAACCATCCTTGTGTTTTTCTGCGTTATTCCTTTTCAATTATTTTACTCTTGATCATCCATTTTGGTTGATAGGTCAATATTAGCATAAACACACAACCACTTGAAGAGGCAAAAATACTATTAATGTTGATGTGAAACCTATTGAAGTTTAACCAACATTTGTCATGCTTCACTTTGATTTCGTACTCATGAGGAAGTTTAAAATCCAAAGCTATTAATTGATGTTTCTTCCAACACCACCAGTTGGCCCCCTTTTTATTGATAAACAAAGAATTTATTAGGAAAAAAGAGAAAGATACAGAAGTAGAGTATAAGAAATCCTCAAGGGAAAAAGGACAACAAAGTAAGGACTTGAAGGGGGAAAAGGCAAAAAAGCATACATAGATCATGAATATTGCAACAAAGCATGCTAATATCTCAGAAGATCTAACAATATTACATATATATTGGTATTTATTGATTAATCATTTTGATGTTCATAAATTTAGGTTATTTGGAGTTTATATTGGATTGATTGGTTATCAAGACGCATTAGCCATAGCTGTTAACAGCACACAATATTTGGTAGTGTTTTGGCTTCTCAGATGTTAGGCCCGCTACTGTGCCAGAAATCACAGCCATTTGTGGGTTTTGTGGCAATGACTGTGAACAGCAGCTAAAACCCATTTTATCCCTCCTTTCTATGTTGTCGCAGCCACAACCTTCTCTGTTTTGATGCAATCCCTCCAACCCACAGCTTGCCAGCATTGTTCAGGCCAAGCTCTGCAACCCATTGCTCTATTGTGCACTTACTCTGTTCTGCAAGTTCTCAATAGCATGACTCAGTTTTCACACAGGTATTTCTTTCTCACAAAGATCTTGCCTTTGTCCTTTGCTTGGTGGCAGTGACCTTAGGTTTTTATTTAAGTTCTTGTTTTTGTCTCTGACTTTTTGTATCGATTTTACTACTTTACTTTAAGCCATAAATGCATTACTTATTTGATTCCTTGACTTTCACTATCAATTTATTGATTTGTGTATTTAGCATAAGACTAAAACTTTTAGATACTAATTATGAATATGCCTCAAATTTTGGATAATTTTAAAAAAATGAGCATTTATTTAGCACTTTTATAAGTGTAATATAAAATATTTAATTTGTACTTAAAAATCTTCATAAAAGTGGCCACTACAGGTTATCCCACTATAGCAGTTTTAGGGTCAGCCACTCTGCACTATTATTTGAGATTGATAACTATGAGGTTAGCCTACATAAGGATAGATATGCACTGATTTTGATACTTTTGACTCAATTTAAGAATATACATAATTCTTTTGACAACTGAGGTTAGCCTACATAAGGATAGCTATGCACTGATTTTGATACTTTTGACTAAATTTAAGAATATACATCATTCATAAACTTATGTTTCTCCCTCCTTGTGTACTTGTCCCCCCTTTCTACTGTATTTCTCCCTCCTTTTTGTCTCTCTCCATGAACAACTTATTCCCTTCTCTTTCTCCCTAAACCTTTCATCATCATATCATAATTAATTCAAAAGAAAATTCAAAAAAGCACATGTCGAGCACTCCTAGGAACAGAATGAGAATACATGTATACTAACCATTTCAGTTTTGAATGTATCTAAATGTTTGGCCATGTCAACATTGGATCTCATATTCTCCACTTCTTGAGCTCGCTTGCTATCTTTCATCAGTTGGTTTATCTTCTTTATCTTTTTTGTTACTTCTTGACTTTGCGGGTTATACTGCAATGCTATCTGAAAGGCAGCTAAAGCCTACAAACAGATATTCATGCAAGCAGACACAGTAGGATCAAAATCCCAAAACATAGCAGAGTAAATAGCTTCCGATCAAATTTAAGCAAAAGGCTATTATATACATACGTCATCATATCGTTTCATGGCCTCCAATATGCTTCCCTTCCTGAAATATCCCTGGAAGTGTATTCAAGAAGCATTACTGAAAATTGTATCACAAGGGTTTGAACACCCAAATATTAATAGATAAACATTTACCTTTTCCCATTGGGGTTTTAATTTGATTGTCATCTCTGCATCATCTAGAGCTTTATTAAGCTTATCCAATTGCAGTAATGCTGCAGCACGGTTACTGGCAAACAATGAATAAACAGAAACTACATCAGGACAAGATGTTTATACATTGAGTGCATGTGGCAAATCTCACATGTGAAACATTGATCCAAACAGCTTAATTTGCTTAAGAAAGAACAAGTCAATAACTTCTAAGTGCCACACAACACATTTCTAGAATGACCTACATTAGTAATTATTTCTAGCAATGTGCCATCCAACATGAGATATGATCAGAAGCTCAACTGAAGTGTATGACAATTAACAAATACAGATATCAGATGAAAATTAAGCATAAAAATGGATACCATGAAATATTTAACCATTCAAAGATACCACAATATCCTGAGCGGTCTATCATGATAAGCATCTACAGAATTATTTTCTCACTAGCCAATAATCCGAATTCTTAATTACTGTGTGTTCAAAACTTCAAAGGCAGTAAGAGAAACTATATATGTGTGGCAGGATATTTTAGCAATGTGTTCTATTTACAAGCTTAGCCACTTAGTTCATCGCTAGTTATCATTTTTTTTTCCAAACCAGTATTAGAGCTTGCTGGTATGCTCAGATGGGAGGAATGAAAATACAGTTAACATTTGGGGGGAGGGGGGAGGAGAAAGTGAAAATAAAGAAAAATCTTGACTTCAAGAAACAAAAATTTAAACTTTCATTTCCTTCCACTTTCCCTTCAAACTTTTATCTTATCACTTTTTTTCTCTCCACCATATCAAAAAGACCATAAAGTTCAGTATATTCCAGCCTACTAATCTACACGGCTTCACACTTAGCAGAATCAAACTTGATGAAAAGGGATTTTTTTTTTCCTATTTAAGTGCACCATCTTAAGCCTTAAGCGTTATATCGATCTAACTCCAACCCAAACAACACACATGACAATGCAAACCTTTCATTAAAAAAAATCCAATTCTGAAACTTTGATCATAAGCTGGCAATAACTGAAAAACCTAATTAAATTAAAATAATAACGATAAGAATAGCAAAGAAGATTCCCTTTTGTGATTTAGTTTTCAGAACAAAGACACAAAACAAACAAGAGAGAAAACAGAAAAGCAGAATGCAGAAGCAAAATTTGAAACCCACCAACTGAAAGAAGTGAACAATGACACCCAAATGAAAAATTTGAAGGAAAGGAGGGTACCTATAGAGAGTAGGGTTAGAAGGGTCTTGCTTGATGGCTTGAGTGTAGAGTGCAGCAGCTTTGAGATACTTTCCTGACTTGAAAAACTCGTTGCCCTGATCCTTTAGAGACATCTCCGAACCTGAAACTTCTTTCGTCTCTGCTGCCATCGATGATTAATTTTCGTTCCAACCTTTAAATCTCTGATTCTGGTTCCTGAAATGATGTCTGTACTCTGTAGGGTTTACCACCAAGATGTTTGTTCCTTCCAAAACCTTTGTACTTCAAGTTCTGGATGCTTTTGTTTCATAAAAAAAAAAGTTAAATTTACGGTTGTTTGCAACTCTAGTTTGCTTTGATTTTCCATTAAAAAGGGAAACAAACTAAACTTAAAAATTATCTCCTTTTTCCCGATTTTTACTAAAATATTATTTTATTAAATTTATACGTTTTTTCAATTTTAAATTAAATTACATGAGTAGCTAATACCACATTATTTTCGATAAATATGAAACTAAAATTATATTAAAAACTTTATATTGAGATATATATATATATATATATATATATATATATATATATATGTATGTATGTGTGTGTGTGAGAGAGAGAACAATTATTCATTATAAAATCATGACTAAAAAAATATCAATTTAATGAATAAAATTTAATCAACAAAAAATAAGGATAAAATGATATTAACAAATAGAAAATAAATTAAATAAATAACTGAAAACAAAATTCAAGCAAAATAGAAGAAAATGGATTTTACCCACAATTAAAATTATGATATATATAGAAATATGTACGTGGTTTCAAGAAGTATCATATGTATACAAATATTATCAACTAAACAAAATACGTATTCTTCTTAATTAGTATTTTTTCGATAGCAATATTTTATTGAATAACAAAAAAAGTGAGATAAGAAAATGAATATAATATCTTAGTCCTTATAAATTAAATTAAATTTGAAGTGAATTAATTTATAAATTAATTCTCATATGTTTAGGAGAAACACTAATTGGCCTAATGATAAGGAGTCTAGCTAATTTGCATGTGACCTTACTTTTTTTTTATCATAGTTGAATCTGTGACATATGGATATATAATTAATTAGTATAACTAAACTTACCAATTCAAATAATTAAAACTTAAAAAAGGGTAAAGTATGTTTTTCTTCCTTAAGTTTATTTAAATTTATAGCTTTCGTCCCTGAATTTTTTGCAATTAATCTTAATCCTCAAACTTTTATTTTATCTAGTATTTTAGTTATTTAGGTCTATTTTAAACGTTAAACATGATATTTATTTTAGGATTAATTAAATTTAGTCTTTTAACTTTTAATGAATCCAATTTTTAGTCCTCAATTTTTTTTTTAATTTTTAGTTCCTCATTATTTTTCCGTCACACAAAATGATTCATGACGATAATTTTTTTTTAAGTGATAATATGCCATCTTTAGGCATTATTGACTGGATAATAATTTCACATGACATGTCAACTCATATGTCATGTGTCATAATATTTGTAATAATTAATTAATTTTAAAAAATAAAAATTATTAGTTTTTTTAAAATTACAGCATTTGTTTTCTTTATAAATAATTAACGTAAATGTGTTGCAATTATGGCATTCTATTGAATTGGTGTGGGTGGTTGAAATTTTTAATGGTAAAATTTTAAAACTAGTAAATCATAAATAAAGTTGTCATGCAGTGAAGTCATGACAATAATAATAAAGTATACATCTCAAAACAATAACATGTGCTCAACATCTAGAACAACCAAATGCTATCAAAATACATTCCAAATGACCAGCCAAAAAAACCCAGATCTAACATATTCTTAATCCTAAAAAAGACTACCCCATCTTCCTCTTCAAGAGTTCAATAAGCTACGGAGTGTCCATGTCTTCTCCTGAAACAGTGTTGCTACATTGTGCACTTTGTTCAGACAGGTGAGGTTTCTTCAAGGTCTCTTTTTTCTGCAAAAACAAACCAAAATCAGTTTAGTTTTTATGTGGTAACACTATGAATCTGGGTATTTTTAAGTGCAAAGTCACAAGAAATCCTACCTTTTTTGTTGTTGCACAACTCACTTTCTTTGCAATACCAGGATTATCTGTAGATGTAGATGCAGATGTAGGACCAGTTTTCTTTGAAACAAGGTTTGATTTTTTGTGTAAAGGGACCATTAAAGACTGAAAATGAAAGTGAAATACACAATAGCTTCTAACTCAAAATGGTGTAGATTTTACCTTATTTGGATTTGTTTGGCTAGCTTGTGTTAGCAGATTAATCACTGCATCAATTTCCATTCATGTGTTCCATTATCACCTTTGGTGTTCGCTTCAGTTTGCACTTGTGTTCCATTTGGTCCAACTTGAACATGACTTTGTTGTTCTTCACTGGGTGCTCCCTCACCTTCAACACGAGTCTTTGCTGGATTTGGATGAATGGGGGAATTTTTGCAAGTCCTCTTGTTATGTCCAAGCTTATGGCATCTCCAACATCAATTGGTTGTATTTGTCCCCCTTAGTTTATGGTCATTCTAATCTTCATCAACTTCTCTTCGCCTCAACTTCTTTGGTCTACCAGCTGCACGTTTGTAATTAGGAGGCAATAAGTCAGGATCATTAGTCTTAGACCATTTTTTCCTACCATCGATTGTTGTAATACTATGACTGTAACATAGCTTGTAAGTATCCCTATGGTAATATTTGTCAACATGGTCTTCTGCATGCTCTCCTTTGTAATTGATTGCAGCTATAGCATGCCTGCAGGGGATTCCCACCAACTGCCAAAAGTTGCAAGAACACGAAGTTTTGCTCAAATCAACAACAAACCTTTCAATGAATAAGTTGTGAGTAACTTCACATATGTTGTCTATTGAAAATGAAGCAAACCAACTCCCACTGTGTTGATCTTCCTTGCCGAGCCTCTTCCTTGGCTTCGGCAATTGGCATTATTTTCCCTTCAACTTTATGAGTTGTTTCATTCATAGTAGCAAATCTAGTCATACAGTAAGTTTGAATCCATTCCAGCATAGTAACTATTGGTTTTTCCCTAGCCAATAGAATAATAGCATTGAAGGATTCACTTAGATTGTTCATGAGAACATCACACTTTGCATAGGTCTTGAAAGCATGCTTGGACCAATGTTGTTCACCAATGTCAACCAAGTATTTATGTGCAGCTTCATTGATCTCCTTTAGTTGAGCCATTTTCTCTAAATATGCTTCATGGTAGGTAGCTCTTGTTGCACCCATCATTAGATCCCTCATGACAATGCCTCCTCCAAATCTCTTATTGAAATTATTGTATAAATGCCTTAATCAGAAACAATGTTCATTATCCCCAAGCATCTCCTCAAAAGTTGGAACTAGTCCCTGCAATAATTGAGAAGATTAAATTAGTTGTAAGTCAAGTTCAATTTAAAGTACAATTTAAAACATGTAATGGAAAATATACCTTTTGTTGATCAGATATTAAAACCCATTTTTGACTGCGATCATGATCAATGTCATTCAAGAATAAAGTCATAAACCATGTTCAACTTTCCTTATTCTCTGACTCAACAACCACAAAGGCCAGTGGCAAATACTGATCATTTGGGTCAGTTGCAATAGCTGCTAAAAAGATACCTCCATACTTATTCTTAAGATGACAACCATCTAGACCAATAACAAGGCCTGCATGCAGATTTAAAAGCCTTCTTGCATCCATCAAGACACATGTAGAATCTTTGAAATCTAGGTTCTACATCAAGGGTCAGTCTGTCCAGCTTCGTTTGACAAGTGTTTTCTTTGCATTTTTTTGTCAGTGCAACACTGAATGACCATAACAGAGTGTATTGTTTAGTACAATCACTTAACAATGATGCATCTTTGTCACCCACAAAGTAAAACAATCCATCTTCAAGGGACAATTCCTTAAGCTTCCACCACATTTGAACTTCACCATGGTACCCCAAATCACTCCTTACGATGCCTAAAGCCTAAAAAAAGGACCATTTGTCAGCATCTACATTCTTGTATACATTTTTCCCGTGGCCATTATACTTTAGGTTTGGTGTATTTATAAAATGCCCCAAATGGAAGAAAGCAACAGTGAATGACATCCTTGCATACAATACATCAAACACAATAATAATGAGACAAAAGTAACCAACTCCACTTCCACATAGGTACAACAAATTGCAATTAAAATAATCCCCAATTAACAATGACAAAAATAATTACAGAAAAAAAATCCTAAAAAGCCCCGCTCCATAGTCACTCACAACCAACAGTGGCAATTTCCTTCATTAACAATTATAGAAAACCCTAAAAAAGTAAAAAAAAAAAAAATAATAAATAAACCAATAGTGACCAACCTCAACACACATGGATTGTGACTATCGATTCACACCAACCAGCCAAGCAAAAAGGGTAAAGCAAGATTCGCCTACCTTCATGTGTTCCTCGTGTCGAGCTTCGTCTAATACGTTGTGTCGTTTCCTTTGAGTGATTGAATATTTGTAGAGACAACAAAATCGCACTCTCTACAGATTCACAAGACTCTCACCTTTGGTCTGTGACTATCGATTCGCACCAACAGATCACGAGTTTGAGAAGATTCTTCTCCCTCTTTTTCTTTTTGGGACCACTCACAAAGACTAATTTGGTGTTTTCTAAAATAGTAACCCTAATTTCCAACGTGAACATCTTCAAACCCATTCAGTCAATGTTAAATTTCCCACACACACACCAATGTCTCTTTCACAACCAATAGCTTTAAGACATGTGGCAAATGGGTTGACATGCAACGTGACACCACTTACCTAGTCCGCAATGTCCAGAAATGACACATAATTACTTAAGAGAGGAAATTAATAATAGAGACTATTTTATGTGAGATTAAAAAATTGGATTCATGAAAAATTAAAGGATTAAAAATTTAATTAATATTTTATTTATTATTTTATTTTATTTTCTAGTTACAATCCTACATTGTATTTTTGAAAGATTAAATAATTTATTCGGGTAAAAGTCACCGCAAATTGCTTCATCTTAACCAACAACATGCAACATCAAACTTCATCCAAACCATTTCATAAATCACAAATTGTCCCGAAAAATGCATTACATAAGCAAATTAGTTCTGATAAAGAATACACATTTAAAATCATTGAGGAATAAATTAAAAGATCAAAGAGAAAAATCAAATCAATTAAAAAAATATAAGAACAAAAGCCCAGATCATATATTTTTTGTAGTGATCTATGAGAGCGTAGGAAAAGGTGAAGGAAAGATGAGGGTTTGGGAGATGGCAATGGGCCTTGGATTTTGCGGTTTGTGTGGGACGCAACTCCATAAGCAGAGCTAACACCAATAAACCAAGTGCAAGTTCCCAGAAACATCGTGTCATGGTGGAACATGTTAGTTTGTTTGATCTTGGCTTTTGGGATCAAACGTCACGCCATCCCTTAATGTTTAAAATAGATGTAAAAGATTAAAATATTAGATAAAATAAAAGTTTGAGATTAATCATAAATTTTTAAAAAATTAAGGAAGAAAACACATATTTGATTCTTAACTTAAATCTAATCACATCTACTCCAATTCAACCAAATTTAAGTGAATTTCTAAATATACACAATTTGAATAAAAATATTCAAAATTAAATCAATTTCTATTTCTAACCATTCTAAAAAATAAAAAAATAGGACAGTAAAAAAAATAGGAAGAATTTTGTCGTGCTTGTAGTAGTTTTACTTCTCTACTTGTGGGTTAAGATTTTTTATATATATTTAATGAATTCCTAAACTAGTGACTCCAAACATACTCATAAAATATTGTACTTTTATACTACAAACCTTTTGTGGAATCTTTTTTATTTTTCATACCCTGGATATAAGAAAGAACATTAATTTTTATTCTTTTTCAATCTTTTGCAATTATGGATAAACTTAATTGTTATAGAATGTCATTGGAAAATCTTCTACACGATTAGATACTTTAAATATGAAAAATTTAATGAATATATACAAGGGAAGAGGGGAAATATATAATATAAATGAGGTTATGATATAAAAATTTAACTATGAACTCGTAATATTACTTAATCGATAATAAAAAAATAATATTTGAAATATTTTAAACTTAACTAATTACAACATTTTGTCAAGTATCGATCTTTGTCCAAACTTGAAATTACATTTTAGGAAGCTCACATTTTAACTTTCTTTAATTTTTCATACAATCCACTAATATAATTTAGGTAGATATCACAAAATCAAAGGTTTTGTTCACCAAAATTAGTTGAAAATTAAAAAATTAATTAGAACCTGGAAGTTGTTAAGTTAACTTATTAAATAATATATATTCAATAAAATTATTTGTTAAACTCAAATAGTTAAACAAGTTTTTCAACTAGTAAAAAAATATTAAAAATCAACTTAAATGACTTGTCAAATATAGTCAAAATTGTATAATGATAAATATTTTCTTTGTTTCTCTTTCCATTAGTTGTCTCTACAATGTATGTATTGTTACACGTAATAATATAATATTGATATATATAGCTAAATTAAATATATAAAATACCTTTTTTTCTAATTTAAAGTGTCATAAATGTTTTTCTAAACATATTAATTAGCTGTCAATCCCATAATACCAAATCTCTAGGTGTTTATAATAGTATCTCGAATAAGATTACTTCTAGAAGAAATACAAATACAAAAAAAAAACCACATATGACATAAGCACCATTGCGTGCAAATTAATGCAAAAATAGATCTACATTGTAACATGTAAGCTATATAACACCCCTCATCCACCCACATATGATTAATCTGAAGTGATCAATAAGTGTTACCAAGCTAGGACTAGTTCTGCCTCACACCCTTTTGACCTAATTTTCCCAAATCCCTTTTTCCATTTCTTTGCCCAACACCACCATGGCCAACAACTTTTATAACAATGCACAATTTGCTGGATTTTATAACAACACCAACCCAAAAGGATGCCGGTTGTGCAACCAAGTTTTCACCGACACTCAGGCCCTTCTAACCCATGTTGAGTCTCACATGGCACAAGAAGAGGATTCACTTAGAAGGCTCAATTCATCACCACCAGATGTCAATTCTCAAATGCAATTGGGTTCACAACAGTTCCCACCACAACCTGCTATGGGTGACGGCAGGAATTTCCAAGCACAATCACAACCTATGAGGATGCCTCAACCAATTAGTAAAAACCCAATTTTCAATTCTAGCCAAATTGGCTCATCATCAACTCCAATCAGGCAAATGCAAGTTTCGCCACAAGCTTTTCCTTTTTCAGGAAGTATTAATGGTGATGGCTCTAAGCCATATATCTCGAAGTTGGAGAAACCCATCAAGAAGATTGATTTCATTGACTTGGTTAACATGGATGGCGATGACAACTTAGAGGTGGAAGCAATGGATTTGGATCTAAAGCTTTAGAAACTTAATTTGCCTTTAAATCGTAAGGTTTTTAAAATTATGGTGTCAGGTTTTATTGGTTAAAGTTTTTTAAGTTATGGGTCATGGTGTATTAAAGTTCTATTTTGTTGATTTTATTTTAGTCATTGGAGTTAAGAGTTATGTGATGCAAAGAATAAGAAAAAAATGGAAAAAAATGTAATGTTTCTTTTTGTTGTGTAATATGATATTGAAAACTACATAGCCGACTGATTAAATTATCATAATGGATTTTAGTTTTAAAAAATTATTTTTTAATGTATAATATAATAAAGTTACTCATAAGAAGGTTTTGATGGGACAAGTAACTGATTTTCTTTTTGAAAACAAGTAAGAGCATGAATTTCGTGCACTCATCACTTTTTAATATTTTTTTTAACTCTTAGCATGATAGAACTAACGTGAAGAAACCAAAGACATAGGTGTGATGCACGGGTTGCACGTTGAAGGAGAGGCGTCATGAAGTCGTCATGGTCAGTGGTGAGTTCCACAGTTCTTGACACGTGGAAGCATGATGAATAGGAGTAGGAAAGTAAGTCGAGACCAAGAAGATTAGGGATTAAGTAAGGATTATAAGGATTAGGAAACTGTCTTTTCCAAAAACACTAAATAGAAAATATAAAAGAAAAACAAAAACATTAAATTTGCAAAATAGTCCTTGTACTTTAATTGGAAAAAAAAACTAAATTATTATCTGACGTGGCAAAAAAAGTTACATGTCATTAAATGAAAGGATGAGTTACCAACCTACATATCATTGTCCATTAAAAAAAGCTACTACAACAAGGCAAGCCAATCCCACAAAATTTGTCTTGTGTGTCTTTTCTCATGCTTTTTGTTGTTCTTCATTATCGTAACTACCATTTTCCTTTTTCATCTTCTTTTATGGAAATATGAGTTTTGGTGTGTCTTCTTAATTTTCATGCTCGTTACTCATCATAATGTTTTGATGGGATTGAGTAACTGATTATCTTTTTGAAAATAGGTAAGAACAATAATTTCTTGCAATGGTCACGTCTAAAGCTTTTTATAACTCTTAGAAACATAGAAATAATGTGAAGAAACCAAAAATGTGGATGCAATGCACGAGTTGCATGCTCAAGGAGAGGCACCACGAAACTGTCATAGTCGATGGTAACTATTGCATCATTGATGCATGGGAGCACCATGAATAGGAGTGAAAAAAATATCAAGACAAAACTTCAATCCCTTGAATTTGAAAGCATAGTAATAATGTTAGTCATTTATGATGTGTTAGATTGTGAATGAAGGTGAAAATTATACAAAGGAAGATAGTGATAATCTTGAGAAAATTATTGGAGATGACAATTCTTCACACATAAAAACCAAAACAATGATGTCAATTTGTCTTTGATGAGTACCGGGCTTGTTAGAGTCTCTGTATAATAATGTGTTTGGTTTCATGTGATGTGTTTGGTTTCATGTGTTTTTTTATTATCATGTTACAAGTCTTAAATATTTATCGACTTTATTGATGATTTATTATATTTGAGAATCTAGTTAACTATTACAATTTTTCTATCCTCCAAATTTGAACACTAAACTTTGAAATAATAAATATCACATCAAGGTTTGAAGAATGATGATGAACACATAGAAAAACAAGAATCGTCAAACAAGAAACGAGAAAAAAGAAAAATATCTATAGAGAAATACACAGAGCTTAATAGAGTCCATTCTTTGTAATATATGTGAGAGATTAGACCTTCATTGTAAATTCACTCTTCGAGTGTTGTAAAGAATCTTTGATTTTAAACCAAACTTTTGTTTGTGAAAGTCAAGAGTGACTTAGTGACAAAACAATACTTGAGTGTCTTTAGATTCAAAGGGAGTTTAAGAGCTGTATCAGTAGTGACCTTGAGAATACTTGTAAGCCAGAAATGACAGAAAATAATACTTATTGTAGTCAAAGTTGATTAACGGAACTCTTTATTGTTGGTTGGTGAAGGAGAACTGAACGTAGCTCAAGTTGAGTGAATCAATATAAAATAAAATATTTTTACTATTCTTATGTAGCTTGCCAAAGTATTTTAAAGTTTATTATTGATACATTCTACACACAAGGTTTTCACTGAAAATAAGTTTTATACATCATTAGACGATAGTCTACTTGTGCTTAAGAAAACTTATATTAGTCACTATATGAGAGTTTTTATAAATTGGTTTATTAAATAAACATCTTCCATTCGAAAGGATTTTATAGCTTAACTAATACACTATTCAACCCTCCATCTCTAGTGTGATTTATTGTATTTTAATATATGATATTTTTTTGTCTATTTTTATTTTTTCTTTGAAGCTACATTATATTTAAAAATTCAAAATAGGAGCTTTCATAATAAAGTAAAGTTTGTTTGATAAATTGGTTTTGCATACCTAGAGCTTTTATAAATTGTTTTTTTTTTACTTTTAAAGTTCTTTTTAAAATAAAGACCACATGGATAATGTGATGTGAAGTTGTTTTAGCTTAAACAAAGATTTGAGGTTCATGTCCTATGTATGCAATTGTGTTAAATACTTGAAAGGGAAGTTTTGTCACCCATACTTGAAGGATACATGTGCTCTACACAAAACAAAACAAAATCTAAATGATTTTTGGTTAAAAAGTTATTTAAAACTAATTGCCCCACTCAATGATAGAATATATTTATTTATAAAAATAAAAAAAATATTATGTAAAATTAATTTAAGGATAAACTAAAAGTGAATGACATAGAGAATACTTGCGGTAATCAAGAGTGACAAAGTAAAATTCATTTGTAATCAATTGTGATTAATGAAATTCTTTACCATTTGTGAATGAGAACTTAACCTAGCTTAAGTTGAGTGAATTAATATAAAAGTTGAGCTATTACTCTAGCTAGCTTTTGTCATTACTTATTTATTTTCAGTTGCTTCTATCTTATCTTTGAATGCACAAATTGTTGTGAAAATTATTTTTGCAAAAATCTTTTGTTAATATTTTAGACGCTCTTGTTAAGAACATTTTATTTTTATATAAGTGATAAATTTATTTTGTGAAACTCTCTATCTCTTGAAAAAACTTTAAGATTTATCTAACATACTATTCAACTCCTTTGGTGTAAAATTTATTATTTCAATTAAGCTTATAAGTTAGCTAATTTTAACTTATAAAAAAATTATTTGATTTTATTATTATTTTTCTCCTAAAAATACTTATAAATTTTTTTATTTAAGTAAGTCCTGATTAAAATGTTAATTTATCGAGTTACTGATTAAACTAGTGATTAAACCACATAAAAACCAATATATATTTATTGAATATGTAAGATTTTGTGTATAAAATACACATATCATGCATATATGTTGTGGTGGTTAAATTTATTTTAAGCACCGCCAACGTGAGTGTGTGACTCCTATTTTGGACCAGACCAAATGACAGAATGTGTCCAATTTAAAACCGACTTATACAAATATATTGCAATGCAACTCCTATCTAAAAAGTTGACAGGACCAGTCACACTCACACCATACTGAATCAAAATCAAAGTATGGTTACCAACCAATCTTAACCTCACCTCGCTTAATTAGTTATATGACTTAGGATATTGGGCAATTTGTTCCCGAATTGGTTAATCTGCTTTTGAATTGATCAGTTTAATAATGATTTGGTTAATCTTATCATATAGATTAGAACATTTTAGCTTTGGATCCATCAATCTTATCCTTTTATTGGTCAATGTAATCATAAAATAATATAAGGACACAAAGCTGAAAGGTTGGGGACCTGGGGTTATTTGCTAAGAATGACAAAAAAACTGAAAAAGAGTTCCTTCTCCTATTTATAGGTCGATATTTTACCTTTGCAATATCCATTAATACCTTTGAAAATAGCTTATAATTAATAATGCAAAATCAGTCCATTGATATCTTGTCATGTGTTGGATTTCATTTGACTTTCACTATATCTCAGTATATGTTGATTATCTTTCCCCCCCTTGTAATGTCCATATCAAAAACAATATGCCAAAAGACACTATATAACTAGTGCATGTCATACTACATTTTCCCCCCTTTAAAGCTTACAAAAACACATGATTGATTCTCGGATGTATTAACCAATTTAAAAGTTACAAAAACAGATGTGTTGATACCATCATACAAATGCAAGTGAATTATTATATTATGTTATTCGTTTTTTTATTCTTTTTATTTATTTTCCAAAATTCAATATAATATTAATTATTATCTCACCTTCGATTAATTCTTTAACAATTTATATAATTAATGATTATAAATAAGAAAAAAATAGTAAATATCATATTAGAAAGTTAAAAAATATTTTAATTCTAATACAAATAGAAATATATATTAGTATATTATTTAACTTATACGCTATCTTTTAAAATGAACGTATGAAAAATGGAGTAATTTGTAAAATTATAGCACCATAGTTATAAACTTAAGCAAAGTGAACAGACATTAATGTCAATAGCAAGTGATAATATCTATAATTTTATTATCCACAAATGTTATTATTGAACCCATTCATAATTATTTCCAAGCTAGTCAAGCGACAGAAAAAGAAAGTTCTGGTAAACCTATATCATTATCACTATATGTATACATACATTGCAATTTGAATGATTTCTTCATTATTAAATAAGGAAGTTAAGCAGTTCGATAATGAAGTGAGTTTTAAAAGTGTAACATAGATCTTGGAGGACAATCGACGACCATCTACCATAACTTGTTCTAACTAAATTAGTTCACTTTAATGATATGATAGTTAACTTAAAAATCAATAGACTATTAGCATATCATTAATTATAATAGTTATTATTAATTATTTATATGTTAATTTATTGGTCTACTACATTTTGTAAACACTGTTAAGTTTACACTAAACTGAATGCAAGTTTTAATTCATGTTAAATAATCTAAAATCTAAAATTATGTTTAAATATCAACTAATGTAATTTTAAGTAAATATTCCCATAAACTGAATGGCTATCCTAGAAATGATACAAGCTGTGATTGTGGGGGCAAAAGTTAAAATGTGATCCACAATTTTAAGTAAATTTTCACATGTTAAAATGAATAAAGACACAAAATTTACATGCAATAAAAATGGTTACATTTGAATTTGTTTTTTATAGGCAGATTTTGAATTTGTTGTGTTAGAATGTCAATTCAAACATAAAATTAAATTATTTATTTTAATTCAAAATCAATTTTAGTTTCAGAATTAATATTAACATGCTTGATTATGTGAGAATTCACATCAAAAGTAAGGCAAAAACATATTTAACATAAAATTATACATTCTAATGCATAAAATGAGAAGAAAATTTCAGTGCCTAAAAATTCTTTTGAGCTCTTTCAATTTTGATCCAAAGCATTTCTATAACACGTTTCCAAACATATTATAAATAATTTTTTGCATTAAATAAAAAATTGTGCTAAATCAATAACTTACTTTTAAAATAATAATATAAAATATAAAAAAAACTATATCACTTCACCAAAAATCAATTTTTGCAATAGTCGCTGAATAATAGGGCGTCTATTCAACTTCAACGGTACTCTGCAATGGAAAACTATAGAAAAAAAAAACTTTTTGAGGGCAACAAGGTAATTTCATGCAAATACTGTCGATTTCGAAAGACAACTATGTTTCTGATAGCGTCACTATGTTGCCATTTGTCAAATTTTTGTGAAATCCCGGTTCTGCCCTCATTATTTTCTCACAGTTCCGAAAATATTTCACCCTTTTTTGTGATATTTGTGTGTGAAGAAGAATTTGGAAGTTGATGGTCCCTTCTGAGTTGGTATCCAAAGAAGAACAACAACGTTGGATCCTGTCTCACACACACTTCCCTCTTTGTTTCTCTTTGGAAGCCATTGAAGCTCTTCTTCTTCAGAACCCCATTTTCTAAGTTTTCTTTGCAATTTGCAACTTACCCTTTTCCCTTTTTGGACCCTGAAGCATGTTTTTGAAGCAAAGCTTGCCTTTTTAAGTCACCAAAGTCTAACTCCATTTTGAAACTTTGTTTTTTCCCTTTTTGGGTATGTGAGCTTAGCCTCACTTTAGAGACTCAAGTGTGAATGTGTGATCCCTGAGAAAAGAAAAGAAAACCCAGTTTCTGGTTTTTGGTTTGGTTTCTCTCACAATGAACTCTTCTACTAGGTTGGATTCAGCTGTGTTTCAGCTCACACCAACTAGAACCAGGTAATAATAGCGTCTGTTACCCCATTCATCAATGTATTTTTGATCATCTTGTTTTATTTATTTATTTATTTATTTATCATTTGTGCCATTTCTCACCACAAATAGAAAACAAGAACTAAAATTAGCGTGTTGATTTTGTGTTTTTTTAAGCACTTGGGGTATTTGATAGTCATAATAAAGTGATTTAAAATGGAGTTGACTATCTTTTTAGAAGTAATGATAGCTTGAGTTAGAGGACTATGATTCATTTAGTGATTCGGTTCATTTTACTTCGAAGTGTGTTGAAATGATTGAAGCCAACGTGATTTTTTTTTAAACTAGAGTGTGTTATCTTCCAGTTATTTATAAATGTTGTAGCTGATGTGGGCACTTTCATCGGTGGTTAATTTGTTATGTGATCACTATTGAAGTTCTTTGGATAGTACAGT
Organism: Glycine soja; assembly: GCF_004193775.1. Classification (NCBI taxonomy): domain Eukaryota; kingdom Viridiplantae; phylum Streptophyta; class Magnoliopsida; order Fabales; family Fabaceae; genus Glycine; species Glycine soja. The sequence continues at coordinate 428,539 of NC_041011.1, forward strand.
TGCGTAATGTGTTGCTTATAAGCTTCAGTACTAGAAGAACTTGAATTTAAGAAATGGGCTACTAACAACTGAGGGAGTGTATGTTATTTTTACTAGTGTTTTTTAGGTCACTAATTGATCTATACTAAAGCTCATCCAAAACGATGGTCATGGGTATTTTCTGCTTGACTTGTTGATTTGATTTTTCACCCTCCTCTCTATATCTAAATCAGGTTTGACTTGTTTATAACTGTGAATGGAAAGAAGGAGAAAGTCGCGTCGGGTTTGCTCAAACCATTTCTATCCCACTTGAAGGCTGCTCAAGATCAAATAGCTAAGGGTGGTTATTCAATTGTTCTTGTGCCTGAGCATGGCAGTGACGCCTCATGGTTTACCAAGGGAACAATTGAAAGGTGTGGCTAGTTATCATAACTTGTTATTTTGTTAATTATTCCTATTAATGTATTTTGGAAGTTGGAATTTGAATTGTCACTGATCTTTTGTTTAAATATGCTTATTCAATGTTGTCATTTCTTCCAGTACTCAACATGGATCTAGTATGCCGTTTTGGAAGTACTGTTTTTGGTGTAATATGTTCTTCAAAATTCCTTTTTATATTTCTTGTGTTCTTACTCTTTCAAAAGAAGAGGGAAGTACTGGGGAAATACAATGAAACCATGCCTTTGAAAGTTAAACACAGATTAAATGACTTGCAACTCTAAGGTTGGAAACTTAAAGTTTGTCCTCTTACAAATGATTCATGGTGAGATTCAGTTGTATATAAATTAGCATGCTGAACTAATTTCCTCTGCTTCTGTAGGTTTGTTCGCTTTGTTAGCACTCCTGAGGTATTGGAACGTGTGTATACTATAGAATCTGAAATTGCACAAATTGAAGAGGCAATTGCAATTCAAGGAAATAATTCTATAGGGATTAGCTTTGTAAGTAAATATCTAACAATTTTCAAATTCAATCACCGCAATTAAAGGTCTGTTTAAAGTAACTTGTATATCTGCAGGTGGAAGAATACCAAATAAAACATGTGGAAAGCATTGAAGGTAATTTTGAAAGAACTGGTACCTCTATTGCAAATTATTATTGTGTAAAACTATTAACTAACTTGTATTCAACAAATCTGGATATATTTAAAGCTTTGCTGAAATTTATTACTGTTTGCAACTAAAAAGACTTGCTGCTTTGCTCAGGCAGGAAGACTCAGCAGGATACGAATGAGGAGAAAGCTATTATTCTTTACACGGTTAGAAGGTCTTGAATACCATATTCTTATATTGATTTATTATTTTCTAATGTCTGTGTGCATATGTGCCAGTCTGATACACTGCCACCTGAAACAAATGGAAGCACCAAATCGGAAGGAAACTCAAAGTAAATTCTATATCTCTTCAACTTTTTTTCTTCTTTTCTATGATCATCCAGTAGGAAATTTTAGTTGACAACTGTGTATGATTAATATAAAATGCTCCAAGTGTTAAGAATAGTCCCACATCGGGTAATTCATGAACATGATAAGTGCTTATATAGCTGGGTAGACCACCCCCTTATGAACCGGTTTTTAAGGGGACCTTTCGGATGCCTTTGCTGCACTATAAAATTTAATATGGTATCAGAGCCATATTCTGCTTCTGTCCGGTGGGTGCCGCCAGCCCTCGCTTTGTGGTGACGAGCCCTGGCTCGAGGGGGCGTGTTAAGAATAGTCTCACATCGGGTAATTCATGAACATGATAAGTGCTTATATAGCTGGGTAGACCAAGTGCCCATGGCTGACCTGAATTTCACACAATAAATTTTTTATCTAATTCTATTTGGGCTTTGTAACATCTGCTAATACATGAATTGCAATTGGGAACATTGGAACAATTGATTCCTTAGTGACTAACTTCTACCCTTGTTTTCTTCCCCTTGCTTTTTGCCCTATGATAAGGTTTTTGTTGTTGTTGTTGTTGTTGTTGTCATCTTATCTTTCTTTATCAACATGATAATATGCTATCTTGAAATCTTCAGGTCTTCTCTTATCTTTATGGATGGATACTGTGATTGCCAACATTTTCTCTGGCAAACAATTTAATAAATTTCTCGTACTTGGGGTTGACCTTCCACCCTTTCCAACGAGGTTCTCTACAATTCATCACAAGGACTCCTTATTGAATTTAGTGGACTAATATTAGCACTTTAATATATGATAAATGAAGTGACATTGACTGAATTTTTGTTATAAAAATTAATTAAGCTAACATCCAAACCTTATTGTGTAGTTCACATATGTAAAAGCGGTACTTTTTAAAATGTTGTACTCATTGAGCATCTGTTCGTTGTGTAAAATTGGTTGTTAACATCTGTGTTGTATTGTATTCCCTTCTTTATGTATTGTTTTAGAGTTCAGCTTTTGAAAGTCCTGGAGACACGTAAATCTTTGCTGCAGAAAGAGCAAGGAATGGCATTTGCACGTGCTGTTGCTGCGGGTTTTGACATCAACTACATGCCAGCTTTGATGTCATTTGCTGAATGCTTTGAAGCATCATGCTTGATGTAAGAATAATTATCTTTCTTAACCATTTTTCACCTTAAATAATGGTTAGTGAGATGTTGGGTTCTTGGTCAATTGGTTGATAACATATATGTGATTTCTGGATGATATTGCTGATTCTAACTTTGTCATATTTCAGGGATGCATGTAGAAATTTTATTTCTCTATGGAAAAGAAAGCATGAGAGTGGCCAATGGCTTGAAATTGAACCTGCTGAAGTGACACCCAATCGTGCTGACTTCTCTGCAATAAATGCATCAGGTGTCACACTTTCCAATGTGGTTACTACATCCCATACTGAAATGGACTCGGAAAGTAATGGGAAAACTAATTCAGGTACCAGACAACTCCAGCACATGTGGACTTTTATATTTGTGCACTGTTTGTGACTTAGTAGTGCATACCTTTATTTTAACATAGGGCTAGAAGTCATTGAAAGGATTGTTATTTTTTTTTAGTGGATTAAGGGGAGAAAATAGTTGGAGGAAGATTCATTGGGGATATATGAAAGAACAAAGGGTGGTTTGGAAGCCATACACAACTCTTATAGTGGGTTGTAGGAGGTTAGGTGGTAGCTGTTTAGGTTCTGTGAACAATGCCTGCAAATATGGGTTTAAGGGTTTGCCAATTTGATAAATTTTATCTTCTATGATTAATGGAAAGAAGAACTAACTGGGGTTTTATCGAATAAAATTGTTAATTCTGCCTGCCAAGAATTAGGAATACTAGATCTGAGCAAATTAGAAAAATTCCTGATGCCTAAATTTCCTCTCCCTTAAAAATGTACTAACATTATTGTTTACACATTTATAGATGTGTTTTCAATGGACAGACAACCAACTGCAGGCTACCAAGATAATGTTCAAGGTCATTTTCCAAATAATGGGTTCTCCTCTTGGCCTGTTCATTCTTCCCCAGGTGCTTTACCAATGTTTCAGCCATATCCAGTTCAAGGGATACCCTACTATCAGACTTATCCAGCAAACAGCCCATTTATGCAGCCAGTTTGTTCAACACCAATAGGACATAGAAGACATTCCATGGATAATGGACAGCTTACAGAATCTGAAATTCGGGACGAAATGGATATGGAGAGGGAGCGTTCACTGACTGGAGAACGACGGAAGAAGGCTGGCCGATCCAGCAGACAGAAATCTGGCATGGTGGTCATTCGGAACATCAATTACATAACGAAGACAGAACGATCTTTGGGCAGTGGGTCATGTTCAGATTATTCCTCTGAAAGTGATGGAGATAAAGTTTCTTATGAATCAGTTAAGACCTCAAAAAGAAGAGGATCCAGTGACAAATCTTTTAAAAGGTTGAATTCATCTGATAAGGAAGTAACAGACTCTGGGAAAGATGCTGATGAAGGACAGTGGCTAGCATTCCAAAATTGTTTACTGAGAGGAGTAGATGAAGATAGACGGGCCATTGACCAAGGCCAGTTTGATCAAGTGAGAAGAAAAAAACATGTTGCAGTCAATGATCCTATAGATTTTACTGAGCAGAATAGGCATGAAGCTCAAGGAGGTGGAGCCATAGATATGCATAGCATTAGAAAGGGATTGGCCTGCATGCCTAGGTCATCTAATGATGATTTCTTGTTATCTAGGTCAGGACAGTCTGTTAATGGTAATTTACATTCTTCCTCAGATGTGGCATCTGTCAATGGACAAGATTGTTCAAGCAATAAATTGGAAAGGAAGTTGTTTCATGATACGAACAATGACTCATATATAGTCAGAGTCAAAGATTCAGGAAATTTTGAGAGAAATGCTATTGACATGGACTCCGAGTTCCCTAAGGTGAATAGGAAGGAAGAAAAGACTTCCAATTATCAGCCAGATGAATTGAGTTTGATGCCTGAACGAGGAGCAGAAAAGGGGTCAGTGGGTTATGGCCCTGCCTTAGACTATGAAATGCAAGCTCAGGCTGGAAGTGGTGCTTTGCAAGATAAAAAGAACAAAGGTTTATTGGCTCACACCAAACCAAGATCTAAGATGTTGGATAAAAATCTAAAATCGAAATCTACTCCAAATAGTTCTGATGTAAAAAAGATTGTTGGGCCAATAAGGAGAGGAAAGACTAATAAACCAAGTCCATTGGATGAAGCAAGAGCACGTGCTGAAAGACTACGTAACTACAAAGCTGATCTCCAAAAACTGAAGAAAGAGAAGGTAATCTATATTCCCCTACCTACTAATCTCCCTTTCCCATTTTCTTGTTTGTATTGCCTATGCGTAGCATAAATTTGAAGTAAACTTAACATTACTTTAGTATGTTTAACATTTAGATTAATAAGAGATTCATGTTTCAAGGTCATTCATATGTTTCTCAAATCTATTTATTTCTTCTCTTTTATTTATAATAACTAGGAAGAGGAAGAGATAAAACGCCTCGATGCTTTAAAAATGGAGAGGCAAAACAGAATTGCTGCCAGGAGTAATTCAGTTGCTACCAAATCATCCACACCACCACAGAAAACCAAGAAACAGATTCCAATGAAATTTTCACCTAGCTCTTATAAAGGATCCAAATTTAGTGATTCAGAGCCGGGTTCATCCTCACCCTTCCCAAGATTTCCCATCAGAATTGCTTCTGTTGGATCCAGTGATTCTTCAAAAGCCCCGAAAACCAGCAGATTGAGTACTCTAAGCCACTCAGCTACAAACAAATTAAGCCGATCTGCACCTTCTCTGCCCGAATCTAAGCAAGAGAAGGGTGATGGTACATCTGATACTAAGGCATCGATGGCAAGACTTAGAAGATTGTCAGAACCTAAAATCAGTACCATTCGTCATACTTCCTCAGTCTCTGTTAAACCACGAGGTTCTAGGACAACTTCAGTGACTAAAGCAGCTAATGAAACTGAGATCAGAAAGATTTCTGCAATTGTGAATCATGATAAAAGCAAGACTGCGACCCTTCCCGAACTAAAAATTAAAACACCTAAAGCTAGCAGCATTGTCCAAAATAAATCATCAATTAAAGAGAGGACACAGAGGCTAAATGTTAACAAATCTTCTATGAATTCTGAAGGTACTATGCTAAAGAAAAATGAATTTGGAATTTCACCTATAGATGATGAAGATGATAATCCTATAATTGAAAAGACTGTTGTAATGCTTGAGCGTGAAAAACCTTGTGCCCCCAATATTAAAAATGACAAGTCAAAAGAAAAAACAGGGATACCAAAGAGACAGTATGACAATGATAAAGTGAAGGAGAAACCTGAGACAGTGTCAAGTTATGTTGCTGTTCATGCCCCAGTTTCAGTAGATATGGAAACCTCGGAGAGCAAATCACATGTGCAACCCTTATCATCCAAGGTGTGTTTTCATAAATTTATTTATAGTTAACTGTTTTGATAGTTTATACTCTTGTAATCAATCAGTATGCATAAAAGAAAAAAGACCATGAACTATTTGTGAATGTTCTGTCTGTCTGACAGCATATGATCTTTTAAACTAATAACAGTAAATATGAAATATTAAAAAAATTATAGTGACATGTTTTTTGTGTGAGGCTTGAAACTGCAGCTAATATGTTTCCTCTAATTTATGTTTGGTGAAGCACAAGCATGTACCACCAACTTTACATCCTTTTTTTAGATTGTGAAAGTGACATTATAGCATAACATCAAAAGCAGGTACACTTTTTTAAAATTTTGTTTTTCTACAAACTCTTGTAAGATATTTTGTGGGGAAGAGAAATCTATGTTCAATTCTATGATTAGGATAAATTTGCTGATATTTAATTTTTAATTTCAGGAATGATATGTTATTTTAGACCTGTAAGTGTATGGGCAGAAATTGTTAATTTGATTTGTTATCATTGACATGCCTGCAAGAAAATGTTAATTTGATTTATTGTTGTTGACATTCGTGTGTTGTAGTTGTTTATCTGAATTCTCCATGCATGAGATAACTTGTTATACATCAGTTAATTTTGAATATATTTTCTTCCGAAATCAGGTTAAAACAAATGATACAGGGAAAGAGCCTTCAAAATCATCTAGCATTCATATTACTGAGGAAACATATCATGCCCCGCATGCTCGAGTGTCGTCTTTGGAAGATCGTTGTTCACGAAACTCTGAGCATGGTAAAGCACCTACCACAAGCTTGGACAGTGCATCAATTGGTATGGAGACTTTTAGATCACTGGTGTCTGATTCCAGAAACTCAACACTTGAGAAGATTCCTGAAGTGATTGAGAAGCCTCAGGTAAAGGAATCATCTAAAGGGTTGAGACGGCTGTTAAAATTTGGAAGAAAGAATCACGACTCGCCTACTGCTGGACGCAACATGGAATCAGATAATACCAGTATTGATGGTTCTGAAGCAAATGAGATTGGAACTAATGGTTCCTCGAATGAAGGTAGCATGATCTTAATGGCAACCAGCATATTACTATAGTAGTATATATTAGGAATTACATTTTTAGAGAACTTTCTGATATATGGTACACTTTCACTTCAAACAGCTCTATTTTACAAATCACATTGTTGATACCATGATCCATACAACACTCAAAACCTTGTGTTCCAACCAATTAGTTTAAACTATTAATCTAAAAATATCAAACACAACTTTGATGAGTAAGGACTAAACTGTGGACTCCAAACCCATTAGTTCAAAGCTGCCAGTACCTAAATGAGTTCATGAATCTCCCTCCCCCAATACCGAACACTGACATACACACTCCTTTCCCTTCAGATTTTTTGTCATTTAATTTAAAGGCCATAAAAAAGTTAAATATATAAACCATTTTGGTAACATCAATCTATAGCTTTGAAGATTCAAGATTATAACATACAGCATAGCATCTCATAAAATCAATTTTTTGAAATAAGTAATGTATTCTCTGGCATATGCATTTACCTAAACTGCATTGCATGTTGGTTAAACCAAAATCATTCTAGTTGCTGTCATGGATGGCCATATTGATCTGGTATTGACTTCACTTGCACCAACATTCAGAAATGGTTTGCTTTCTCAATACTAAAAATCGCAAGTTACTTGAGAAAGTATAATGAACATAAACCATGACTAGAAAATGTCAATCATTGAGTAAAAACTGTTGACTAAGTGAAAATCCAAGGTGCATTTGGCTTGTTTTCTGTTTTCATTTTCAGTGGATATATTTTTGCTAATAATTACAAAATGAGGCATTGTTTTCATTTTGTTTTCCATTTTCAAGAACTTACGCAGGGAACTGCAACATCATTTATTTATTTGCATCGCTTCCATTGTTCTTGACAACACTGGAATAAAGTGAAAATAAACACAACACATCCTGAATAACTGTTCCTATTTTGTTTTTCTTTTAAAAAAAGACATTATCATCTAGATATAGTACTAGAAAGTTATAGCTTTTGCTTTGTCTTTTAATATATTCATCCTTGCTCCTTTATAAAATGCCTTGTGATTATTATTGTCATGTGACCAATTGATAGAAGGTCAAACCATATTGTGTTTTATCTGTAACATATGACTGATACTCAAGCTGACCATACATTGGGATTTGCTGTGTTGTCTTAGTTCATACTCTGAAGAATTTGATCTCTCGTGATGATACTCTCACAACCAGTGCAACTCCTCCAAAGTGTAAGCACTTGCTCAATTTATTCAAGTGAACTTGAATAAACTCTTGCTTTATCTTATCATCTAGATTCCTATTAATATTCTTAGTATGGAACATGTTTAACACATCATTCTTATGCAGCTTCTCGCTCTTTCTCCTTGTTATCGCCATTCCGAAGCAACAAAGGAAAAAAGATAACAATGGCCTGACAGAATTTATGCTGTTACTTAAGGTTGACACAGTGATCATTTACTTGATTCTTTTAATTTAATTTTATTTTTCTTTTTTGGGGGCTTCAATGGTCCTGTGTGTCTAGCACTCTAGCTGAAAATATTTTCCTGTTGGAATCCAGCTCTTAACCAAAAGCAATTTTAGGCCCTCTTTTTGATAGCCCTTTTGAGCTTACCTTCTCAAATTTATTGGAAATCTAGATGGGGAGATTGATTCTGAATCCTTGAGGAATTGGTTGGTTCAGCATCTGGTGATGTAAATTGTGCCACTATATGTTTTGACATTAGGAAAATCAATTATCGTACTTTTCAATGAAAAAGAAAAACAAACATTTCAACGTAAAGTTTTGGTTGACATTTACTTGGATACATATTCAATTATGTTTAATTGTTCAAAATTGATTTTATCCAACTTTAGATGGACCTTAACACTTATGTAATCTTGATGATTGCCACAATTTATTCGATCCTAAGGAATCATGAAACATTAGACTATATTGGTGACATTTGTTTCTATGTTCTGTAATTACATTTTTAAGAACAATATCTTTAGGATAGGGTTGTTTTTCATTTTAGTCTTAGTTGCAAATCATCAAGTCTGTTTTTCAATCTTAGCCACTTCATCACTTAATAGTTAATAGAGAAAAAAAATTTATAAAGGAATAAAAAGTTTTTAATAATCAAAATAGGAATTTATTTAAAAGAACAAAATGAGAATAACCCTTTATCGGCAGTTGGAAGTTGTTGACGACATAGTTTTCACTTTTCAGGTGGTTATCACGATAATTTGTTTGAACCGTTGCAAGCAATGCATGGCCTAAAATAATTTCACATCCTGTTTTAATCTTTATGGATCAGGTTAAATCCCTTTATAACTTTCAATGTCCTTTTAAAGAGTTTTATTAATAAATGCTTTTTTTTTATATGAGTTTGATGGATATACATTCTTATCGTAAAAACTTATGTTGAGTCACCGTTGGTATTACTTGACTTTTAAGTTATTATAAAAATCAATAAATTTATTATATAATGTAATAACTAAACTAACTTGACGGTAGTTTTTTTCTTATCCGTAATTAGATAATAATTTTAAATTATTTTAAGTGAATAAGGTATTTTCGTTATTAATGAAATGCTATTAAGTGATTAGTTAATGAAATAAAAACATTAAATAAAAGGCACAAAAATTTGGTCAGCATTAAATAAGGGACATTAAATGTTTCTTAATTAGATATCTTAACAGCATTCACTCATTAGCAAATCTTGATTAATTTTTGGTCGGGATAAAATTTGTGAATCCATACCTTGTGAAAAACCTCATATACTTGTGGTGGTTCTCCCATCATTGGAGGTTGGGGGAGTTTGAATGTTTTTTTTATCATGTTATTAGTACAAAGTATTTGTCGGCTTTATGAATGATTAATTTATATTAGAAAATCTAACTGACTACCTTTGGTGGAGTTTTCTCCTCCATTTATATTTTTTCTAGTTACCTTTGGTGAAATTTTTCTTTTTCAATCATTTTTTTTCTATTTACAAGGCTTAAATTTAGAATCTTACTTAACATGATTAAATCCAGTATCACTCGGATTAACAAGTTATTGGTTTTGAGTGCCTTTTATGCTATAAAATGAGTAAGGGGGCTTAAATGTTATATAATCCGACTAAACTTGCTATATGTCATGAACAACCCTCGTTACATGTTGACATGAAATGAAGTTTTATCACCTAGACATAAAATAGGACAACTTAAGGGATATGTTAGGCATAGAGAATTTTCTCATAATAATTTTTACCTAATAAAAGTTAAATAGATGTTATGAATTTACACTAATAGTATGATGTATTTGATGTTAATATACACATATTGTTATTTAATAGCATAATTTTCATTAGATAAATTAAGACTATATTAATGAAATAATTGATATATGACATTTTATTTTTTTATTGTGTTGAATTACAAGGAGATATAGAAACTAAGCTCCTCATCATCACTAATCATTCCAAGAAAGTTAATACTGATTGATAATGCTGGGAGAAATATTAAGGTAGCAAGGTTCACTGAACTAGGGAGATGAACAATCTTTCTGAACATTAGTGCAAATCATGTCTAAGAACTCCAAAAAAAAGAAATACTTAATATTGTCATAAACGTATTGCTCATTAATGTTGGCTACTACTGCTGTAAGGATACACCAACTGTGCTGGCATGATTCAACAAAGCTTCAAGGTTACCCTTATGGTGAGGAATCAGTCAAAGCGAATGATTAAGCATGAAATGTTGCTTTTGCTCATCCTAATCAAGGCTTCCTTTGCCAAGCACTCAGCTGCTTCTTGTGGATCCTCTATGTGCCTTATAAGATTCACAGCCTCTTGATTCTTCATCACCTGCAAACATACATTGAGATTCATGATCTACTATTATATTTTTTCCTTATCTTTTTATTTTTTTAAGAAAGAGCAAATTATACTGATACTCTGTATGGTTTCTTAAAAATTCACATGTCACCTCTACTTTTTTAACTCTTACACTAACTCCCCTTATATATAGAGGATACACACTAGTGTAATGTGTTTCTTGGATAATGGATAACATGGTGTACTGTGCTTCAAATAATTCAGGGGAGTTTCTTTTAGCATTAAAAAGGTAGAGACATGGTGTGAAATTTCAACAAATCATAGAGGGTGTCAGTGTAGTTTGTCCTTAAAGAAACCATTCTAATGACCAGGAATGCAAAGTTACGTATTATTCTAGGAATTACCTCCCATATGCCATTGCTTGCTAAGATTAAAAACTCAGTATCTGAATCGATTCTATCACCTCCCACCACAAGTTCTGAGCCTTTAGAATGCTTTGTACCTTTTGTATTGCCTGATTCACATGCTATCATCCGAACTTTTGGTGCACATGCATAGAGCATCAATTATAGATGTGTGAACACTTATGGATAAACAAAAAGAACCAAAACTTGTGATTCTTGTATAGCTGAAATTCCAATTGAATTCTAAATAATTAAGGAAAAACAAGCTAGTGCTGTGTAGCAATTTTGTTGTATTATACAATTGCCTCTTTCAAATGAGTGTGTAGTCTCACTAATAAAGTAATAATGAAAAAAAGATGAGAGTGATTTATACCTGAAAAGAGTCTGCGATACCAATGTCTCTTGGCTGATGATTGATTGTATCTGCCAGTTGTCTGATAAGCTACACCATTTCTGCACAAAACAGTTCTGTAATCTCCCATGTTGACTATCACAAGCTTTTCTCCATTGATCACCATCACTGATGTTGAGCCTATTCTGCATGTCTCCAGCTCCTCTGGCTTGTGTGCCTCTCTGATCTTTGTTTTTACACCTAGGTAAGCTCTCTTCAGTGTTTCTTTGGTTTTTCTCCTCATATGACACTAACATGTAATTAAAACATCAGAAGCACAAAAGAGGTCAGAAATATAGGAGAAAATGGGGAAGTTATGCGATAATCTAGGGACAATCCTTTGGTGTACTATCATAGGTATTTTTTATATTTTTTTTCTTTCAAAAATTAGAGTTTTATCTTGTATAAAATGGGAAAAATTTAACCTTTTTCCCTTTCTTTTTATTTTCTAACAAAATCTTACTTTTTATTCTTTTTTCTTTCCTAAAGCAAATATACTTTAAAAGCATCTATGGCACTGCACTTAAGTTTTGTCCTCTTGATCTACCTTTGACTATAAATGTCAAGGTTGAATTTGTAAATATAATAAATGAAAATATGCCATTGTTGAATATATGTATCTAGCACTAAGTTACATACTTGCATGTTTTCCCCACGCCCATGTTTTTTTCGCTTATTACCAAACTACTTCAAAATGGAGAGTTAAAAACAATAAATCATAATGCATTATTGCATTTTTGTCCCTTTTACTGATAAAAGAAGTGCCCCGACAACACGAATAATCAAATCAAGCAAACATCAGTATATTTTTATTGTCCTCCTGGGTCCCTCTTTTCAAAATACCTGAGTTTACATTATCTATCAAGGGCATTCTAGAGGGAGCAAAATTTATCCTTTACTGATAAAAATGCATTCACATTAGTTGGATGAGACAGAATTTGTCACAAGAATTTTAATGGAAAAATAATATAGTATAATCACCAATCATGAGCATTATTGGTTTGGTTCAGCAAAGTAGAGAGGTATACTGGAGAAAAGTTGACACAATATTTGATTGATTACCTCTTTGAGCTTCTTGCCAAAGAAATGGGATTGCATATACTTGGTAACTTCATCTCCAACTACAGTATCAAAGATTCCAAAGTACCACAGTTCTGTGTGATCCATTTGCTCTCTCTGTATCACAACTGAATCGAAGTTCGAGTCATCAGAACCACCTTTGATTACATGATGCTCCACCACATGATGACCATGTGATATTGGAATCATCCATGAAGGCTTGTTTGCACTCCATCTATTTCTCCTTCTTCCAAAGAAAAAACGTTTCACCCGGAATGCCTGCTCGAGTCAATGGAAAGATTACTAAATCATTCATATTAACAAGCATTTACCAATAAGACAAAACATAGATGCCCTTCCCTGAGTGCTATGGTGTTGTTTCTGTAATCAAGATTAGAGCTTCATCTTGGTAATTCGTGCAATAAAGATTTCACTAAATGTCAAAAAGGATTACTGATGTAAAACTCCAATTTTGATTAGAGAACAACCCCTAAAACACATACTAATAATATATCATGGAAAAGAAAATCTCCAAAGGGTCATGACCATTTTTTCCTAGTTAACATTTTCTTTACACCCTTGTATTATTTAGGCCTTTTACATGCTACTCAGATATCCATGCATTTCAAAGAACCACAATGAAACAGTGGAATAGGGACTTTACCTTAAGCTTGATATGAAAATCTCTCATTCCCATTTTTTTTTCTCTAACGATTTGATCGGACCCTTAGAGAATATGTGGCTTTTTCAGCAGATGATTGTCAGATACTACAAATTCAATATTTTCAGATAGAAAATAGATAGGACCTTAATTTATTCTTTTGGCTTTGTGGGTGCATATTCAATAGAGGTGTTGAGTGAGGTAGAAGTAGATGATCAATTGAAAAAATTAATTAGTTTTGATTATCCGTTAGGAGGAACTTTTGAATAAGAAGTAATCGAAAAAGAAAAGACACCAATTAGAAGAATCAAATAAACTCCGGGTCCTAGAACTACAAATAAACTCCGAAATATTAGATTCATTTTTGTTTGAGGATCGAAATATTAGATTTATTTAATTTTGACAGAATATTAGATCTATTTTTTTTAAAAAAATGTTTTATTTTATTTATTTATGAGAAACTGATTTAATATTATCCTTATCTCTCAATATCTGGATTATGGAATAATAGATAAATCTACTTTTTTTTATTTAAAGCAATAGACCAATCTATAATATATATATATATATATATATATATATATATATATATATATATATATATATATATATATATATATATATATATATTGTTCTATGGAATAATATCTCGTCACATTTTATATTTATTCTCTAAAAAAATATCAAATGAAATTGAATTATATATTTATCTTTTAAAAATATATAATTGATTGATTAGATTTATAATAATGGATATAGTAGATATTTTTACTGTATAAATGATTCTATCGTATGTCAGTCACAATAGATATTTACAAATGTAACGTGCTTTATAATTAATGATTAGTAGAAAATTTACAAAATTTAAGAAATATTATTATATTATACTTATTTATAATTAGTGATTAAATTTTCTATTAATATAATATCTATTTAAATAATTACCAATTCTAAGAATCATAATTGTACTTTCCTTTTAACAAATACTAATAATAATAGATATTATTCTACCCAATTCTGAATATCCCTTGTTAGCACGAGTTTTTAAAAATTTTATGAAATAATTTTTATAGTTATGGTGTTTTTAAATTTACAAATTTTAAGAATTATCATACTCGTTTATAATTAGCAATTAAATTTTCTATTAATATAAGCTCTATTTAAAGAATTATATATACAATTTATGAATTTTGAAAATATTTAATATATTATTATTTTATAACACATTGAGACTCAATTATAAGAATCATAATTATAATTTCCTTTTAACAAATACTTAATAGATATTACTCTACCAAATTTTGAATATCGCGTATTAACATGAGGTTTTTATAATTTTATGAAATAATTTTTATAATTATGGTGTTTTTTATTTCTAATTATGACAATTTTTTATACTGCTGAATCAATTATTTTATCAAATAATTTTGTAAATTTTAATATATTAATTTACGGGAAGTATGTATTATAAAGATATAGTAATGATAATGGTAATAATTTATTATATTCCTTTAAATATTAAAATAGTGAATAACGATGATGTTAATTGACAAAAATATTAAAAAAACGATGATGATAATTATATTTTGTTATTAAAAAAATTTTTTGATTCAAATTAATTGATAATTAATAATATTAACGTATTGTATCATTCAAAGTTATAACATACTCAAATACTCAAATTAAGGTAATTAGCAAAATTTATCATTTGAACATTCAAATAATAAATTAAATATATATTGATTTTAAATACTACAGTGACATAAATATGTATTGGATTTTTTTTTTCAAGGTAAATTTATATCTCTATTTTTTAAGTCTTTCTCAAATATATGCCATTTAAAGTTTACATGTTAATTTTTTATTATTTTTTTCTCTTTTCCAGATTTGAAGATGTGATAAAAGACTTGAAAAAAATTCAAAAGTAAAAAGAAATCTATTGTGCTGAAAAAACAACCTTGATAAAAAGAAGAAGAACAACAATAGAATAATTTAAAATATTATAAATATGTTTTAATTTGGTTTAAGTAATTATTAATAACATCGATCAATCATTTATAAAATATTTCAAGTGTATATTTGATTTATATCAATGGAAATGCTTAAAATCAATAAATGTATTTTTTAATTTTTTTTTTTTTTTTTTTTTGCTTTGGAATCAATACGTGTGTTTGTCAAATGATATTAATTCATTAATTGATTTATAATTATCTTTCTTATCACATCAAATTCTAGTTAAATTCATTCATTCTCGAAATATCAAAATTAAACTATAAATTTTATATAAACAAAACAATAAATTAAAAACTGACTTAAAATGTAAGGTTATATTTATTTTATAATTTTTAATGTAATTTCATCCAAATATGATATTTAAAGTTTACTTAATATTTTTTGTACAGTGTAGTATGAAAAATAAAGATATTTTATTTTGTGGTTAATGTTTTTTTTTAATAGTCTATATTGCAGCAGGATAATAACTCGTTTTAAAGTGAATAAACATGTAAAATGAAAATGTAAAAAATGAGTTTGTTGTTAATTTTTAAGAACTTAATTAAAATACTTTATAATTTTAACCAGTTTTAAATCAATAATAAATATTTACGTACTTCACACTTTTTTTCCTCTTTTGCTCAATGCAAACACATATAAACAGTAGTTGTAAATACTAAATAGTGTACCCCCCAAAAGAAAAAAGAAAAAAAGAAAGAAAGAAGGTCACTACCTCATTTAAACAAAACTGGTAATTTACCATCTCCTTGCCCCAAAAATAAATTGGAGTATCCCCTCGTAGGTTCTAATTTAACATGCTTAAACAAATAAGTGCTTGATTTTAAGTTTTTAACACATCACGGAACCTCAAAAAAGTAAAGTTCATAATTGCGTACCAAAACCATAGTAAGTTGATGCTATATTAGATGCAACCATTCAATATTCATCAGCATCTGCTCACTTTCTTTTCTCAAGTTTTAATGCGCAGTGCAACTGCTTGTCAAAATTATCTATGCAAAAGTTTGAAATCGATCAAAACCGTGCCAAAGATTTGAGATAATACTCGCTTTTATTTTGACATATCCAAATATTCCAGTTCATTTAAATAAATCAATACCTATTTTAAAAATTTGAGTAAATTATTGTATTATACTAACATTTCGTTAAATTTTTTCTTCATATTTCTCATTTTTTTTAACATCTATGTCAACCTCCTTAATTATTTAAAAAAACATCACATTAACACTCCTCATACATTATTTTAATGCTCTTAAATCATTCAGAAAAAATATTCTTTTTTTTTGCTGAATTGAGAAAAATACTAATCTGTATACATCTATATGAGAGGTTGGTGTAAATATTAAAAAATTATATAATTTATGTGTAGTTTTAAAAAATCTCAAAAAGTGTGTGTAATTTACTCTAAAAATTTAAGTATTTATTAAGCAACAATGCTTTTAAGAGCTTTTGTCTTTCTTATCCAATCATGTAGTTTCATGAACATTTTAAGCATTTAAATTTTATTTATATTTTTTCTTTCAAAGACTATTATTTAATTTTAATTTGATTTAAATCTCAATACATTAAAATAATTTATTAATATAATTTTTTCTTTAATTTTTATGTGATTATGTGTTCCTACTTAATACAATAAAATATTTATTATAGTCCTAAAAAAATATTATTCTCAATATTTATTATATACTCCTATAAATTTTTTCTTAATGTGAATTTAATCTTCTAAACTTTTAATTATTACAACCAAGTCATTTTGTCGTTTTTCTTTTATATAAAACCCTCAAATCATTCTATAAAAAAAGCCCTCAAATAATTCTATAAATAAAGGTCTAAAAAGAACATAGAGAAAAAAGGTTATACATATGTTAATGTAGAAAGTTTTACATAGGTATCCAGTTACAATCTATCATGTATGATAAGTTTGTTGATTTTTAAAATAATTATCTCAAAATAATTCAAACGGTAATTTATGATTGGATAACAGAGTAAAACTATTTTTGACGGTCAGTGTATGGATATTAAACTCAATTTTTCAACTATTTAAACATTTTAAATAAACTTTCAGCTTAAATATTTTCTTGAGTTTAATAAATTTTGAATAGAAAATGATTAGTTTCATAGGATCGGTTTATGAATTTTTTGCATCGCAGATAAAAAATAAAAATATTTACATAGGAAAATTGATTTAAAAAAAAACTTAAATACAATAACTAAAAACATGAAGGACATCATTTTAATTATAAAAGAATTAAGAATTTAAATTTGAGTATACAAAACTTATTAGATACTAAAAACACATTTTAATACCGAAAATACGATTTTATTCAATTTAAAGTATAGTCAACTGCTTGAACACGAGGTATATGAAGATACTAAAATCATTGCGACATGTCTCATGCCATGATTCTGACCAAAGTTAACAACTTAACAAAGCTAATTGGATTTCTAAAGAATAATTAAACACACAAAAAAATGAAAGCAAAAAAGAATAATAAATATTTATGAACGACTAACGAAAAAGTTTTAGAACAATAGTTATAGAATGACGTAGTACGTCAATATTAATGTTGCTTATTAAGGTGCCCCAGCAACTGATAACGATATTCTTTAATATCTACCTATGCATACCTCAATGCGAGTTGGGTGCCATTTCAATTATTTTAGGTACAACCATTTTAGTTATATATTTATTTTAGTTACTTATTTGATCAACAGAGAATCTCGTCACAGAGATTTGTTCCTTTTTTTTATTTGAATTGATTTTCTATTATTATATTACAAAACAGCATGATGCATATTGCACATAGTGGATCCAGAATTTTAGATAAGAATAAAATAACATCTCGAGAAAAAAAAAATGTGTACTAAAATTAATATGGTGTGTAGTAAAATAATATCTCGAGAAAAATATATTAATACGTGGTTTAAAGACAATGACGATAATATTAAATTTTGAAGTTGACTAGAAATAGATACCGCTATGCAAATGCATGTTATTTTGTAGTTGGTCAAAGTTTTTGTAAACTCTACCTTCAAAAAATGAAAAGTTCATGTGGACTCTCCAGCAGTCCAACTTTTTGGGCATGAAGCATTAGATCTATGATGTGAAATTAATATAATTTTATTATTTTTAATAAATTTTAATTAATAAAAAATATTTAAAAGAGTGTATTTTTATCATTTTAAATAGAAATATAAGATATTTTCTGCTTATAAAAATAATTATGAATTAGGCATAATAATTAAATTTAAACTTATAAATATTCATCTAATCCTGACTCAAATTTGAGAAGAAGAAAAAAGTTTTTGACTAGAGTTGAAGTCAAGCTTTTTTTATTATGCATAAAGGAGTCGAATTCAAAAATCAAGTTTGAGGATATGAAAACTTGCCCTCAAATTTGTTTTGCAACACACATAATAACTAAATAATAAAAGTAAACTTATAAAATCTATTAAAATATAATTTATTTCTTAAAAAAATGAATTTTTGTATGTGTTATTATTAATTTTATATATTATATAAATTAAAATATATTCAATAATTGTTGTATTCTTTTTTGGGCTTAGGCCCCGTTTATAAACTAAGTGGTCTTTCATCAACCATTGTTGGATTTTCTTTGGAACACACAATAATATCGTACATCTCATATTATGTTCCTACTAGATCCACCATGACTTCTCTACGTGAATTGTCGGTTATATCTTCTCAAAATCTCTTACTTGAGATCCTATGAGAGTCATGTCGTCGTCCTACGCCATTGCTCACACACTCACGATTCTTCTGTAAATCATTTTTATAGCAGCTTAAAACATTGTTATATGAACATGTAACCTAATCGCAATTTAGACAAAACTATAACCTGCTCTTTATCAATAGTATTGATTACCATAATAAAAATCAATATTCATAATATGCAATATTTTTCATTTCATTCAAACTTTTATAACAAAATATAAGAATCGATCAAAACAACAAAAAAATCGATTTTTTTATAACAATATTTTAAATTTTTTATAACACATTTGTATAACAATTTTTTAGATTTTTTATTTTTACAATTTTCGGTTTAAGCAATTTTTGGGATTTTTAGTTCGATCTAACAATTTACAAACAACTTGTTCAGTTTTAAACCCCCTAATCTTGAGCATGTTTTATTTTTCATAAAACCACTTAATATGGCTAAATTCCCTTTTGATTTATGATGTCGAAATTAAATATAACTTTCACGTGAAACTCACTTTTAACCAAAACTAAATTCATAAAATCAAGATCATCCCTAGTATACAAATGCTCCTCTTAATACTGAATTTAATTGCAGAATCTTGTCCAAGGTGTATACCACAACCATGAATAGCATTGTGTCAATTAACAGAGATAATCAAGGAGGCGATCAATTGAAGCAAGCTTATAATGATTTCAAAAGACAAGAAAGAAAAGGAATATATCAAAAACAAGAACATCTTAATGAGGAAAATTAAAAAGCAGTTCCAGCTCACATATTTGAATTTTAGCTCAAGGTTTTATAAAATTTCAAAAACCAATATTCAAACATCTGCAAGCAAAAGCCAAAACGGACCTGATATTCTAACAATGATATTGGGAGAACTAGCATCAACCAATAACACGAATGATTTCAAAATAAGCATTTCTAGGATGTCTCTCATTGATACATAAAAATTCATATAGCAACCAAAATGTACTAACTGAAGGAAATTCAAAACAAAATTTGAAAATTGAAAATTAGGCACTTTTCTTCAGCTTAGCGAGCTCTTGCCTAACAACAGCTGCCCTCTGCACAAATTAAACACTAGTATATTAGATTCAGCGTCTCCGAAGTTAAAATTATAGGATAACAACAAATAGAACAGACCCCTTTCTGTGTGAAGGGTAACACTAGTACACAACTAAATCAACAAAATTTTAAAAAAGAAACGAAAAAAGTATAAACATGTAGAATGAAACCAACCTTGATCTTTGCCAACATTATCTTGAACCTATCAAAGTCATTGAGGGATGCCCTCCTCTTCTGCACAATCAGTTTTCTGCCCCAAGAACTCTTCTCCCATCTGTTCTTAACATCT
This sequence comes from Glycine soja, assembly GCF_004193775.1. Classification (NCBI taxonomy): domain Eukaryota; kingdom Viridiplantae; phylum Streptophyta; class Magnoliopsida; order Fabales; family Fabaceae; genus Glycine; species Glycine soja. The sequence goes on from NC_041011.1 coordinate 448,850, forward strand.
GTTCAACAAGAAAACAAACTGATGAACAAAAAGAAATGCTTCCAATAAAATAACAATTTCTTCATGAAAACGTGTACCAACCAGCAGCCTCCATGGCTTGAATGAGATCCTTCTTCTTGGGAATCCTCTTAATATCAATCTTGATGTCAGTGAGCGAGAGCCTCTTGAAGTTCACTTGGGACCTCACCATGTCGGGAGCATCAACAAGAGCCTGTCAACAAATGGTAGAAAAATTATGCTACATGGTTTTGAAATCAAATACTCGAAAGCTGTAACATGCACATGCAACTTATCAATAATGTCTACACCTCTAATATTCAAAGGAATTTGATATTACTACAAGCTCAATTGATGAGCACAATGACCCAATTAAAATACAACTAAGAAAAAACAATAGCTTCAAAACAGAGAAATATAAAACAACAACAACAACAAAACTAAAAGCATCCATTAAAGTTGGCTGCAAGGTTGACCTCTATAACTCCAACGAAATTAAATATTATCACATTCCGGTTTAACACCAAAACCCATTGATGATTTTATCACACAAAATATACAAAGCCTTATGACCCAATTAAAATACTTTTAATCAATAGCTTCAAAAAGAGAGACAAATAAAACAGAAAAAATTTATCAAACTTATGACCCAATTAAAAAACAACTAAGCAGAACTAACAGCTTCAAAAAAACCTAAAACCACGGATCAGAACAATTCTTCTAGCAACAAAACCGAAGTCGATAATTTACCAACACCCAGATGAAAAAAATTATAATCTTTGCTCCAACCTCACGAGAAACCAAAACAAACAAAAGGGCGCCCACCCATTGAATCTAATCAAACGAAAAAAGTACTAAATCAGAGAAAGAAAAAAGAAAAAGGTCATACCCTATTCTGGTCAATGACATCGACAATGATCACGAGCCGCCCGTACTCTTTGCCATAGTTGATCTGAGCAACCCTTCCAATCTCAACGTACCTCTTGAAAGGCTGCAACACAGATTAAAAAACGAAAAACAAAATAATTTTTTTATTAGAACAAGAAAACCCAGATGGATGCAGAAACACGTAAGGGTTGAGAAAGTGCACTCACCATTTTTGGGTTATGGAGTCTTTCTGACGACTGCTGAGGAGGTGAAAGGAAGAGAAAAAAGATTAAGAGTTAGGGTTTTTGTCGACGCAGCAATTATAAAGGAGTGAGTTGAGATGAGGAACACACGCATGGGCCAAAACACAACAGGGTCAAGTGTTTATGTCTGAAAAATAAATGTTGGCTTTAAGAAAAACGGGTTTCAAGAAAGCCCGGCAGGCCCAAACCTAACTGAAATTATGATAAATTTAATTTATTTTTAAATTTGATTTTAAAAATATTAAAAACACACTCTCATACATGCTTTTTTTAATATACACTTATTATTTTAAATTATTCACAAATTATGTGAGTCCCACCTTAAATCTGATGTTATTTATGTTTTCAAATAATTTTTTATTAGTTTTTTAAAACTATTTGTTAACTCTCGAAGATTTCTCTTTTCATCGATAGTTTTTAATTCTTATTTCAATATACTTTTTAAAATTAATATTAAGGATATTTAAAACCTCATTCTACTTTTTAGAATAATATACTTATTACGAGATTTTTAAAATTAGTTTTTATTGATATTAAAATGTGAAGAAAATATCACACTATCATCTAAATAATTAAACTCGTCCTTAAAAGTATGATGTAATGGTAAATCGATCACTGATCAAAAATATAAATTTAATATTTTAATATAAAAAATATGACAAATTAGTCATACAGTTTAATTTGTGAGATAATTTTGTCAATCAGTTATAATATTTAATGATTAATTTGACAACATGTTGTATTTTTTCAAAAATTAGTTTGACGTTAAATTATAAATTTTTGGGATCAAATTGTTATTAAATTATCTGCATAACTAATTTGTTGTATTTTATATAATTAGGGACTAAATTTGAATTTTTTATCTTAAAAAAATCAATTTGTCAGCATCTCACATTTTTAGAGATAAATTTAACTATTTATCCTAACATCACACTTTATAATTATTTTAAATTGTTAAATGACTTATTTTTGTATATATATATATATATATATATATATATATATATATATATATATATATATATATATATATATAAATTCCTTTGAATTTGTTTCTGTTAAAGTTTTCATCCTTGTCGTTTACATTTTTCTATCAAATGATGATTTGCCATTAATTTTATTATTATGCCATTTTCTAGCGATTTGTAACCGCTAGAATTTGTTTGAAATTGACGACAAATAACCTTTTCATACAAAATACTCGACACATTGTTCATATTTCAAAGGTTCGTGGTATACACACCAACAACAATATCACAAATCAATTCAACAAACTCCAACAACAAAGGACCAAACCCAGCATCGCGTTGTCTCACTTCTCGCCTCATCCCATTGCCACCCACCATGCAAAACTTTGTCACCTTTCCTCTCCGATCATTGCCCAACCCTAAACCCAACTGCAAGCCTTGAATGTCGGAACAAAATCTTCACATGCAATTTCTTTGTGCGTGTGTTCAATGTAACATTGGCCCTCTCTCGGGTCTAGATCTCCTCCAAGGACTCGACCCAAAAAACCCAACTCCCAACCCTTTTTGTCCTCCTCGATGGCTCTGACGATTGGTTCAACATCACCATCAATGTACAATGGGACCTCGCCCAAGCTTCCTCACATGATTTTGGGTTGAATATGGATTTGTGGGTTAATCGATTTTGTGTTTGAATATGGATTTAATGTTGTGTAATAGGGTGAATTTGGATTAGTTTTTGGGGCTAATAATTTTTGTGCTTGAATCTCAATTTGGAGTGGGGAGTTAAAAAGCAATTTTTAAGGGCTTTTTAGCCACTAAAATATTTTTGATTCAGTCTAAAGACCTTGTCCAAACAATTTATGACACACTCTAACGATAAGAACTAAAACCTTAACGGAAGAAAACTTTGGGGACCTTGACTAGTCTAATAATATTTCGTTCAAGGTGGTTGCCAATTTATGGTTTATGATTTTGAAATGTTATTTCAAAACAAAAACGTGTTCAAGAAAATCAGTTTCTGAGTTGAAATTTTACTGGATTTTAAAATTGATTTTACCATTAACCACAAACAAAATAAAGGTTTTAGGATTGTGTGTTGGTTTTGTTTTACCCTAATTGAAAGTCTCTTCACTTTTCTCTATGTTGTTGTTCTCTTTCACGCCACTGTTGTCTCTCTCCCTCATGTCGCTGCTTTCTCTTGTGCGTGCTACTCATCCACCACTATTGTCATCTCCTTTTTGTCTCTTTCTCGCCCACCCACCACCACCATCTCTTCTTGCCCTTTGTCCTTCTCACCGACCACCGTCTCCTCTTGTATCACTCCCAAGATTTAAAATTGTCTCCCTTATTTGAGATCAACTTGGTCACATGTAGTTTTGGGATAGTGGTGCGATTCTGGTGGTGTAGGGTGACGATGTGACAATGATGGTGGTCAGGGAGGCGAGGTGTCATCGAGGAGGGAGGAGATAGGTGTCGCTAGAGAGTAATTGGTATTGAAGAGGAGGGATTTTGAGGTTGGATTTTTTAGGATTTCAAAAGTAGTTATCAAATAAAAATTAAAATTGATAACTCAAATATAAAACTGAGTAAAGTTTTTTAGAATTTCAAACTTATAAACTAAAATCATCTCGAACGGGATCTTAGTTAACTCATTCTTTTGTTTCTCAAATTTTAATTTAAAAATATTAATGTATTATATTTTTTAATTTAAAAAATATTTCTTTCTCTTTTATATTTTCCATATTTTTTCTATTCTCTGTCAATTACAATTTATGTTTAGTGATTTTTTTTATAAATTTGATGGTTATATATAATTTCAATTTTAATTTTAAATATTTTATATGATAAAATACAATAATATTTCTAAATTAAATTTGAAAAATAATGAGTTTTTAGTCCAAAATTCATTAAATATTAGTATTTTCATGTTACCAATATTGTTTTTTTTTATAAATCTCGTGACCAATATTTTGCAATGTAAAACAAATATTCTATTGAATTTTTAAATTGTATTTTTAGTAATTTTAATTTGAGTTTATTATTACACAAATAGAAAATATAATTTTATGAGTAACTCATTACTGAAGTAAAATGAAATTTTAAATAATTTTAAAAACGATTTACATTCTTTGAAGTTGTACATATTTCGAGGGAAAATAAAAGTAACAAGAAGGAAAATGGGAATTACTGAACATGTTGAACAGTAATATAATAATAATTAAAATAAAGAAAGACATGAAATTTAATGAGGATATAAAAAAATAAATAATAAATAATAACTATAATGAATAATTTTATAGACTTTACGTATGAGTGTAAAATCTAGCATATTGGTATTACTGAATTATCATTTTTTAAATAAAAAAATTGCAAATTTGTTTTTTAAAATTTAGGAACCAAGGAGTAACTTCAAATCTGATTTTCATTCCTCAACGCCAACGCCAACGCCAACGCCAACGCCAACGCCAACGCCAATTCCATTCAGATCACAGTCCCTTCAATTCCTGCTGCAGCATACTGTGTATGCACATCATCTCTTCTCTATTTTTTTCTTTTTTTCTGTTCATGGATCAATGCATGTTGTTCGTTTGTTTCTTGAGAAAAATGGATTCTAAATTTTGATTCTTTTGGAAAATTAGCATAATGGGTATTCTAAATTCTTCTTTTTTCTGAACTCTGTTTCAGTTTCTGGGTTAGTCGCTTGCTATTTTCTACACCAAGGGAAAACTAATTAGCTGGAACAAGATCTGTTATTTATTTATTAATTAGCATGCCATGGTTCAGTGAATTTGCCACTTTTTAATTAAGCCTCTCAAGTGGGTGTCTCATCCAGAAATCCTAGGATGGAAACTTTTGTTCATTGAAATTTCCCCAATCTCAGTTTGTAACGTATTATGTGTGATAGGCCAGCAAATTGTGATGATCTTATAGGATTTAGAACCACTACCTGTAACCAAAGTTTAAGCTTTTGATGTGTTATGAGTGCAATCAAGTTTAAATTCGTTTCTATAGAACTACTGTTCCTAGAGTGATTATTTTTTATTTGGATATTTCTCACAGTTAGAGCATGTTTGGGAGTTGGGACAACTTATGTTTTGAGATTTCAGATGTTTTTGAGTTAAAAATCTGTTTACAGAATATTTTTTTTAAAGAAATTCCCATTTTTTCTATTTTACAAACTATCAAGATAGAGGAGAAAATCTATCTATACAATGTCAAGTTAATTTTATTTTTTCTTCATTTCTCTACTTTAGAAATTGTTCATTACAAGGATACATTACTTGTATCAGCTGAATCAATTACTATTTCCCACCTATGAGTTTGTATGCTTCCCATGGAAGATCGGAATAGTTCTTCCTAACTTCACATTCTTATATTTGTCTACCTGGAGTAAGAAAAGCGATATTTGTATACTTCAGTGACTTATATGTAGCTTCAATTTATGATAAGCTAATGCTAATGTATTTGTTTGGTCATGGTCTTGCCAGGTGCAACAAAGCCCTAAAATGGAGGGGACTGTCTTCACTCCTGCACTGCAAGAAATTGAGCATGTAAAGTCTGATCAAGGAGAAATTCTGAGCAAGCCTTTCTTGGATGCGTGCAAGCACATATTGCCTGTAATAGGTGCATCTTGTTCCTTACCTTGTTATTGGCACAAAACTAAAAAAAGAAAAGAAAATTTTGATGTTATTTTGGATTATGGACATTTTCCGAGCGTTTCCTCCATTTATTTTGTCTTTTTTTTAATGGTTAGGGGCAATCTAATTATCATTTTTTTATAATCTGTGGTGTGTTAAATGATATTATATTTGCTAAGTTTGAATGAATTATCCCCTGTTTGAGCCAGTTAAGATGCATAAAATGAGTTTTTCCATAATGGACTTTTGTTGATCCTGTCCTCTCAGCATTCATCCAGAGATATTCTTTTCATCACAAAAATGTGGAAAATGTTTTGCTTGCTTTTAATTTATCTTTCTCTGTAACTTAGGTATCTATATCTTCATTTATAAGGACAGAATTCATGATAAAGATAGCAGATATACAAAACAGGATGATAAGGAATCTTTCTAGATCCATGACTATTAATGTGAAGTGATTTTTATTTATAAGTCTAACTCTACAACTGCAACATGTCAAACACAATTGACTGTGAACCTATGCACCCAAGTTTAGTGCTTGCTTAAGCATTAAAGGAATACTTGTGCCATGGTTGAAAAGAGCTAACACTTTTCTTATGGCAGATAAGTTTGGAGCTGCTATGGCCCTTGTTAAATCTGACATAGGTGGTAACATATCGGTATGTTTTTGTCAATTGCTCTATCTGACTCTTATGTGACCATATGCTTTGTCAGATACTTTCTTGCAGCTTTAGTAACATGGTATAGCTATACATTAGTGTTTGGCTGTGATAAATCTTGTTTTAATTCGTGGGTTTCTGTCTGACTTGCATAAAAAGTTTTTCATTTTAAGTTGTTTAACAATTATAAGTGTGTACATTATCTAAATCTTAATAATATTGGGATCATATGCTATTTGTTCTAACTATATACTATATTGTTTTTCTTAGCAGAGATTGGAAACTATGTATTCTTCCAATCCATCCAGATTTAACTACCTGTACAGTTTGGTACAGGTAGAGGTTGAAACTAAAACAGCTAAATCATCATCCAGTTGTACCAATGGACTTCTTTGGCTGACAAGGTAATGAACATCATACATTTGCATTTAACTTGTGTTTCATATTGGTATGATATTCCCAAATCTGTTATTTGAGAACATTTTCTAAAATTTGTAATAGGTTTTTTTTTTCCAAGCACAGATTGCATCATGTATGAAGTTAAAATGGCCATAGGATAAAGATTAGATAAAAAAAATTAGGAAAAATTACTCATTTAGTCCCTATAGTTGTACAAAATTTACTGTTTAGTCTCTACACTAGGTAAAGTTTTTGCTAGTATAAGGACCAAATGAGTCATTTTTCCGAAATATAATTATACATCTATACCTAGAAACAAATTTCTGGAAGAAATCTCAAGTTATTTGGGGTGTGCTTTCCAAAATTTGGATCTTAATGTGACATGAAACTGGCCATAACTAAGAGAGGTTAGATAGAAATATTAATGTGTATGCATAATCCATGCATGTGTGGATACAAGAATGTTTAACATTACAAATGTGTCGTGATATGCTTATGTAACTTAGGCTGTGGATCAGCAAAGACAATGTCTGTCTCTTTCTTCTAAATGATCAAAAGCTAGAATCCATTTCTAGTTTGTTTGGAATAAATGACTAAATGGTAAACTAGAATAGTGGCAGAAGTTTTGGAGTCACGTGAATTTCGATTAAGTAAAACTGAACATATGAAATGTAGATTCAAAAGGACAAATACTAGAACAAGCTTTGAGGTGAAAATTGGAGGTCATTCATACCACAAGTTGCGTGGTTTAGCTACCTTGGTTCTTCCGCACAAAGTGATAGAAAAATATGCTCTTGATATTTTAATGTGTTAGAAACCTACAGATTGATGTTGTCTATAAAACTTAAAGCCCTAACCTTTATTAACAATAATCCTAACTAAATAAGAAAACAAACAATGAGATATTAGAAAATGTGAAAACTAGTAAAACAGGTAAGCTAACCCTAAGAGATAAAGTGCCAAAAGAGCATAAGCTAAGTGTTGCTGAAATGATAATATTGCTGCCTTGCAACAGATGTAGATCTAAATGACCTTTTTGAAGACTTGGTTTTTGTCACTGTACAATGACAATCATTTAGCTTACCCCACATAGTGGGAAACAACTTGTGTTGTCATTGCATTTTTTCCCCAGTACTATGGTGAATCCTTTACACTTGCTTCAATTAGATTTTATTTTCTTTTATTTCTTGAGATTGTTGTCGAGCTTCAGGTAGTTGTCTAGTTCAGCTTATTCTTCTCCAGGGGTTGAGGCATACATGTGATAATTTTTATTTGGTGGTCAGAGACCCTAGCTAATGATTATTTGTTGCCATATTTGTTCATGCAATATTATTTTATGATACATTTATTTTTCTAACATGTAAAATCTTCAGAGCAATGGATTTCTTGGTGGCTTTGTTCCGAAACTTAATCGAGCATGAAGATTGGCCAATGTCACAAGCATGTACAGATTCGTATAACAAGACTCTGAAGAAGTGGCATGGTTGGCTTGCTAGTTCAAGCTTCACGGTATGTTCTTTTTTATGCTTTGTTGATACGATCTTGAAAGTTTTTGATAGAAACACAGCTTAGTGATCTATTCAAGGTCTATAAATAGTCTTGCACTCTTGCATGCCTAAGTCTATGGAATGTCAATGGCTGTGCATTGAATAATCATCCTAGAAAACCCTGTTGAGTTTACCATTTGCACCATTGTGCTGTCAATTCTCTACTATCTTTTCAGTATTTAGACATGTAGCCCAGAAGTTTGTAAATAAAAGAGCATAACGATGTTGTAGTCATGTAAAGCATTAAAATACTGACAATAAAATATGCCTACATCTTCTAGTTTCTTTGCACTTTCTTGTAGTCTATTTAATTTAGATCAAAACATTTAAATACCGTGCAATTTTACCTTGTCTGTCTGTCTCAATTATTGTTCCCTTGTTGTTTTATTTGTCTTTTTCCATTGTTTTTCTATTTATGAAGTGACAATATAGTATATGCAACTGAATATGGTTTTGGGATGTACTAAATATTTGACCTACAGGTTGTCATGAAGCTTGCTCCTGATAGGAAGAAGTTTATGAACGTGATAGGAGGCACTGGCGATATCAATGCTGATATCGAGAAATTTTGTACAACCTTTTCTCCTCTCCTTCAAGAGATTCACAAGTTTTTGGTAAGAACTAACATATCTTGGATTATTTTTATGACTTAAAATGATAGTAAAACGACATTTATTTGAATGAACTGGAAGATGACATTGAAATGTATGCATCATCAAGTCTAGTTCGAGTCATATTCTCTTAGCAATATCTTCTATAAAATTAAAATGATTCAAATATTGCATCATCATTATTATAGCATATTGCATTGATAATCCTAGCAGTTCCTTGAGAAAAATCATTTTATCATAGTTTAATAAGTATGCAGGTTACTTTTTTTTTTTTATCAGCGTATGCAGGTTACTTTGTAGTTTGTAAAGACAATACATGACATCAATACACCGACTTCTTAAATAAATAACTGAAGAAAGTTGGAAGTATTACGAGTGACCAATAGTGTATTTTGGCTAGTGTATACAAACTTGATTTTAGATCTTGATTCTGCAGAATTCATTTTGGTGAAAATTAAGTTTGAAGTGAAATGATTTATATTTGGAAAGTTGGTATACAATTTTCAATCCGATGCAAAAGCTACATTATTTCATTTTCAGTCAAATATGCTTTTAAAGATACGAGGGCGAGCCCTGGTGCAGCGGTAAAGTTGTGCCTTGGTGACTTGTTGGTCATGGGTTCGAATCCGGAAACAGCCTCTTTGCATATGCAAGGGTAAGGCTGCGTACAACATCCCTCCCCCATACCTTCGCATAGCGAAGAGCCTCTGGGCAATGGGTACGAAGTTTGAGGGCGAGCCCTGGTGCAGCGGTAAAGTTGTGCCTTGGTGACTTGTTGGTCATGGGTTCGAATCCGGAAACAGCCTCTTTGCATATGCAAGGGTAAGGCTGCGTACAATATTCCTCCCCCATACCTTCGCATAGCGAAGAGCCTCTGGGCAATGGGGTACAAAGTTTTTTTTTATGCTTTTAAAGATACGATCATGTGCTCTTGGCTATATCCAATGCTTTCCTAAGTATAACATAGATTGTTCTGCAAGATTTTCAGTGTGAGGGTACAATTAAGAAGAGAAAACATAGTAAAGATAATCTAGTAAACATCAATGGTAGTCGGGATGCACAAAAAGGTTTATTTTGATGGTGGGAGCGGGGAATGGTAGGCTATATTAGCTATTTTCAATTTTAAAACTTTTACCTGGAGCTCACCAAACTTGCTCTTTTTGAACAGGCTCGATTTCGCTTAGATGATATGAAGGCATCATGAATCACAGATTCAGAAGTTCCTGACGAGTAGCTCTTGCATGCTCACTCTCATTTCATATCAACTTTATTAGCATGATAAATAAGCATTGGCTTTCATGTTGTGCCGTTAAGTACTCTATTAACATCATGTAGTGTTTCTATGTCAATTTGTTACTATCAGTTGGTTGTTTATTATGAAGGTTAAGGCTAATGGAGTTTAGTAACTTGTTTTCTGCAATACCGTATAGAGTATCTTGGTGATTATAGAGTACTAATTGACTAGAATCAAACTCATCAAACTTTGGCTCAACATATGGATGGCTGCTTGGTCATATAAATCTTATTCAATTATAAAACTTACTACTGTTTATGAAAGTGATGAAAGATGTGATCTGCATTCTCTCTAGAATTTTAGATTCCTTTTCAAGTAGTTGTATCCCCAACATTTTTTTCCAGGTTTGTTTAAGATAATTTGGTTGGTGTGAATTTATATTTTGAAGGTTTTAGTGATACACTATATATTGGTTTATTGCTTTATTTAAATCCTGAATGTCAGTGAATAACACAGGCTTAAATATGTTTTTCATATTTTTAATATTATATCATTTTTCAGTTTATTATCTAAAAAGTATTTTTTATGTTATTTTACTATCTGACATTTTCAAACTTTTGCTTTTGGTACCTGTCATTTGTATTGGTTCGCTAAGTAATGATGCGACAAATTAAGAGTGTCACACCATTACTAATTAGACTTAAACTAATGGTAGATACCAAAAGTAAAAGTTTGAAAATATCAGATAATAAAATAAAATAAACATATTTTTTAGGTAGTAACCTAAAAGTGAAAAACATATTTAAGTCAATAATAAATTAAAAATTGGAGCACAAAATATTTAGTCACAGCACTACATTCATGTCCTTGTTTCCTAATTAAATCAATCTCTAATATTGCTAACTTCTCTGTTTCAAGCTCCTTTAATGTAGCCATTCATTATAATCCCAAAAGCATGCTAAAAGCTTAGAAGTTAGAACCCTTTAAACTCTCACTCTCATGAGTTATGCAGTTAGAGGATGTTGCATCCATGCTCCAATCATTCAATTCTTGTATTTTCAAAATCCTTATACTACACACCTCTCAAAGTTGTTCAAAACGAGGATTGTACCATCTTGTTTTTTACAAAATAAATTAAAAATGATTTTATTTAAAAATAGAGTTTTAGGAAAATAATGAAATTTTTGTAATTAAATAAATAAAGAGAAATAATTTTATTAATTAAAATAATGGTTTTAAGGTAAATAAAATAAATATATGTTCTTAGAAAATAAAAAGAATGTTTTATTTTTTCATTTGATAGAAAGTAAAATAAAATTCCTTTTTATAAAATAAAAAATAGAGTAAAGAATAGTTATCAATAAGAACATATTTGGTCAATTTTTACATCTACGATATGTTTTTATACTCCCTCTTCTCTCAAATTTATCTTCCCTTCCCCCTTTTCCAAAATCCTCTTTTTTTCCCTGCATATATTCAACCCTATTTCAATAAAACTATGATCCTAAGCTTGTTAATCGTTAGATCGTTGTGAAATTTGAACACCAGGTTCAAAACTCATTTTTGCACATTTCCACCATTGAAATTTGTGAAATAATGTCTGTGGTGTGTGAAATATTCTTTGCACGTAGCTCTCTTTTTTCCGTATACACCCAAACTTGTCTTAGTAAAACTACGATTCCAGACTCATTAATCATTAGATTGTCGAGAAATTTGACACCAGGTTCGGAACTCATTTTCGCACACCACCACTGTTGGGATTTGTGCAATAATGTCTATGGTGAGAGAAATACCCCTCACACGAAAACAATAAAATGGAGGCTCCAATTTCTTTCTTTTCTCTCTAACGCTTGGAAATCCTAGTAGAGCAACCAGAGGAAAAACTTGAGAAATCTTAGGAAACCACTAGAGATGTCGCTATCACTATCAGACTACACACGTGAGTCCGCTTAGAGGTAAAAGATGAGTTTATCACAATTGGGATTAGAATGAACATGTATAGGGATCTTTAGAGGATCAAATTGGGATTTATTTTGGAATGTTTATTGTATTGTGATTCTTCCTTTATGATTATAATTACGAGATTGTTGAGTTTGATAGACCAACTGATGACCTGATGCGAATTGGTTTATAAAATTGAGTGCTCTTGGTGTTTTCATGTTTTTTTATTTATGATTTTGATTCCTTTGATTTTGATATGATTATGTGAAATTTTTTGAGGGATTTAATCATATGAACATAACATATTAATATTGTGTGACATGTATATAATGCATGAGACGTGATAACGTGTTGTCTTAGGATTATGAAAGTGTGATGAATTATGTCTAAGTGACAAATTGAGTATGTGTTAAATTATGAGATCACACGTGTATTGAGTGTTGTGTGCATTGATTTGTGAGCTATGAACCGTACAATCACACTACTGTGAGACCCTTTAAGGGTGACAAGTTAGTGCACGACGAGTATTATGATGAGATTCACCGTGGGAACACGACGAGTTTAATTACTTTGAGGCGCGATGAATTAAAATTATTTTGAGAACAATTGAGTCGTGTATTTTGAAACAGTTCATAGATAGCTGCGTGCTAAAATATTTTCTGGGTCGGACCTGAATTAGGAGGGAGAGACCCTGACGGACTCTTCAGAGTGTAGGCCTTGGGGATAAATACACTTAGTTTGAATGTTCCTTGAAGCCTATGCTAAACAGAGTGACCTTGATTGGTATCCCTATGAATTTACTTAGTGAGAGTGACTTGACTTACCAGTGTGTGGTCTGTCTTGTCATGTACTCATGGGCACTCGACGAGATTTTTTAGTGACATGGTACCACATTGTATATAAGATTGAGTCTTAGTATATTTGTTGCATAACGCTTTTGTATTGATCAATATTGATTGGTTAAGTGATATTGTGTTTTAATCCTTAAGTATGTGAATGATGTGAAAATGTGTGAGACGTGTAGTGTTGAGATGCGATGTTACACGATAAGTGGTGGAATGACATGAGCTATGCTAAAGTAAGCTATATTTCATTTATATGACGTGTATATCTATGTTGTCCCATTTTTTTTTATTAGTTAGGAATGTGATAATTCACTTCATGTGTGTTGTTTGTGTTTGAATCATGTGATGATATCAAACTTTGTGTTCGTAGGAGTAGATGATTAGGTGAATGATTATGGAGAACTTCATGTTAGAGGATGATGGAACATAATGTTCGGAAAGAATGTGACATTAAGACATTTGATTCTCTATTAATTGCATGAAGTTTTGGACATGTAATTTTTATCATTTTGTTTCACATGCTAAGTCTTTAGTTTATTTTTTGGAGTTTTGAACCACCTTGTTTTGAGTTAGAGATATTTTAATAAGTTTTATTTGCTAACAATGAAGTGAATATGACCATTTTAACCACATGAATTTGTTTAAGTGATTTAAATAAAATTAATTTAATTAAATTTTAAATTTTTATATGTTTTTCTCAAGTATATATATGTTAGGGTAGAAGGTGTTACAAGGATAATATGTCTCCAAGAGCTTTAATGTCTACCGTGCTGAACACAAAAATAATTTGATACAAGATTTGAGAAAATGTCACGGATGATAATTTCAATTTTGAAAGTAGAAAAAGACGTGTATAGATATACGTTATGATGTGACAAAAAATAACTAAGCACTAAACTCAGTAATGAAGTATTCACAAAAAAAATAAATCTCGTAATGAAATGATTTTACGTTATAAAATATTTTCATATTAAAGAAAAATGATTTTACTGATAAATGAAGAATACAAAAGTTTCTATACATTATTTATTTATTTTAAGTTTTTAACCTTATTTTTTTTCCTCTCCTACTATGATTTCTTTTAAATTTTTAACTTTCGTATAAAAGCTTTTGTATCAATTAGTATTAGTATCGCTATATTATAAATGAAAATACAAAGATTCCCTAAATTACTAATAAGGAAGCAATAATAATCACAATACTATTTCAATAATAATAATAATAATAATACTTATATTGACACTCCATATGGTTTTTTGAGATTGTGCAAGGCTTTTTTAGAACCTAATTAATTGTTTGAAATATGTTACATTGATACCTCTTGTTATGCAAGAAACATATCACATTGTGTATCCTTGTAAGAGATTATTAATATAAACGCTAAAAATAAAAGTATCATACTCAAAAAATCACATGATGATGATGATGCTAAAAATAAAAGTATCATACTCAAAAAATCACATCATGATGATGATGATGATGATGATGTACTTTTTATGCAATAAAAAGAGAATCATCATATGAATGATAAATAATCCGATATTTATCGATGTCTCTCTAATTTTGATAAGAAATTTTCATTTTGACTAGATACGAATACGGATATTATTCAAACTTTTTAAGTGAAAATGAGATAAGTATCAAATTATATTCGTATGCGTTATTATTATAATTTTTTATAATTTTTTGTCACAATGCTTATACATAATACATATTAAGGATTATTTTATTATAATTCTTTTAAATATAAATCAAATAGTTAAATAATTAAATAACAAACTTTTATATATATATATATATATAACTAAAAATATAATTGAATTCTTAATTTTTATCTTTAATTTTTTTTATTATTCATTATATTTATATATTGTTTGAATTAAAATATAATTAAAAAATTAATATATAATTTATTTAAAATATATATAAGTAAATTAAAATTATAAAAAAAGTGTAGTAAGTTATCCACTGGTATACCTAAACCCGTAAAACCTTACAAGGATGAGGATAGATATTAAAGTTTTAAATCTGTCTCTTTTATAACACGTACTCATTTCATCTTTTAAAAGAACAGGAATGAGGAGAGCCAAACCGTTCCCAACCCACCCACCTCGTTGCTATCCTTAAACTTCGGTACTTACTATTCCAATCTCTTTCTGGTAATAAATAATTGTACATATATATGTTTTTCTATAATACTTGTTCAATGATATATATACACAGTAAAGTTGAATTTAATTTTCATTTCATGTTTGAGTCTTATAGATAAAAAAATATGATTGTGAGTCAAGTTTTTTATGAAAATTAATCATCAATAAAACTTAAATACTTTATATCAATAACATGATAATAAAAAATGTATATAAATAAAAACGGACTTTTATCACAATTTTATTCAAAGTAAAGAAAATGCAAAGCTGAAAAGTCCCATTCCAACAATTCTTTTTTTTAATAGAATGAGTTTAGCTTTTAAATGGTTCACTAATGATCATTTCTCAACCATGTTTCTCGTGCTTTCATTAGAAAAAAAGCCACTTCCCAAATATAGCCTTTGCACCTAAAAAATGCAGTGCTACTTATCTGGATTTTCACCTAAAAATACGTTGAGCTACTGGTTCTGATTTGACTCTCAACCGGTTAGGGGGATGGTGGGATCAAAAACTACTGCTCTCTTTGTTTTCACTTTTGAGATTTATCCACCCTGAAGACTCCCTCTTCTTGGTTGGTTTTTTCTCCTACACAACCAACCGACCAAGAACCATGCACATCTTTTTCTTTGCATAACTTCTCTCCCCCCCACCCACCTTTCGAACTTGACATGCATGCATGTGTGTTTTAATTCTTCTTCACTTCTAAATGGGCTTATAAAGTCATATATGGTTAATATTAATATTTGTTCTCAAGGTAAAGCCAGGTTGGTGTTTTTGTTATGACCTTTATCTTTTTCCTCTCAGTCACTTCTTTTTCCAACCCACAATTTTCATCATGTAACATTTTCCCTGTTAGAAGTGGTTTAAAACAATGAAAAGAAACATTAACAAAACTTTTTCTTTTCTCACAACGTGAGAAAACTTTATTCTTACCAGTCATGTCAACAATGTCTTCTAATCGATTGAGAATATATAAAAATTAAACTTGAGAATTTTTTAGATGTCGTAGTCACTCAATTTATTGTGTGATTAAGTAATATGGTCAATCAAATGATTAATTGGTACAAAGAAGATTTCTTATATGATCATTTGGCTAACTTTTTCTTTTTCTTATTTTATTTTCCACAAGGATTTAGTTGATTCCATTGAAGATTGAATGCACCACCACCAGCACCTTTTAATTAGTGGAAGGTTAATTAATTTCTGGTGTAAATATATCAACGAGCTTTATCTACATAAATTAATGCCGACCAAGGTGAAAGGCCTCCTTAAATACATATCCCAAATATTCGGTAAGTGCAATCTCCATTCTCAGAGAAATTAAATGGAAAAGTGCATTTTTCTTGACCCCATGCAAGTGAATTTATTAACATTTATATTTTTTTTCTTTAAGAGTGAGAGACATATACACATGCATTTTTAAGAACAGGGAGGGTTGAAAATGATAGAAGCGAATAATTTTATTTAGAATATTGACTAGTTGACAGGGGTTTATGCATATATATTGTTATATTTTAATTTAAGTTTTCTAGTAATTTAATTAATATAAAATTTTCAAATTGTGCAAATTGTGAGTTTGTGAAATAAATGGTATAATTATTTTGTAGAAGAGAAAGAAGAAGAATTTCAAATTGGGTTGCCAACTGATGTAAGGCATGTGGCACATATTGGATCAGATGATCCATCTGCAAATGCACCAAGCTGGGTACTATTCTCTTTCTCTCGTGTTTAATTTTTTTTAGTTCATAACTCGTCTTCCTTAAGAAAAATTAGTTTGTGTGCAATTTGAAAACTTATGCAGATGAACGATATCAAACGAGGAAAAGAACCCCCATCAGGAAACCCTACTCAGACAGTTGAAGGTTTGCACATATTTCTCTACTTATCATCTTTACTTGCTTATAGGATCGTCACGTACACTACATTCTACAAGCTAGTCATGAATCATGCATGATGCTAATAAATGGTCTATAACATGATATTTTATGCACGAGATACCGAGAGAGATATGAACTAGATAGTTTTACAATGCATTTTGGAAGGGGAGGAAAAGCATAGGTACATTTGTTTGATTTGGTTCAAGAGGATGAAAACTGAAAAGAATATATGAATATTGTGCTACCAATAGTTTGCGAGTTTAATATCTATACATTATCAGATAGTTTAATATTATCATTCAATCATAAATTATTGTTTGAATTATCTTAAGATAATTTATTTTAAAAATCAACAAATTTATCATTTTAATAATTTATCATTTTGATGGGATGATAGTATAAGTTTTTTTACATTATCAATGTATTTTATCCTTTTTCTCATAGTTTACAACAAACAAATCATGAATTGCATATTAAAATATTATTACTTTTAAATAGTCCTTAAAATAAAAAACTATAGAAATATTTTTTTACAGAACCATATAAATAATTTTTCAAGTATTGAAAATCATGTTAATTAATTCATCATGTATTGAAAAAAAAAGTTTTTAAATGTTAGAAAATATATAATATAGACACTAAACTGATAAATATTCAACACTTAAAGATAATCAAAAGACGATCAAATTGATAATTTATTCAATTTACAATGTATATAATACAAGGAGTACAGTATATTTTTACTTAAAGTATCTTAAAATGTATTGAATTTAATAGTTATGCATAATCATACAACTTTATATGCTTGTTTGGGAATTATCACCAACTTTATATAACGGTCGAATAGTTTGTATTTAAAGTTTTTGAATAGCCTTCTCTCTTAAAAAAAAAATAGCCTCCTATTTCTTATTTAATATTAGTTCCTAAAAACTTAGTTCATGTTTTTACAAATATCAGTGTAAAAACACTTTACAGTTGACAGCATAGATGCAAAGAGTATTGTTTCTTACTCTATCCCATAATAAGCATCGTATAAAAAAAAGCCTATAAATAATAATTTTTATTTTATTTTTTTAATTTAATATTAATTATTTTTTCTACTTATATTTCTTATAATATTAATGATGAACATCAAAAACTAAAATAAATTAATTTTTTCTTGGTTTATGTAAAATTCATAAGATTAATTTTGTAAAATTGTTATTCTCTTTGATTCAATTATTGATTTTTTTATTGATATAAAATAATTTAAGACGACAATTATAATGAGATAAAGAAAATATTTGATTTCTTCTTCTTTTCTTCCTCTTACACAAGTATGCCATTTTTGTAGAATGTGAGAAAAAGTCATCATCAAATTCCAAACGTTCCAAAATCCGCAACCACCTGATTCCCAAGTCCCGACACACTTCAATCGACATTGATCCTGATGCGCCCAAACAAAAGCCCATACGCCGCCACAATCGCTCCTCGGACCCCTCTGCGGACTCCTCCAACCATGAGTCCTCTAGTGGTGGCTACCGCCGTCGTGGATCCAACCATGGTGTAGAGTCTTCGTCATCACAGGATATGCCACCGACTGGTGTCAAAACAAACCGAAGAAAATCAAAGGCCTCTGAAAACAGTTCGGTGAAGAAGCCTTCGTCTCGAAGATCATCCAAAGTAGATTCTCTAACTGATATTTCTATTTCAGATTTTGGGTCTGGTTCTGGACCCGAAAGTGGGCTTACAGCCATTAGGATTTAAATTGAAGTGAATGTCTATTAGAGAGTAATATAAAAAAATGTTAATAATGATAAAAAAAATTCATAACAAGGTTTCAAGATTTTAGGGTGTGTTTGATTTAGAGGATGAAAATAGAAGAGAAATTTTTAAATTAAAGTAGAATGCAAAAGGTGAAAGTCCCACATGAAAAGTACAAAATTTCTCTCCTATTTCTCTCCTCCCATCCTAAATCAAACAAAACCTTAGGGAGGGAGAGGAGAGGAAAAA
This sequence comes from Glycine soja, assembly GCF_004193775.1. Lineage (NCBI taxonomy): Eukaryota > Viridiplantae > Streptophyta > Magnoliopsida > Fabales > Fabaceae > Glycine > Glycine soja. The sequence goes on from NC_041011.1 coordinate 467,838, forward strand.
ACAAATGTTATTTTGCATGTTGTAAATTATTACTGGTTATGATGCAATTATTTTAATTGGAGGTGTGACTTCAATTCTTAATTTCCTCATATTTGTTATAATTTAGGATTTCTTCTCGTGTTTATAAATTTATGTATTGATATATTTTTCTTTTTTTATTGGAACTTCAATAATATTAGTCAGTCAATAACTAATTTTACCATAGTTGTAAAAAGAAGATCCTTAGATTTGTATTTCTTGTCAAACTAGTTTATGAATATTGGTTGGATAAAAGAGGAGTACTAACTACAAATTCTATATCATTAAGTGTGTGTTTGTTTGGGATGATGAATCATAGCCGAAAGTAATTGCAATTGATTTGAGATGAAAGTTGTAAGATAAAGTGTTTGGTATTGAAAATAATGTAGAGTCCCATATCTTAAAACTTTGAGTGGAAGTCACAATTGTTGATGAGTGCATTATACAACAAATACTCATTTGTTAAAATTGATCCGGATAACACATGCTTGAGTTTCATACATAATCAATTATTCTATGAGATTAATTAGTTATTTAGCTATTGCAACTTTCAAATTTGCTTCGATTATTATCCGGGTACAATGGACATTTTAGTGAATCATTTTTTTATTTTTTTATTTATCTATTACTTTAATTCAAATATTTCATCTTTTTTATACCCTTTTTCATTTCAGTCAAACACCCTAACTTTTCCCTTTCTATCATTTCTTTTCATTCCTCAACTTTCATTTTTTTTTCATCCCTCTTTACCAAATAAACCCCAAGTACGTGTTAGGATTGCCGTTTTGACAAATTTAACCTCAGTTTAATCTTCCTTACTTTTTATGGTAAAAGTTTTTTAGGTTTTGTGCTATCATATTTAAAATGACATAACAAACACACTATATATATTGTGTGAATCTCAATATATAAAAAGTTCATCTTATTGTGCGACCCATATAAAATTCACCAAATAATTTATTATATTTACAGCACAAATAACAAATAGATATAGGGGAATACAATGGCCAAATGCCAATGCCATTGCTCATCACTACTGAATTCCGAAGCATAAAAGGTAAATAGCATTAACATGCATGGTTGTAAACCAAGGCAATGATAATTTGTTGGTATGCTCCTTCCACATGCAGAAGGGCACAAAAACTGCCATGCTCAAAGCTCTTTGGCATTAAGATTCGGAGGGCACAATTTTGTATAACAAAGGCAGCACTTGAAAAGCAACAGATTTGGCAATCATTTATTTCCAAATGCATCTTGCTTTGATACATCTAAACTAGAAACTAGGAAGAACTAAAACTTTTGCTCCTGAGTCGATATTATTTTAAAGAAATAATGTTGGCTTGCAGGAACTTTGAAGCGCGAATATCATCGCTGGAACAGGAACCTTGCTCCACATGCATCTGAACATTATTGAGGATGAAGACAATTAGCCAAAATATTGACCTGATCGAATTTGAACTACCAAGATAGAAGATTAGTGGAAAGGGCACAAAGAAGATAACATAAAGGAGTGGTGGTGTTCAGCTTCACCTAATTCATTAAGCCAACAACATCCATCACCACTCGTTAAGTGTAAATGCATCCTAACCCTTGCTTAAATTAATATTATTAGTGGATTGTTTGTATTGAATGGGACCACGATGAACCATATTTAACCAAGCCAGTTAGTTTTCATCTTTTTTCTTCTTTCTAGCTGACAAATGCCAAAATGGCCAGAAAAAGCAATATTGCTGACACTAACCAGATAAGCAACATAAACATTGGAAATCATATCCTAAACATGGCTAAATTAAATATGAATAGTGGATGATAAAACATATATATTTTTTATATGAAAAGATATCTTACAAGGATGAAAATATTAAATTATAAATTAACGTAAAAGACACATATTAGCAGAAAGAATCATAAAAAAAACGCATCAAATAAGCATAAGAAAATTGGAAAAATAAAACAGAAGGAAAAAATAATTAAAGAAAACCACAGTACATTGGTAAATCATGTATCATATGAAGGATCATTCTTCCTTAGGTTCCTATTTGATCATCAAAATGAACAATTTTCCACTCTGAACCCTATTATATTCCACCTCCATGAAATTTAAAACAATGGATTAAAAAAATTTAGTTGTAACGTAGTGATATAAAACGCAATCATTAATAGCCTAAGTAAAGATAAACTTGTAACTAAAGCATGTGACTCTTATATTCTGAAATGATTGTCAATCAGATTTCTCCATATATATCTTGTCACTTACAAAAAATGAAATGGGATTGAAGACCTTAATAATACAAAAAATATATGTGTAGACATTTGGCCCACCGGAATATATATTCTGTATCATTAATGTAAAAGACATGTATTAGAGTGGATGTGGCCAGATTTGGAGAAATTTTTATTGAGAGACATTTCATCCATTAGGAATACTCTTAGGAAACCGAAGATGGTGCTTTACGTTACCACGTTTCATTGAAGACAACATGGCAGCTCTTGTTTCTCTTACTTTAGACACCCCATTGAAACTTGAGACTTGAGAGAGAGTGTTTTTACTTTTCATAAAGCGTTATTCAGTGTCACCAAGATTCGCGTGATCTTACTGTTGATTGACTTGCTCCAACGTGTGATGGATTAAGTTGTCTGTTACGTTTTTTTTTATTCACATGAGAGATTTTTGTGGGATTTTCTCCTACTCTTCCTATGGAAAGCCATGTTGAATTTGAATGGAATAAACTGATTTTCAATTCGATTAAAATGTACTGTCCCTTGATTTGTATTTTACGTTTTTGTTCACGTCAATATTTTTTTTAGTGGATTTTACTTATCATAAATTTTATTTCTCTTCGCTACGTTTTTTTCCATGTATTTTACAATAATGTTGGTAAAATAGACCAATTTTTTTTTTAAAAATAAACCACTAGCATACGAAGCTGACACCCCAAGCTCAACCTCTCATTTGCGGCAAGCCAAATATTATTAAAAGGGAGAAAATATAGTACAATAAAATGATTTTTTTATTTAAACCTATTTTAAAAACATTTTCTAAAAATATGAAAAAAAAATTCTTATTTTGTAAGTGTTTGTCTAAATTGTTTTTCTCAAAAAAAAAAAAATAGTTTAATTCTTTTTTAAGAAGTAAATCCTACCTACTTTTTAGAGAAATATTTTCAATTTTTTATAAGTTTAACCAAATTAGTCTAATATAAGTCAAAAGGATTTAACTTAGTTGTTTGAATAAGGTGTGTTAGTTGTTGTTGTAATCCATTTGATACTATTTATAATTCTCACAAACAAAAAAAACTAACCCAACATAAATGCTTTTTTTATCATTTTTAATTCATTTAAATGGATAATTATATTTTTTAATGTATTTATCATTAATATAAGTTTTTAAAGTAATTCCATACCATTAAAGTTGTGCATGATTCACTAAAAAAATTAGAGATTGTATAGTACAAAAATATTTGTCGATTAAAAAAATGACAACGTGACAATACAAAATAAAGAATAATGGACTAGATAAATACCTAAAAATCTATATATAACTTACTAAACCTGTATAACTTTTTATCCAATGTCTAACAAGAGTAAAAATATAATATTATTCCTATTTTATGACTTTTCATTATCCCACACTTTTTTTCTTTTTCCATATGTGTTTCCTTCTTTAAACTTTCCCTCTCCAAACATCATACCTTGGCCACCGACGAGGGTTGCCTTGGCTACCAACATGGGCACCTTGACTACCGGCGAGGGCCATATGGATTGCTGCTATTCCTTTTTTGCTCATTATTTCTTTTTTTGCATTGTTAATTTATTCGAACGTTCTCATTGTCATTTTTCTCCTTCTTGTTATGTTATTTTTTTCTTTTGGCCAAATTCGACGAGGCTGCATTGCATCGCCATGCATCACTGTCACTACTGACCTTGTGGCGGCCTCATGCCTCTAGACCCTACGCCTTGTGGCGTTAGGGGCCACACCCTTCTCCATGGAGGTGTATTTCCTTTGTTACATCGTAAAGGTGCTGCTAATGCACTTAGGGTTTTATAATAAAATTTACATTATTTTATTCAATACATAAACACATCAAATAAGATATAACATAAAATTACTTGTAATTTACATCGACTAACATAACATACAATACAAAAGTCGTCATGTGATTCGACTACTTGTCCTATATTATTTTGTTTGTCATGTCTTCTTAACAAATTAAACACACCCTAAATCTTGATCATCTATGTATGATTGTGTCATTAAGATTTAACCATCTCACTATGATATAAAAAGTCCTCTCACTAAATATGCTCCTTTAATTTCATAATACAAGCATATATATATATATATAAATTTGTAATATATAAAAATTTGTATAAACTTATCTGCATCAGCTATTAAACTAGTATAATAATAATGAAAAACAAACGAGTATTAAATACATTTTTTAATAACTCAAAGTATAATTTTTATTTTTCACATGTACGATAAAATAAGACCAAGTATTGGACCAAATAAACAAGACCAAGTTTATTTATTCAGGAGAGAATATTTTCTTTGGTATATGCCCATTAGATAATTTTATTTTTTAATTTTTTCTTAAATTTTTTAACTTTTCTTCTAATCTACGTTAACTTTCCACTATTTTTATATTATTAATTTTTTTATTCTATCATTTTTTTATTAACCATACTTAACTTCTGTTTTTTTATATTTAAAAAATACAGAAACAAAAAAAAAAAAAGCGAGCATCACTCCGCTAGAAAGAAACAAAATTCCCGGCCGAAAATTTTGAAAACTCAAAACTTGAGTGATTTCCCGCTTATTCCTGAACTGAGCCCAGTGAATCCCCATTCCACCCTCACCAAATTTCCTCTCTCTCTCTCTCTCTCTCTCAATCCCAAACGCACATCAAACACCATCCATCAATTAATCACTTACTACGCTCTCTCTCTCACTCTTTCACACAGCCATGGCCACTCGCCGCGGCGGCGGAGATGACGGCGCCACCGTCCGTCCCCGCCCCCTCTCCGCCTCTCGCCGCTTCCCTTCCCCTTCCCTTCCTCTCCAGAAAGAAAACACCAACCCTCGCCGCTCCACTTCCCGTTCCAACCCTCGCGGCCGCAGCTCCAGCCCCTCCGATCTCCCCCGCCCCACCGTCCAAAAGCCCACCCCCACCGCCCTAATTCCCAGACTTTCCTCCACCCAAAAGCCCAAACCTTCCACCACCACCACCAGATCCAGCCTCGAAAAACTCAACAATAATCACCCCCACAACATAACCACCACCAGCAGGCTTCACGAGAAGCTCGCGTTTCTCGAAGGCAAAGTAAAGCGGATAGCTTCCGACATAAAGAAGACTAAAGAAATGCTCGACATGAACAACCCTGATGCCTCCAAGGTGATCCTCTCCGACATTCAAGACAAGATCTCCGGAATCGAGAAGGCCATGGTTCATGTCGTTTCTAACAAGGAAACCAAAAATGACGCGGTTCAAGTTGCTGCTAAAGACAAGAGCTTGGCGAAAGGGTTGAAATTGAACACCGAGGAACTTGAGGCAAGGTTGTTCCCTCACCAGAAACTGCTTCGTGACAGGACAGTGGTTAAGGATAAGGGCTCTGTGGTGGAGGAAGAGAAGGTGCTGAGTCCGGTTGACGATAATTTGGTTGCGGTCGAGTTTTTGGCTCTGATTGATAAAGAGAAAGAGAAGGTGAATGCTGGGGAGGATGTGAAGGAAAGGGGTGGAGGTGGGAATGTTAAGAGGAACAATGGCATTGATGTGCTGCTCGGGGCGGATGAGAAGCTCGAGGATTTCGATGATGATCAGGAGAATAAGGAGAACAAGGAAGAGACGCTTGTTGAGGAGGAGATGGATGAGGCTTTCAATTTTAGGCTGAATGGGATTGGTACCAATGTTGCCACCGGTGGCTGGTTCGTCAACGAAGGCGAGGCTGTCCTCCTTGCTCACCATGATGGTTCTTGTACCTATTATGATATTACCAATTGTGAGGTATGTGCTCTTTGTTTGATGCCAGATTCAAATGTCAAACTTTGGACTCGTGTCGTTCAGTTGGATTCAGTATGAATGATGCTGAATAGGTGTGGTGATTCGTGTGATCGTTGATTATAATTTTCTATTTATGTATTTGTGTTGTGTCCATTTAGATTGGGTTTAAGTGGTATGATGTGAAATTATGAATGTTCTCCATGAAAAGTTCTAAAAGTTGATTGAATGGCCTTCCAAAAATATCAACTAGTGTTGTTAATTTTGGTCTGCCCAAGTTCATCTTTTGATTTGAACGTATATATTGATGGTGAATAATGAGGTATGTCATTCAGATTGTGGTTAATTACTGTCTCTTTATGTGATGCTTTAAATTTTCACTTTGTGTTAGTTCAGGTTATTATGAAAGGATAATATACTTACTTTTGACAGTATTCTAAAGTGTTTCTGAAAAAAATAATTATTTTCATATAAAGGTTTCCAAATAGGTACAAAGAAGGTACGGCATGACATGAATGTTTAGTTTACCATTGAAAGGAATAATAGTTCATATTTGGAATTGTTGAAAGAATGAAGAAGCAATTTTGAGCTGAAAATTTGTTTTACCTTCAGGAAAAAAGCATTTTTGGTTTGCATATAATTAATGCTGAATGTTGAGTTAGCTGATTAATATGATGGTTAATTATCTTTGCTTTATATGAATAATTTTTTTTATCTTTGCTTTATATGTTTCTACCCGTTTATATTTAATGGCGAGATTTGATTGTTCTTCATAAACATAATAATGGTTCATATCCAGATTCTGATTATTCTCCTTAGAATACCAGCAAGTGTCATTAAGTCTGGTCTCATCAAGTTTTTCTTCTGATTTGAATGCAGATAGTAATGAACTGAGGTAGGTCATTCATATGATTATAGATTATCATTTTTTGGAAGAATAGTACTTTATTTTTTAAGGGCCTCCTAAAGGGATTTTGAAAAGAAACAATTTTTTTAGTAAATTCAAACGTGTGCAAAATAGCTGAGGCATGGTATGACATAGATGTTTCCAATGAAAAAGTAATAATTGTTCATATTTCGAATTGGTAAAAGAATGAAGAAGCATTTTTTCAGCTGACAATTCATCAACCTTCCAGGAAAAAGCTGTATATATGCCACCCCCAGAAGTTTCACCCAACATATGGAGAGATTGTTGGGTAGTTCGTGCCCCTGGTTCCGATGGTTGCTCTGGAAGGTTTGTAGTAGCTGCATCTGCTGGCAATACTATGGATTCAGGATTTTGCTCATGGGACTTTTACACCAAAGAAGTGTGTGCTTTACAAGTTGATGCTGGAACAGCCTCCTCAAGAATTGCACTTGGACCCTTACCTAACAATATTAGAAGAAATTCTACATCTAGCATTGTGACAGCAGAAGCTACGAAGTGGTGGTATAGGCCCTGTGGACCTCTCATCGTGTCTACGGCCAGCTCACAGAAAGCTGTGAAGGTTTTTGATGTTCGCGATGGAGAGCAAATAATGAAATGGGATGTTCAGATGCCCGTTTTAACAATGGATTATTCTAGCCCTTTGCAATGGAGGAACAGAGGGAAAGTAGTGGTAGCTGAATCTGAATCCATTTCTTTGTGGGATGTGAACTCACTCACTCCTCAAGCTCTGCTCTCTGTTCCTACAGGCGGGCAAAAAGTTTCCGCTCTCCACGTGAGCAACACTGATGCAGAATTGGGTGGAGGGGTTCGCAAAAGGTGAGTTTGGTTTTAACCATAAATTCTTGCTTCTTGTCTTTACTGAAAATGTTCTGTTTATGCATTTTGAGATCACTGTTTTATTTGTTTGACTCTTAACAGCTTGGTGGTATGCTGCTTTAATTTTTATTCAACAAAACTATATCTTAGTTACTTTCTGTATTCATTCTTTCTACTAATAGCACATCACAAGCCACATTTCTTTACTCTTATTGTAGTTATCTTGTCATCATAGGAAAGCTCCAGTCTAGGCCTAATATTTGCAATTTATCTTGTTATTTATTTTGAAACTGAAAGGGACCAAACTTAGGTCAAGTTCATTGCATCCTTGCTGTCAAGTTCTCCAATTAAATAATGATATGTGGAAAGTTTTTTAAAATTTTGTAACATGTATACTATTTAGTGAAAGTTATTCAATGTTGGAAATAACATTAACTTGTCTTCATGTAATTGTATAACTTGAGAGAAAGAATACAAAGAGCTTAATTTTTGTCCTTGAGGATAAGGGAATTTTGTTTAGTACTTCAAGATTCATGCATTTTCACTATTATCTTTCCCTGCTGTTAACCAAGTTTAGAAATATAACATTGCAGAGTAAGTTCATCTGATGCTGAAGGAAATGATGGTGTGTTCTGCACCTCAGATTCTATTAACGTGTTGGACTTTCGCCAGCCATCTGGTGTAGGTCTCAGGATATCAAAACACGGTGTCAATGTGCAATCAGTTTTCTCTCGTGGGGATTCTGTGTTCCTTGGTTGCTCCAGCACAAGTTCAACGGGCAAGAAGCAGACCTCACTGCTGCAACAATTTTCACTGCGCAGACAAGGACTTTTTACAACCTATGCTCTTCCAGAATCCAATGCACACTCACACCATGCAGCAATCTCCCAAGTTTGGGGCAATTCTGACTTTGTCATGGGTGTTTGTGGCCTAGGACTGTTTGTGTTTGATACAGTGAAAGATGATGCACTAAGGGTTCTCAACATGGATTACTCTAGTGATCAAAGTTTTAGAGAAGTTATTGGTCCGGATGACATGTATTGTCCTTCCTTTGATTATCTTGGATCTCGTGCTCTTCTGATATCAAGAGATCGACCAGCTATGTGGAGGCATCTGATAGTTTGATAGTTATGGTTTTCTGGTAACTACAAGCTTTACTTGTGTACAATTACAAAACAGGAATTTGCTTAAAGTTTAAGGTTGTGTTTCTGCTTTTGTTTTTTCTTGGTTTTCTTTTTAAGGACCAAAGTTATACTTTAGAGGAAATTATGTTAGATGTGGATGCTTGGTTGTTAGTATTTTATGCAAGAGCCTTGTACTTTTCCCGGGTAACCACTTGTCACTGATCAATCTGGTAAAGGGGGATCTCTATTTATGTCAACCCACTGGTGTTCGTTGATTCTGTATATTTTCATTTTCAATCTATTTAAAAATAAAATGATAATTTGAAAAACTTTAGTTACACACTAACACCTGTTATGGGGAATGTGATTCTGAATCTACATTTGAATTTCGCATTTGGCTTAAGTATGTATAATCAATAGATGGTTGAATTGTAATGTTTGAATCTACTAAATGAGCTGAATTCGGTTTAATAATGCAACCTAAAATTGATCTTTAATCATTTTAAAGCATTAAATGTTATTGAAGTTTGAACAAATTAAATTCAGTCACAAATTTTACATTAAATGTTACAGGAAAAATTAATTGTTATTATATGAATTTAATTAGGATATATAATGATTTTTATATTATTATCTAATTATAATTATAAATGATCTAATATATGACTTTTAAAATAATATAACAAAAGTTTATAATTTTTAATTAGGTAACAATTCATAATTGAGTGACAATGCAATTTTTTTATATTTGCTTTTAAGTTATCATTCTCATTTAATAATTTTAATTATTAAATAATTCTTTTACACGATCTTCAAATATGTTTTCTTAAAACCGATTTAACAAAACAGAAATAGAAGACAAAAAGAAAAGAATACATCTTTTTTTTTTTTTCTTTTGTTACTAAGTATGTTGATCTAGAACATGAAATCCAAAACTTATGATAGCCAATTCACAAGACAAAATGCCATCTATTTATGCATTTGTCTTTTGCATTACATTTGGTGTCGATTGATACTTCAATTGGTATCCAATGCATGGTGAGGGATGTCACGTTCAAAATTTTATTCCCTTGGGGCTATATTGCCTATCCCTTTTACAGGACAAATCTGTACAAGTGTGAGAAAATCACCTCAGCTGTCTGAGTCTATGTCACGAAATGGTAGTGGAACTGCCTTCACTGCCCGATAACGACCCACGTTGTTTAGATGCTCATTCTCCAATCTGTTCATAAAAAAGTTGTCAATTTCACAAGGATTTTTGTTCACTATTTCATTACTGTCAAGAAAAAAAATAATCTTAGAAGCAGAAAGTTCTAAGATGATACATAATTCATTCCTTCTGATGATACACCCTCTACTATTATTTAAAATATATTTATTTATTTATTTTCAGATATTATTTAAAATTCATTAAAAATTACAAAATAGGAAGGAAACTCATTGAATAATTAAATAAGTATAATTCCCAAAATTTATAATTTTTAATAAATTTCAGTTACTAATAAAAAGTATGTTTAAAAGGGTGTTAGAGAATATATTACTAATATTGTTTTAACCATCTTGTAAAAAAAAAGGCATTGTTTTAATCATAATTTCAAAACCTGTGTTCAACTGTTCAAGTAGTTTAGAGTTCTGTTATCGTTTCTCTCATTTCCTAGTTATGGTATAATTGGCTATAAACATTTTCTTAGTTAGCACCTAACTTAACCTTGTGGGATGTTTTGGTTGTTTACAACTACCAACAGATTATGTCACTTCAGATATATGATAATTCGAACAAGCTTAAGACATCTAAGTTATAGCCGTGACCAAACGAAATTGATGTACCAAAACAACAAAAACATTCTTAAAAATGAAAAAAAGAGTCATTTTCAGCTCTTCTAAAATGTTTGAGAAAGCACCTGTAGAAATTCCAATGTCCTCGTCGAATAACCTCTAGTGAAGCCAACAAAAAGTCTAGTAGCCTTGTTTGAACAGGTCCCACTTTGAGGTGCACGATAGTCTCCACCCAAGCCACCCTTAGGACAACATTCAATGCCTGAAAAGTGAAATCCAATACCCCTTTGTGATTAAAAGACAAATTTATGATTGTAATATTCATATCACAAAGAGGTTAAAGAGAACTTACCATAGACATGTAGTATATGCTTTTATTCTTTAGAATTAAATCATCTCTGAGCAATGGGTTTTTGGATTTGGGATTGAAAAACCCCCAGTCCTTGACAAAATCCCAATACAATTGGTAAACTGTGGCCACCACAGAAGTGATCAAGACTATAGCAAACCATAGGTGGTTATCTTGCCTACTATATGTGACTCTAGCTCCTGCTGCAACCATTGCTGAAACATACTTCCCCATGTTAGCCAAATGGTTAACATCAGAGTCATCAAACCATCTTCTTGCACACTGGTAATGACATTCAAGTAGCACGTGTTAGTTAACGACGTAGTGAAGTATCTAGTAAGGAATTAAAAGAAGAAATTTTTTTTATTGAAAATCATACGGGAGTGTATTTAAAATTCATAGGGGAACATATTTTTACGTATTCTAATAAAAACTTTCTCCTTTTACTTTCTTAACAAGTGTCCTTAAGACAGTGATTAACATTTGTCTTTAGAATATGTACAAAACTTAGCTGAAGTTAAATAGGTGTTGTTTGTATTCTCTGGTCAGAATTGGAGTTTCACTTTGATAATTTGTGTAGTAAAAGTTTGCATTAATGGAATATGTAGATTACCAATGTGAAACTCCAATTTTGATTGGGAAAACAATACAAACAACAGATAAGGAACTGCGTATAAGTTTTGTCCTTAAACATAATCTGTTAGCAATATATCACGTCACCAATTCTAGAAGCAGTTTATACAGAATCTATATTACCAAGCAGTACCAAAGGCATACCTGCATTGCACGCCACCAATATGGCAAAAATGAGATAAGATAAGGTATTTCTATGTATAGCCTTCCAGAATGGCAGGCGTCAGGGTGGTGTGACTTGAAAACTCTAGCAAAAATGTGACAACCTGTTGTTTCCAAATGCCTTAGCAATGGAATCTGAAACCAACAACATAAAATTTAATGTTGATTATTAGTATGCATTTTGAGAAGCAAAGGGAAACAAAATACACTTTTTGTAGGATATAGTAAGATCACCTGACTAGTTAGTTGGTCAGCCATAAAAAAGTCTACCAGCAGAACCTGTAGGGATAGAAAATTATTAAATTAAGCAATGACAAGCTCAATTTTGTACTTAACTATATGCATTGTGGCATATCAATGCATCCAATTGTTCCAATATATGAAAGAAGTTTACCTTATAAAACGGAGAGCAAGCTATGTTACGCACAACCCGGATGAAGCAGAAACGAGTAGGGCGATAAAAAATGTCAAATGGGCAAATGAGAAGACCTACAAAGAACTGAAAATGGCAGCTCATAATCAGCACAAAGACTTAACTTGAACACTATAAATTCAATTGTAAACCACTTTCTGGAATTTGAAGCAAACCAAGCTACTTTTTTTTATCTTCCAAGTAACATGGAAAAGTAATACTATAATAGTCATTTGACTAACCAGAAAAATGATTCCAGGAATGGCATCAACTTGGCCAGGAGAAAAACCTCCAGCCCTTAGTAGCAGGTGTATCACCATTGCCCCAAACACAGTTGTCATGAGGGTAGTGCACATCAGAAATGCATCTCTGTGTTTCAATGCTGTGCTTGGTGAGAATTCAAATATGAAATTATGGTTGATTCTTGTACTCTTCCACATGTACAGGTTGCATCCATACATAAACAAGTGTAGGCTTAGTAATGCAAACACACTGCACAAAATCGTTGTAACCATTCATTAGTGCAGATTTAAAATAGGTGTTTTTGTTTTCAATTCTGCAGCTTAGATGTTTGTCAGTTCTTAGAAGCTTGTTTATTTATTTTTTTCATTTATGCATAGTTTAATGGTTTATGATTACAAAGGTGTGTTAGAAAAAAATGAGTGTAGCTGAAACTAAAATAGGAAAACTTTATACTATATCATTTTCATCCATTAGAAGAACTAGGCATGTATTTGATGATGGAAATCCTAATAACTCTTTGACACACTCTTTCAAACGTAATTTATGTAATTGGTTGAAATTTATGTAAATTTCAATAAATATGTGAGTTCCATTTGCTATTTTGTGGTCCTAATTTCAAAGTGATGGACCCCACATGAATTTCAACTAAACAGAAAATGTGTTGAAAAGAATGTGTCGCAGGCGCTTTGTTTAATAATTTCTTGACATGTAGTAGAGAAAAATTATGGAGTTCTTATTTAATATTGTTTTGTCCTCTACCAATTTGTACTACACATGTCTTGAACCTCACAATACAATTCCTTATGTTGAAATAATTTTGATCAAGGAAGTCAATTCCTTATTTTGAAAAAATTTTGATCCAGGAAGTAGGATGTTGAATAGTCTTGATTAAAAAAGCATAGATAAAGTAAATTCAAATAGGAACCACGCAATACAGCACCTGGAAACTGGGTAGACTATGTCCATATAAGCTGGCTCTGTACTAGGAGAGAATATACCACACATATGCGCCAAGATTACGTATACACAAAACAAGGATACAGAACAACCTGTACACAACCCTGTAGTGGAAGTAACATAGAACAATCAATGAAATGTTAATATAAGGGAAAAAAGAAAATTGACCTATGACTCTTATGAGCTATTAGTGAGTAGGTTGACCATTCTTAATGCATAGTTATTTGATGAATTGTTAATCTTAATTTTGTGTCTTACAATTCCACATAAATTTAAATATTCTATACAAAAATTCACTCTAATACTAAGATCGTTAAAATAAGTGCTTAAATTAACTTTACAAGTCCTATAATGCTTAAGAAAAGTATTATATAATTTTGACTGTTGAATGTACTGTTAGGAAATAATGGGATAATATAATGAAAACATTTTTCTTTTTTTTAATATATTAGATTAATTATTGACTTTTATATTAGAGGAAATAGGTTATGTTCTGATAAATATAAACTGATTTTATATTGTCATTTAATAAAAAATCTAATAAATTGGTTAATTTTTATAATAGTTATTTTAAAATTATATTAATTATAAATTTTAATTTATTGACTATAAAAATTTTACACGATAGTGTATAGTCATTCAAATATTTATATTAAATAACTGAAATTATGCAAATAAAATGATTTTTTTATTGATTGATAATATAATTTTTTTTTACATTAATCATGATAATTAAACTCTAGTTATATTCACCAGTTTACACTGATAGCTGAAGTTGTTAGGGCCATGTTATGAGTTAATTAGGGGGGAGAGAGAGAGGGGCATTACCGACAAGGAAGGTGACCATATGAGAAGCTTTTGGCTGTTGGGGTCTTAAAAACTTCATTGCTCTTTTTCTATCATTGTTGGCAAAGTGCTTTGTGAATATAGATTCCACTTCGTCCATTAGTCTAACAACCTTTAGTCAAATATATTATATTACATGAAACCACCAATTATTAGAAGTCCATGTAGTGTAACACATTCTCCTCCTCTCCAAGAATTTGAGAAGGATCAAATCAAAAGGCATTCAAAATTGAATATATTTGTTTCTTTCCCCCCTTCCTAGTATTAAGGGGAAAAGAAATTAAAGCATACCTTGTCGGAACTAATGAAATGGGATCTCTTCACTTCTTTCAAATAATTTGCAGAAGCCTTTTGACAAGACACCTGATCAAAATGCAATATAATTTCGTTCATATAAAAAAATAAAAAAATGCCAAGCTAATAATCTCTTTAATTGTGACAGAGAAATTATTTTATGTACCAATGCCAAGGAGGTCATGAATTAAATAGTTTAATTTGATCAGATGAAAAATGTGATTATTTTATGTATGGTCAAGGAGGTGTATTATTTCATGCATTGATACGGTGATTGTGTGAGACTTAGCCAATCTCTACATAATATGTTATTATTTTTTTTGTTCATAAATTAAAAAAAATGTAGTTATCTATCATGCATGTGGAGATTAACTGCATAGGAAATTACCCATCACCCAACAACTATAAATAGAGAGGGGGAAGAGAGTAACTGTTTTGCCTCTATATATCTTACGTCATGCTTTGCGTGAGTAACTTATTTTGTGTTTGGAAATTAGGTTGGTTACTTATGTAGTTGAATATATTGAGATAGTAGTTGTTATGTCTCTCACGACCTTCATGCCAAGAATATAGCCCGCAACGTGCAAGTTGGTTTGAAACGTGATGAATTAATTTATGTAACAAAGCGCAACTTTTAATCCACAACTTCTTTGTCTTTACTCTTGCTATACCTATAACTACCTTGAGTACGATCATAGCTAGAGGAACACCTCAAAATAAAAGCAAGATTTATGGTGACATTATGACATATGCAAAATGTAACCGAACAGCGAACAAAAAAAAAGAAAGAAAAAGAAAAAGATCGATATCCCAAATTACTCACTGTACTGTTGTGATTATGCATGCATGTATAGGCGAAGATATATTTGAATCCGTACCTTGTCAAATTTTTTGAGTATCTTTGTGAAGGCTACCATATTCAATGAGCTGCAAAGAAGATAGAATATGTGGTTAAAAATTAATCATCAGTCATTAAAAAAGGGACTTATAGTAAGGTATGGCCTATATAAGCTGCCATTCGATGAAACGTACATATAATATTACGTAAAGGAATGAAAAATACAGTGACATTAATTGGCGTGACCAAAAGTTGAAATTGATACGCAATAATTCTTTCACACCAAGAAAGTTTCTTATTTTAATGACTACATCTTAGCATGTCACTGGTCTCGTCATGGATCAGCTATATCATGTAAAGTTGTCTCGACTAGTCCAGCAAAAGAAGCAATGCTTTAGGCAATTACATATTCTTTTTTTCCACCCATAACTTTTCCAATGCTTGCCTTTGGCCATTTTTATTTATTTATTTAAAGTTGGTGAGTGTAATCATAAATGTTGATATTTCGTACACTTCTAAGTGTTTCCCCCCCTAGAATATTTTAATTAAGTGATTTTTTTTTAAAATTTTAAAATTTAATTATGTACTTGCATTTGAATTAAGACTACTGTTTTATTGTTGAGATAAAACAAATGTCTAATTTATGCTATATTTACGTATTTTTATCATTGTAGCAAAAAGTTGCACACAACCATTACACTTGAAGTTCTTGGTTAGAGCTTGAGTACTGCCTATTAGTTGTTGTTAGAAAGCCTGATCAGTGTTAATTCTTAATTTTGGTTTCTACCCCATCCAAATAAGACCAGAAAAATAACTTTTAGAATACATTTTTATTTTCGTATGAAAGGGTTTTGAGTCTAAATGACAAAATTTTATATATATATATATATATATATATATATATATTACTGATTTTTTTGCACCAAATTTTTTAGTGTAAAAAAATAATATCTCAATTAAGACTGAAAAAGTCATATATATATTCATTAGCACTTAACAAGGAATTCTTTAATTAAGTAGTACAGTACGTTAATAGATATATAGGAATACGAAAATAATACATAAATAAAGACTTAGAAAGGATTTCAAGTTTCTGAAAGGAAGTGAAATAAGAAAAGGTTAAATTATAAAATTGACACAGAAAGGTCTCCAATTTGGATTTGTTCTCCATTATTTTGAAGCATGCATGATTGGATCAATTAGGGTTACGGTTCACATTTGCGTTAGATCCTTAGAGAAACGTCTTTGCTCATATAACCCAGCCATGTATCTCACCAAAGTCCTTCTACTATATGTCTATATCTACAAAAATCTTTTTCTTACGTGGTGTAGTGAAACTCCATGCAACTCTCCACTCGATGATTAGCCACGTAAACATGTTCTTTTTTTTTTTTTTTTGAAAGGCACGTAAACGCAGTTCTTATCCTTCATTCCAATTCAAGTATACTCCCCAAATCAACATTCATTATATTCTTTCCTATATATGTTTTCCATCTAATTAACAACAAAAACAACAATAAATAAATAATGAATCAAAATTAATAATACTTAATCATAATTAATGTGATTAAATAAATAATAACCTGTAAGTTTTGAGAAGGCCAAGACCTTTATAGAGCTCTACAAATGCACTTCTAATCATCTTCTCAGCACATTGAATTTTTCTCTTGTTAATGAACTCTCCACCATACCCTGGTTTCATTGGACTGTTCACTAAATCCTCCCACAACATGGAAGTAACAGCCGTAGGAGTGGTGGCTGGAATATCAATTCTTATTGCCATATGAGGCTTTCCCTTCTTTTTTGTCTTTACCCTCATTGCCGAATTCACAAAACTTAGACCATTTCTTTCCAACGTTGAGATTACTTCATCCATTAGTGAAACTTCTGAATTATCATCATTTGATTCTACACAAATAAAATCATATTATTGCACGGATGAATACTATACGTACAGAAATTTACATATATTTTTCATTTTTACGAATTATTTATTGCATTTTGAGCCACTTGTGATGCCTATACCATTCCATATTACAACCTTAACAATACAATTTCCATAAGTCTCGATCGCGGGACTTTGAGAAAAAGAGACATTACATATGAATTATATTGACTGCCCCAATTTTCTTGAGTGTATACAAAAGGTCCAATTGGTAAAGTACTCATGAAAATAATTATATTAACAATTATTTTAAAGTATTAATTAAATATATTGAAAGTTTAATCATAATATTAATAACATATTAAGCCTACTTGCAAAAGAAAGACCATCAGCCAATAATTGAGAACCCAGTGTTAATGATTCGAGCCCCACCGTTATATGTAATTAAAATGTGTGTTTTTAATTTTTTGTGGGGCTTATAAAACGGATTTTTTAAGTATAACAATAAAAAATAAATATAATTTAAAAAATTAAAACATGAAATCACATTTTTTATGATTATTGTTGATAATATTTTATGAATTTAGTGTACACTATATTAGCTATTAAATTGAATAGACGGTAGAAATATTAATCTATATTAAAAATAAAAATAAATTGATCATAACTAAACCCCTAAGTCCATAAAAAAATTAACCCCTAAAAAAATACTTCTAGAGAGAATATTAATGTGTAAGTTTTATAAGTAATTTTCTAGCTATATTACTAACGTGGCTCACATCTTAACAATTCTCTTCTACTTTTATTAGTTACTCAATCAATTGAAGGTTTGTTCTTTTCTTTGCGTCACCAAATTATATTGGTAACTAATTTTTATTAACGTGGCTCACATTATAACAATTCTCTTCTACTTTTAACAAGATAAATGTGTAAAATATTTATTAATTTTATTAGTAACTGATTTTTATTAAAAAAATTTAATTCATAATCTTTAATAAAATTTCGATCTATTCTTAGTTATATTTTTTTCATTTAAAAGATCAAATTTGAGATTAGTTTCACTGATGAAATTTTATACAAAACAAGAAAAGAACAAATTAATAAAGAACTGACCGGAGTAATTGGAATCTTGGCCAGGAGAACGAGGAAAAACTCCAGTATTAGAAGGCTTTAGCGACGGATTTTTCTTGCGTCGGTCACTAAGAATTTGCTTGAGGTCTAGCAAGATGTTAAGCTGCTTCTTCAGCATTTCTCCTCTCTCAACAAACTCAGTCTCCTGTTTCTTGTAGAATTGGTTCACCTTGTTAAGCTCTCCATCCAGCTTTGCAAAAAACACCTGCACTTCATCCTCTGCTGAAAACAACTGCGCCAGCTCCGTTTCATACACCTCTTCACTCTCCTCCGTTGTTTTTCTCCTCACCTGAAACACAAAAACATTATCCATATTTCTATTGAGTATTAGTGCATTTACACAAGCTGAAACCAATTTTCAAATTGCCATCCATTCAAATATAATTATCTATTCTCTTCGACTCTTTTCATAAGAAATAAGTTATCACTTATTTCATATTATAACATTTTTTAATAAGAAGGGCCAGAGTAATATTATATATGATTACTTTTAAGTTTATGGACTTTAATTTATAAAAGCCACATAATCATACGTTTCTATGATTTCTATTTGATTGTCAATATTTTTTTTTACACCAATGTACAATACATAAAAAAATAATTTTTTTGAATAATCATGTCATTAATATAAAATATTGACTGACTTTATTGATAATTAATTTTTATTAAAAAATTTAATTGATCAATTTAATAAGATTTTTTTATAGAAGAGTATGTTGAAAGTTTCACATACAACATACCGAGTAGTCATGAAAAAAAAATGAAACATGTTGAGGTCCCATATCAAATAAAAATAATGTTGAAATAAATTATTTGAGTGAAAATCAAACCTCACCTTATAGGTTGGTGTTGTAGGATTGAGTTAAAATTCAGACTCACTTTTTGACATGAAATCAAGCCTCACCTTATATATATATATATATATATATATATATATATATATATATATATATATATATATTTTACACTAATAATGATATTGTGCATTATTATGCTCTAGGGAGTGCACATGACAATGGTTTCGTGATGGGTTTTGTGCAACAGTGTTCCCATTATCGTCATATCTGTTTTCACCTTGATTTCGTGAGAGAATGAGAAACTCGAAAGCAAAAGCAGAAAGAGGTTTCAGAAAAAAGGACCACTAAACTCGCTTTTTAGCCCTTAATGCCATTCTCACATTCTCCACTTCCCCTTTTAGACTATTATTTTATTCATTCCATTGAACATATATATAATCAGATTCATTTATTATTATAACGATAAACATTTATTTGGATACCAAATCGAATTTCGATGGTTTATGCATAAAAATATAAAAAAATATTAATGATACATTCTCTAATACATTTTTATTATTCATATATATATATATATCATTTAAAACGTCAATTTAGTTACCTCATGAAGAAGTCATAAGTCATTTTAGTTAAAAGGTAGTAATAATTAGCAGGTTACTTGACATTCATTCAATAACACAACTTCAATAAAATATAACAAAACTTTAGGTGCCAAAATATTTTCAATTTCATGCATATTTTTGTTTTTGCAAATCCAGGTTGCTTCTATTCATCATAAGTTATTTATTTGACATGAGAAATGATATACAAACACTCTTATGTATCAAATATTATATTAATATTTTTATTTCTCATTATACTACTCTTATATTGTATTCTTTATCATACTTCTCTTTTTTTTTTTCTCTGTTTAGGTGTTATGTGGTTAATTTCCACTATTTTTGGACCATAAAAGTAATATATTTAGATTGTAGTGTGCAACCAATAGATCATTGACTATTGTCATCGCATTGCGTTTTCGTGGTTCATATTAACCATAACTAATTTACGTGGCTGTTATACAAACGTAATTTCAAACCCTTTGGTCAGAAAACAAGTGACTAGAGCTATGTTAATAGGAAACCAAACTTTGTGTTAATTGTGTTAACTGTGTTAAAAGCCTCGGAGACATTTCATTGTCCGAAAACGATGTCATTTATTTCCTCTTTTTTTTTCAGCAATAAGGTTATGCACGAAGGCACAAAAGACACTAGGAGACAAAATTAAAACACGCAAGAAATCACAGACACACGCAAAGGTTTTAGACATGTCACTAGAACTCATATCTTACCGGAACCACCAAAAGAATGAGCTGAAAAATAACAAACTAGAAAGCACATAAACAAACTTTATTATTAACTATAATACAATGATCTTATTAAATGTACACTAGTATGCTTTACCTGAATTATGTCTTGTAAATTATTGTTGTCTGAGTAGCGGAACTTGTTTTTTATGAAGCGAAACGAATCGAAAACGGAGCGACCAAAGGACTCTTCTGGGGCTTGTGATTGCTTGGAGACTCTTGTGAGTTTGATCCTCTTTATGTGTTTCTTGAGCTGCCTGTAGTTAACAAAGGCCTCCTTCCATTCTGGTATTAATTGAGCTTCGAGCTCCTTCGAGAATTTCACCATTTTTGGTTTGGTTTTGTGTTGTGAAGGGAGAAGAAGAAGAAGAAGAAGAAGAAGAAGAAGAAGAAGAAGAAGAAGAAGAAGAAGAAGAAGAAGAAGAAGAAGAAGAAGAAGAAGAAGAAGAAGAAGAAGTCCTTACATAAAGTTGGTGTGAGATTGAGAATGTGATCAAGGGGTTTTATAATTAAGATAAACAGAGCCTTGTGGACAACTTTATATAAGAAATGCTTACATCACTTTTCATATATGCTTTTAATTACTGTTTCCCTTTATAAGAAGTATGTGGGATTAATAAATGCTTGTTGTGGGTTATGTTTCATAAGAAGAAAAGAAATTAAATATGATAGATATATAGAAATATGGAAGAGAGAAATAAAGTTAATAAAAATACATGAGAAATATAGTGAAAACAGAATTATAAAAATATATAATATTTGAAATTGCTTTATTTACTAAACAATGGATCATGTATTTCTTATAATTAATTATATTTCCCTTGTATCATATATTTTGCATAACAATTTGTAGAAGATCAATTAGTAGATAATCATTAATTATTACATGCAATGACGGAGCCAGACTCTCATGGGAGGCGGTCAAGTATGAAATTGATTTTACTTAATAAATATTTTTTATTCCAATAGATATTTCAATATATATATATATATATATATATATATCAATTTTCTTATAAACTATTCGTAATTATATATTTCAGAATATTAATTAAATAAATAATTTATCAAAAGGTCTCTTTTCCATATGACAAAAAACATTTATGTTTGAATTTATATTCGATTTTTTAGTATTTTCAAAATAAAAATTAGCATAACAAGTGTTATTTTCACACATTAATAATATTTTAACAAAAATGAATAAGTAAATTGTTTTAAGTAAAATATAATATTCCCAAAGTTTATTAAGCAATGTGCTTAGATATGTGGACTCAATATAAAAAACACGTTAGCAACTCACAAATAATGACCAATAAAAAAAGAGAAATAATTGTGATAGAAAAAGAAAAAAAATAATTTGCAAGTTTTAAAATTTATGGTGACAATATTTTATATTAGTGTGTACATAAGTTTGAAGGATAAATAAACAAAACATTATATATTCAAATTAATATAAATGAAAGACTGGTAAAGTCATTTGATTGAAAAAGCAATAATTTATTATCTTTAAAATAGTAATAACAAATTATAAAAGGAAAAATAAATGATATTCCAGTAGTTTATTTAAATATTTATCTAAAAGATAAAGGAAAATATCATTATTTTTACAATGACACTTATTAAACAATAATAAAATATTTTATAAAAATTAAGTAAAAGATAATTGGCACTTAAGTCTTATTATCTATAAATTCAAATTCATTAAATAAAATTAATTACTAAAATATTAAAATATCATTTATAGTACATACAAAAAAATAAGATTAGAAAAAATCAGGGAGGGCCAAGGCTCCCCCATCCCCTAACCTACATCCGTCCATGATTGCATATCTCTGCCAGAATTTGGGCTTTGATGCTTGTCTAGTTGTTGATTGCAATGGAAGAAGTGAGGGATTGACTCTTCTATGGAAGAAACCTTTAGATTGTAATCTAGTCAATTACTCTTCAAATTTTATCAATGTTAAAATTCATATGCCTAGAAAACTTTGTTGGAGATTCACTGCTTTTTATGGTTTTAATTTCCGGGCCGAAGTCATAGGAGAGACTCTTGGGATCTTTTGAGAAATATTGTTAGAGATAATACTCTTCCTTGGTGTATTATGGGCAATTTCATTGATATTCTTTCTAGTAATGCGAAAAGAGGACGAGTAGAGCTTCCAAATTGATTGATTAATGGTTTTCAACAAGTTGTGTTGGATTCTATTCTTAATGATCCAACAAATATGAAGAATTTTCGCCCAATTTTCCTTTGTAATATTCTTCCTAAATATGATTAATGGTTCTTGCTAATACCCTTAAGCATATTCTTCCTAAATTCAATTCTCTTAAGCATCCAACTTTTGTGGAAGGACAGTTGATCTTTGATAATGTATTGGCTGCCATTGAGACCATCTATCATATGAAATGCAAGACAAGGGAAAAAATTGGTGAGTTTACTCTTAAAATTGATATAAGCAAAGCTTTTGATAAGGTTGAATGGAACTATTTCATAGCTCTATTATTTCAATAAATTATAGGGGAAGGTATATGGACTCGAGTTTATAATAAGGACTGTGAAGTTCGTGATTTGTGTGGATTATAGGTCTAAAAAATTTTAGTCCGTCTAACTATAAAGGATTTTTTACCTAACCCGTAAAACCCATGGACTTTATAAACTTAATTCACAAAGCTCGTAGACTACTTGTGTAATAAAAAATACTTTTGACTTTAATCACTTTAGACTTGACAGTTGATGGGTTAAAACTTTGATATTTTGATATTATGTATATATTAATCTTGAAAATGTTTGATGTTTTACTTATATTTGAATATTTAATATTTAATTGAATGTTTATATTTATATTTTTTTATTAGGTAGTATTGCGAATATTTGATATTTTAGAGTTGAATGTTTAATATTTAATTAAATGATTTTAATTATATTTTTGTATGTATTCTTATTCTCTATCTTAGCTTAAAGGAAAAAGAAATCTCAATTATTTGACAAATGTATCTTTTTCTTAAAAAATCAAAAATTTTAAAGCTTTTTTAAATTAAGTCCACGGGCCGCTCCATTTGAATGTCGGCTTTGCAGATCGACATAGACTCAAAAGTTTAGTCCAATTATTTTTGTGGATCAAGCAATCAATCTCATGAAAAATGCCGATTTCACGGGTTGAGCCTTAACCTAGTCGTCCATATATCTACCCCAACTAGATTATAATATTTTGGTGAATGGAGAAAGAGTTGGTCCTATTCTTCCTAGAAAGAGTCTAAGATAAGGAAATCCTTTATCACCATATGCATTTATCCTTTATATAGAGGGTCTTTCTTCACTTTGAAAGAAGGTTGAAGGGTGTTGAGATATTCATAGAGTCAAAGTGCATAGAGGAATTACTATCCTCTCACACTTGTTATCTGTTGATTTCTATTTTTTGTTTTGCAGGACAATTGATAAAGAGGCAGATGTTCTTAAAAATATTTTGACTACATTTGAGGCATCATCAGGCCTAGTTGTGAATTTGCGTAAGTCTGAAATTTGTTTTAGTAGAAACACGTCTCAAATTGCAAGAGATTCTATCTTCTTTCACTTAGGGATGAGTATTTGGATATGCCATCTATGATTAGAACCAAGAAGAAAGCTATTTTCAATTATCTAAGAGATGAGTTTGGAAGAATATATTCAACACTAGTCCAACAAGAATCTTTCAAAGGGCAGAGAGAAAAGTGCTTAATTATCAAATATGTTGCACAATCTATTACAACCTATTGCATGAGTAACTTTTTGCTTCCATCTTGTTTGTGTGATGAGATCCAAAGAAAGCTTAATTCTTTTTGGTGGGATTCTAATAGAATCAATATAGAGGTATCAAGTGGCTTAACTGTGAATGTTTAACTATCAGGAAGGAATTTGGAGGTATGAGCTTTCATCATCTTTATGATTTTAATTTAGTCATACTAAGGAAGGAAGTAAGGTTGAAATTTTATTCCTGATCAAGATGTTATTGTTATATTCGTGTCTTTAAAGCAAAATATAATATTTCCCAAAGGAAGATTTCTTGGAAACTAACTTAGCGCATAATCTGAATGATGTTTGGTGTAGTATCTACATGGTTGGTGATTAAAGATGGCATTAGACAACGTTTGGGTGATGGAAATAAAATGAATATTTGGAGGGACCCTTGGATGCATACAAGTGATAGTCCTTGTATTAAAACTACTCCTATTCAAGGACTAGAACATCTCAAGGTTTATGATTTGATTGAGAGTAAGTACATCACGAATTATGAACTTATTCATGATCTTTATCCC
The DNA here is from genome assembly GCF_004193775.1 of Glycine soja. Lineage (NCBI taxonomy): Eukaryota > Viridiplantae > Streptophyta > Magnoliopsida > Fabales > Fabaceae > Glycine > Glycine soja. Next base: position 492,681 of record NC_041011.1, read on the forward strand.
ACGTGATGTTCATGCTATCGAATGCATGCCAATTTATTTTCAAAAAATTGATGTAAGTTGATTTGGAACTTGGGTAGAGATGGCAACTATTATGTAGAATCAAGATATTATCATGTCAGTTTGTCAAAAAAAAAAATATTATCATGTCATGGAACATTTCCATTGGTTCTTAACATTTAAAATGAACATAAAAATCTAAATCAAATATATCATAATTTTAGGCTTATATTTTAATAAAATACAACAATGTCATTAAATAATAACAATTTTATATATAGAATAAAAATAAAATGACAAATTAATATGATAAAAAACTATAAGAAAATAAAATATATAAATATAAATTAATATAAATGAGTAAATTATATGATTTTAAAAAAAATTAATACTAATTTTCAAACCTTATTAAACATGTGTTTTTGTCTTAAAAATGTTTTAGAATAGATTTTAAAAATGGAAAATAATGGTTCAAATTGGTTCTTGACACCACTTTTGTACTAATTTTCACCAGTTATGGACTACTTTGATTGAACAATAATTTTTCAAGTTAACAAACCAAACGCCAGTCGGATTCTCAGTCAAACCTATTGAATTGGTCCGTCTGATTTGGTTTTCAAAACTATGGTATAGATTTTAGAACGTGAATTAGTACTACACCAGTGAATACATCCAAAATAACGAAATACACAAATTAATCATTTTTTTTCTGTTCAGCTACAATTTTTTTTTAAAAAAATAAACATAATTATTCAACTTCAATCACCCTTTACGTAACAACATGAATATAGTGCAGAATATAAAGGATTAGAAATGAAAAAAAATATACATACATTTAGAATATAAATTGAATAAACATAGTTAATGAAGTTAATATATTAATAATTATGTAAATTATTAAATTTATTAAATAATATAGTAATGCATAATAAGATAACAACATACATTTTCTTAAGACCAATTTTCTGCAATTACAATTGCATGAAGTGAAAATCAAGTTTAAAAGATACAAAATTGGAAAATAGAATTTTCATTTTTTTATTGTAAAAATACTAAAATGAAATTGTTGTTTTTGTCCGTGAGACATGTTATTTGGAGTTTTCGTCTAGATCCAATCTCTTGTTGATAGAGACATGCGATTGGCTTTTTTTTTTTTTTTTTTTTTTTTTGTAATTTCTGACTTATTAACTCTTTGTTAGTGGTTAGTTAATAAACTACACGTTTTTTTTGTTATAGTTAGTTCATGCTATTATCTTTAGATTCTTTTACGTATTTATGATATGATTATTTTAATTTATAATATTTAACTATTTACCAAAATAATAAAAGTGAGTTTGATAAAAATTATTGGATTTGAATATTTGAAATGTTGGTTAAAATGTAAATTTTATTTTAAAATATTTAAAGAAGATAGAAGCAAACTTTTTTTTTATGTATAATGATTGCATTGTGGTTTGAACATATGGAAAAAAATTACTGCAGATTAGCGGAATAGAGAAAAGAATAGACAAAAATGTAGGATTTTGTATTATTAAAGAGTTGTGTGTTTCACAATAACAAATTAGTAATCGAAAAAAAATTCTAATCAAATGTTAATAAAATCCTAATGAAAACATAATATCTCCATCGTACTAATGGCATAAGATAAGATAAAAATCAGATCATAATAAGAGAAAATCTTCAAACCAAGTCAACTTTTGTTTTCATTTATTTGATACTTCAGATGGACAAATTCGTCCCTGGCATTTTTATGAAAGTTGTAGACAATTCTGTCCTTAAATTTGGATACCAATTTCACGTTGACTCAATCCCTAAATATCGAAATATCTTCAAAATATTAACTGATGCCTAGGGATGACTAAATGAATTAGGATCATACGGGTTTCCACAAAATACTCACAATATTTACTTGCAATTTTTATGGGGATGGATGCAGGTGTTATGGTATCTATCCTGCCTTGTCCCACATATATATATAGTTGGGGTGTTTCAAATTAATAATGTAAATTTATATATATTTAATGACTTATTTTTATAATGTTGGATAATTATATTTGTAATATTGTTTATTTATGGTTTAAATTTAGACGCATTAATATTATGTTTGCTTGTTTTTAAATGTATCTCTAATGATATTGTATAAGAAATAAAAAATAATATTTTCTTGTTCCAATTATAAGAAATACGACAAGACTACTTTATTATGAAATTTGCTTTTTATCCCTAATTAATTATAATGTTTATTAATGATATGCACTAATTTCTTTATAAAAGTGGGTGTATTTATTGAGCTATCAATAAAATAATATATATTTATTGGTTAAAAAATTATATTTTAAAAAATAATTACCTCTTAAACTATTTAATATCACTTAAACCATTTAATGTCATGGTAGTCTTAAAATAAAATTAAAATTTATTACAAATTAACTAATCTAACTATCTATATTGATCTTGATTAATTAGATAATTATTTCTTATATATAAGATGTAAAGTAATATTATATGTGAATACTTTTAATATTATATTTGGATTAGTTAAGAGTAAAATTTTAAATTATTTTTAGTAATTTTTTTAATTGATATATTTTATTAATTTATTAATTTTATACATAAATAAAATACATGTCCTAAATATAAATATATAAATACATTTGATATGGGAATAGTGATTAAAATTATTACGCGAAGGACTGGAATTGAGGTTGAAGGGAGGAGGGGCCTTGGCCTCCCCTTTATTGAATCATAGATTCACATTGAGTAGTGTGAGAATCAAGTGGCATCTAATTTGCTTATAAAAACTATATTATTATTTAAAGAAATTTGATCTAAAATTTATATTGACTAAATTTTTAATTATTATATAATCTATTTATATTGGCAACGACAACATGCAAAACTTTATGGCCCTTGTTATCCATGAATTAATCTGAATTAGCCAAGGATCGTGAGACATAAAATTGTAGATATTTATCTTAACTTTTCAGGGACACCTAATTTGTCAAAATTTGATCTTTATAGCTCTAGTTATGCTCTGTTGAATACAGAGATGTCAAAATGAGGAAAAATCCAATAATTAACAATGATTAACAATTAAGTCCAACGAAGGTCACAAATGTAAAAAAATCAATATACTAATATTAAGCACAAATAGAAGTCAATTAGGCCAAGTATAAACCACAAATGGATGCCTCAAAATTGATTTATCAAACACTCATTAGTCAAAATGTTTATTATCATACTCTTCCTAAAAATTGACATGTTGCAACAAAATTAATCAATCAATTAACTCTTGTAGGTCACTCAATACAAAAATTAATTATAGATATAATATCTCAAGATTTGAAATTTGATAGATAACTCTACTAATTTTGTAAATGATGATCCATCATAGTAAGATATACGTACTTAATTAATAAATATCCTAACCGACATATACTAATTGCCCAATACTTTTTCTTATTCAGATTTGATTTCTGACCACATCAACAATATATAACAATTTGGTAACTATATATATATATATATATATATAAATAAAAGGTATCATCCGTTTATATTAGGTGTAAGTATAAAGTTTTACATTAAATCTACACCATTAATATATATCAATCCTATGATTTAAAATATCTTAATAGATATGAAAACTTTAATATATTTTATGATAATCAATTACTTAACTTTAATTAATAAATTAGATCACTTGATTTTTCTAATAAATTATTTATCAAAATTACTGACAAAAAGTAATATATTTTTGTAATAAAGTTTCTTTATTTATAATTTTCATAACAACATGCAGTTTTTTTTCCTTTTTGCGATTCGTTATAAATTAAGTACACTTATTGGAAAATAGAAAAAATAAAATAAAATAATAATGTAATTAAATTTAAACTTATTTATAAAATTTATGATCCTGTATTCTTTATTTTATGCGTTTTATTGTAAAAGCATTATGTAATATTTATTTATTTCAATATATATACACTATCCAAAACTTTTCATTTTCAAGTTTTATTTTCTCACAATTAATTTTAAAAATTTGTAAGACAAAAAACGAATTAATTATTAACAAAATATCAGAATATATTTATTGATTATATATAATGAAAAATAAAACATGCATGATAAAAATATATTTGTTAATTATCTTTCTCTAAACTTTTAAGAACAGTAGCAACCTGCTGTATTGGTTCTTAACGAATCATTAAAATAAGTTGTTTTGTTTTACTGACATTAAAATATGTTGTTAAAAACGAATCATTAAAATATATGTATATTACATGAAAATAATACATACATCATTACGTGAATTTTTTTAAAAAAACATTAATTTGTTAATATTTTTTTATTATAAATAGTTAAACCAACAAATAAAATCAATCAAGTAATTTAATTGATTGATTATACACTTATATATGATTAACTAATTGATAGTCATAAAACATGTCAAAGTTATCATATTTATTAAAATACTATAAATCATAAGATTAGCGTAAATTAACGGTGCAAATTTAGTGTAAATCTATATGAACACGCGCTTATATATATATATATATATATATATATATATATGAACACGCGCTTGTGTGTGTAAAACCATCTGCAAATTCATATATTTTTAGCAAAAATTACAGTTCAAAAGCTTACTATATGATGATAAGATATTCCAACCAAGTTGTACTTTAAACCTTATCGATCACCTGCAATACACAAAAAAATTATTAATCAATAGCGTGAAAAAAAAATCTAAATCTAAAGGTAGGTCCATCCTATATCAGGAAAAATCCTCCTTAATGAAGCTTGGGGTAAACCCACCATATGAATTCTTGATTAATTATGCCCTATAGCTAGCTAACGTATCTGCACAACTATTTTGTCCTCCGTGTAAATATGGGATTACAAATTACATACTTCACATAACACATTAATTAGTTGATCATAAAAGTTACTTCCTTCGTTCTATTATAACAATCAACGGTGAATAACAAAATTTATATAAAAAAATAATGATGACAGAAGATTAATTTTATAAAAATATTAATTTTTTGTGTAATTAATATTTTTTAGTTGTAAAATAATTTAAGACAATTATTTTAGGATAGATGAAGTATAATATACTCTCTTTTTGTTCTTATCTATAAGATTCAATTATCTTAAATTTATAACTTTTTACAACAAGATTATTTTAGGACCCAATTATTTTATATATAAAACTCAATTATTTTAACACAAAAATAATGATGACAAAAGATTAATTTTATAAAAATATTTATTTTTCATGTATTTAGTATTTTTTTAGTCTATGTAAAACAATCAAGACAATTATTTTAGGACAAATGAAGTACAATATACTAATTCATAAAATGTTAAATTTATAAGACCCAATTATTTTAGGAAAGATAAAGTACAATATACTAATTCATAAAATTCATAAAATGTTAATTTAGTTGATAGTAAAAAAATTATCTTAAATTTATAACTTTTTTAAAATTATTATTGTCATCAATATTTATCTCTCTTCTAATTATTTGTCAATATATTTTCTCTTTTTTAAATGAGGGGTATTTTTAGTCTAAAAATAATTAATACAAACATTATAGATTGAGTCTTATAAAAAGAAACACACATCATTTCAACCTTAAGTTTTATAAATAAGAATGGAGGGAATATAAGGCCTAATTAACTAATTCATTAAAATTAAGAAAAATAATTAATTTATTTGGTAACAATAAACTTATCTTAAATTTATAATTTTTTCTAAAACTATCATTGTCGTTAATGTTTATCTCTCTTCTAATTATTTGTCAATATATTCTCTCTTCTTTAAATAAAAAATATTTTTAATCTAAAAATAATTAATAGAACAAACATTTAATTCTTATAAAAAATAACAATCACATTTTAAATTTCAGTCTTATCAACAGTAACATAGCAAATATAAATTATCACAAAACTTCACCCAATACTATGATGGATAATGTGCCTTATCTATTCTTCATTTTTTTACTTTTTTTTTTATTGCTAACCAAGCAAAATCGAAGGCACAATGTATAAAATGAATGAATCAATGAAAGGCGAATAATATTTTTATGAAATGAAAAGGCACACTTTTCTTTCAGTGAATGTGCATGAAGTTTTCACTTATTTAAAGGACAGGGATCTTGAACTCTAACCACTGCTTAGAGAATAACGTTATTTGTTAATTATACCACATCATGTTAGTGATTCTAAACCTAATATAACTTTGAGTCTAATTTTTTTGGAAAAATTATTATTTGACTTTAATATCACATGTAAGAGAGTATAGGATATCTAATCATCTATACCAAGATTTAGAATATTAAAAAATACGGTTTAATATACTTTGGGTCCTTCTATTTTGATTAATCTCTAATTTTGATGTATTTATTTTAAACTAAAATATTTAGTTTTCCTATTTTATAAAATTCATAATTTTGGTAGAATTTTCAATTTTTTCTGTTTTATTTCTTTTATTTTGGTCTAACTTAACTATAAACCTAACGTATGTTCATTTAAAGTAATATCAGGAAATAATTTAATTAGTTGAAATTTAATAAATGGATACAAAACTAATGATTAGATAAAAATTAAAAATATTCTAAAAGAGAGGGACTAAAATATTTTTATTTTTAAATAGGAAAACCAAAATTGTGAATAAAAAAATAGGAAGATGAAAGTTATATTTAAACCAAAAATAATTATTAATTATTCATAAATTTTGCACATCTTAAAAATTTCCTCTAGAGAAATCACTTAATCTCACAAAAAATTCATACATAGGCATATACTTGCACATACATTTCCTCTAGAGAACTTTACTAGTTCTGGTTCTGCTTCTTGTACCTCTTGTACATGTTACTTATCTCAATACAAATATATTGTGACTTTCAAAAAATAAAATATATATACTTGCACATACGTTAAGAGCAAAACTTTCCTTTTAACTCCAATTTTTCATGTGTTATAACTTTTGGATCATGCAATGAAGCCGTCAGCAAGCACTACTGGTGGAGTCAAGTGAAAATCATGCCCGTCTGTTTTAAAATAGGCAAGTAACCTAATATTCTTCTATCATAGATATTATGCTCTATATATAAAGTCAACACATATATTTGCCCAATGACTTTGATCCAATAAACATACAGACATAAGTTGATTCCCAAACTCTAAATTAAATCACTTAAAAATATTAGACTTAAAAGAAAATATTAAACTATACATCCAATCTATATTTTAATAAAAATAAAAAATACATCAATTAATAGAAGATCAAATTAAAAAAAATTCTAATACAACTCACTTGTTAAATTCAAGATATTCAAACATTTCGAATAAGATAGATAGTAAAGGATATTAAAATCGTAAAGGTCCCTAGCTAGTGAGGTACACACCCTATATATGTATAAAAGATGTAGAAAATTGGAAGTATAATTTGTTTGACACGTTTTTTAAGTTTATATTCTATTTTACTATAATTTTATTATGTATTGTTGCAACATGTCTTTTCCTTCAGATAATCACACTACGTTGAAAAATCCTTAAAACATATAATAGGCAATAGTTTTTTTTTTTTTTTTTACCAAGGATATATATTTTCATTTTCAATCAATGTTTTAAGTTCCTTCAGATAATTACACTACGTTGAAAAATCCTTAAAACATATAATAGGCAATATATTTTTTTTTTTTACCGTGGATATAAATTTGCATTTTCAATCAATGTTTTAAGAAACAGATCGGTATACATATAAAAGAATATAAAATATAATAATTAAATAAATAACATAATTTAATTATTCAATTCTCTAAATTTAAAATAATTATCATTATAAAATACCTAATGTTCCAAATAAATTCCAATATTCATGTCAAATCCAAGTCCATAAATAAGTTTCAAACACAAATAAACATCCAATTTCTTAGAAATAATCATAAGTTCATAAACAATAACATAGAATAATTTAATAATTTTTACTTACATAATATTTATAATTTTATCAGCATTGATAAAGTTATAATTAAATAATAATACCATATAATTTAATAATATATTTTTTTAAAATTTTTAAAAAAGATAAATTCATATTAATATATTGTATTAATATTAATATTTAAGTTATGCTATTATAGTATGTAAAAATAATAATCATTAATAACAATAAATTATTTTATTATCTTTGAAAACAATTAAAAACAAATAATAATTTTATATTTTGAACATATAATATTTCACTAAATTATTTATAATTTTATTAATATTAGCTTTTGAAGTTTTATAAATGTTTAAATAATATAATATAATATACAATTTTAATTTTTATTCGTAAAATGTTTATTTTTTAAAATAAATATTTTAAACTTTATTTTAATTATTATTTATATTAAAAAAATTAACCGTCGCTAAGTGTGATTACGACAACATTTTGTGCTCATTCCCTAATTAGTTAATTTTAGAGGAAAGGGCTTTATTGAACTTTTTTAAAAATAATTTGAGGATTAAATTAAACCTTTTAAAAATAGAAGGACAATAAATTTTGTAAATATATAGAGGGACAAAAAAGTAATTTAGTTTTTTTTTAACTTTTCAAATTATTTTATATTCTTATTTCATCATAAATTTCAAAATATATGGATAGAATATAATAATTTGAGGGGTTTTTAACTAGAAAAATTTAACAGGAAAAGTTGTAACATCCCCAAATAGGGTACTAGAATAATGGTGGGATATAAAATGAATTACATGTATTTTTATGCTTGTCCTGTCATTACTCTGCTTTATATGTGTTTTGCATAATCTATGGTGTCCCCTCCAAGTTGTAAAATGCCAATGATTCATTAAAACAGAACTGAACACTAAAGCTTCAAAATCCAAATATGAAAGCTTTTTATATAAACATTTTGTCAAGATCTGAATGGGGAAGCTTTTTGCTTTCTTACAAATTTTTGCCAAGATCCAAATGTACACTAAAAAGTTTGTAGCTCGAATCCCGCAACATTTACTTGCATTCTTTTCCTTATTAGTGGAGACTCAAAAAGGACCTATACTTTTTAGTGAGAAGAGGTATCTACTCAGAATATTCCCAATTAAAAAAATAAATAATGCAATTTATAATTGAGGTAGGGAAAAGCTGATCTTACATGCACCATCGATCTGCAAGAGTAATAAGCTGTGGAACTAAATGAAAGACCCTCCAATTATTGCTTCTGCATGCTAGCTCATCTTCCACAATCTATAATTAAGAGTCCCCAACATCATATATTATAGAGATTGACACTTTTTATTTGGAGTGAACAATTGTAAAACTCCTCATGCAATTAATTAACTTTCATCGTCTGTTATATTTAACTTAGTTTTCATTTTATTTTATTGTTGGCGCAGGTAATGACAATGTCAATAATGTTTCTTTCCTTAATATGACCTAAAGAGACACCCCCATATTTGTAAACAATCGCGCGTGGCTCTTTATATATATCCATGATTAATGTCAAACAGGTTTACAAGAATGTTTTTGATTTTGCATTTCATCTGATATCGCGTTTTAGAACTATGCCAACTTTTTGTTAAAAAAAAAAAAAACTATGCCAACTTGTTACTTAACAAAAAAAAACTAACGATTATCTCACAGGAAGGTTTTGGAATTCCTTATCCTTAGCTTCTAAGTTATTTTGTGTTTAATTTGAACACAACTAAAAAACATTGTTGACAATTTTAAAGTTTGGTCGCAAGTTTCAACCATATCCTACCAACTATAATCATAGTAATCTGGTAGAAATTGGCTACTGATACGTACGCAAACACCAAATTACACACACACACATAAAGGCGTAATTATGACATTATGCATTTTGACATTGCATATTAATTTAATTAAGTAATTAAATTACACTAAAATTAAGTAGTTTTTGAAACATATATTCAACAAATAATCAGAGAGAGAGAAATGAATTTGACTTGGCATATAATAACTAATTTTTCATGTATTTTAGAATGTTTAATCATTTTTAATATGTAAGATGATTTCTCCTTTTCTATTAGACTGCTATAAAGACAAGTTTATATATTTCAAAAAGTTGTTTTTTAATTAACATTAGGAAAAAACAATGTTTAGCAAATTATTTTACTACAATAATTCACATTGACCCCATAAATACTAATTTTCACTATTCATAAATGCCCGAAAACACAAGGGTTATAAATTTGACTTGGTGTTGAGGGAGAAAAGAGGGAGGAGAGGTCGTTGTAAGTTTGAATTCTTCCCCGGCCCTAACCAAAAAAATTAACGTACAGTTAACAACTAATATTTATTGATAAAAATAAATAAATATCCAAAAAATATCAAAATAGAAAATTTTCACAATCTGCAAAATCAAGGCACCTTTCAAGACTTCAAGTCATAAAGTCACAATTAAAGCGCCCATTATGTACCAAAAATAAATTAAAGTGTCCATTTCATATCTTGATGTGTTGATGTTTAAACGATGAAGCTGCCAAAGTTCGACTCTATTAATTAATCTTTTGAAACAGTACAGGTAAGGATCCATCATCTCTCTTCCAATTCATTCAAAGTTTCTTCAAGAGTACTTTCAAATTATTGGCTTCCCAATGATGGCATTGAACAAGAATAACACTTATGTCTTCCCATATTGGCGGGCTATTAAGCACAATCGATATCGATATCTATATATAATAATACCAAGGAAAAAGATAAATGTATAATGCACATGAATCTGTAAAGTGTGAAATCTGAAGTGAACGTACATATCTATAACTCAGGATTGGCTTTGATACTAACGAATAATAAAATAAACGCCTACCAAAATTAACTGACTGGGTATCCTATGAAGAATGGCTTGGAAAAAGAAAAACTTCTTCCTCTATACAAGAATTTCTCCTTCTATATAGGTCAATAAACTTTTTAGTGTTATACGTAATTTATTACAATGATTTTATCTTATCTCTTAGTCATCATTATATTCATTGTAGATATTTTACAGATATCAACTTTTAAAATATCTAAAGCATTTGAATAAAAATTTAATTAGAATATATATATATATATATATATATATATATATATATATTATTTACAAAAGATTTTAAATCTTTAAATAATTAATTATACATAATTATTTCAAAATTTTGATTGGTAGACACTAAGAGGGAATGTAATATAATTTATTAGAAATGATTGGCAGACATTTTAACACTCTAAACACCTTTTTTTAGTTGTAAAATATTGGTTGCACTCAGTTTAGAACCTCTGTACATATTTCTCTATTTTTCTTTTTGAGCAAATTACACTAAGGTAATGTTTAGTAGTGTGAAATAAAATATAATGAAAGTGAATTAAGATGAAATTTTGTAATTAAAATAAAATTTAAAAATGTGAGTCTCATCTCGTTTTATTGTTTATTTTACTTATTTTTTTTGTTATTTTTCACCTCTATCAAATGGAGGATAACACTTCAAAGTTTTTTTTGGATTGCATACAGTAGCCCCTTCCTGGTAGGAGGTGTCTTTTCAAACAATTAACAAGTTAGTGTAACATAGGATGTTAGTGTAATGCTTTTTAAAATATTAAAGGAATTAGTGTAATAATTTAAAAAAACATTATCATGTACCATTTGAAAAAAAAAATTAAGAAATACGAATGTAATTTGTTTTTTTCTTTGTATACCATATCACCTATTATAATATTTGTTTTGGCTAATCTCGTAAAGTGCAGAGATTATTAAAATAAAATTTATTTTTTTAATATTTTTTTCATACACATAATAAGAAAATTAAAACATATATAAAAAACTCAACTATCTAACAATTATGTTCAACATTGATCTTATATCACCACCTATTATATTTTCACTTCTCTCTTTCTTTGGCTAATAATTGACTAATTATTTTCGATATATAGTTTGTATATATACCAGAGTGGTGATTAACTAAATTATTTAACAAATCACTGTCCCAACTTTGAATACCCAGAAACCACGTGTCCAGATTCCCCGCTACGAGAATCTCCATGACCTAGTTTGTAAATGCAAATAGGAACTTGGCGAATAGTCCAGAGAGGATCTTGGACTATTGCGGAGTTGTTCTGTACAGTGCAAGTGACAAAGAACGTGGTTTTAGTGGAACTATAATCGTGGAGCCATTTTATATAATAATTGTGATTTTTTAGTGTGGATGACGTGTGGCCAAAATTATATTCTTCCCCACTAATACACACCGTACCATCCCTTAATATAAAATATATATTTCTTTCTGTTGATGGGATTGCACAGGAATGGCCTTTGGTGAATGCCAAGTTAAATTAATTTCAAGACCATAAATTGCTTGCTCTGAAAACATATGATTAGTGAGTGTGGGGACACTACTTCTGGATGCTAACGGTTTCAGATTAATTAATGTCACTAATGGGTGTTAAGGCTGATCTTGATTAATTCAGATAACTTACAAGCATGCAGATAAGGTCAATGGCCTTGTTTATGGACACCACCGGCGGGATTTGGAAAGCAGAAAGTTGAGAATATTTTCGTGCTGATAATATCTGACTTGTTAAGAGTGTTTTGATCTCAGTATCAGTAACTGTTTACATTTTTTTTTTTACATCGTGACAATATCAAATCTAAGTCCTTGTGGGTATCCACTCCAATCATTCCACCACAAGAAATTATAATTTCCCTTCGATAACTGCACTTTAGATAAAAAAAAAAAAAAACTCATTGATTATGTACTCAAAGTGTACAAGAATTTCACACAGTTATTTAATCGCATAGTAAAAACTAATAAATTTATCACGTAATTATTTTTAATTGAATAACAATATACCCAATGCATTTTTTTTCTCTTATAAAAATCTGTTATTTATTATATAAAAATGGGCATTTATATTATAATTTTCTTTTCATTTAAATTATTATTATTATTTAATTTCTGTTTTGGACTAACTCGGAGTGTCCCAAGGCCATAAAAATAGGTTGGACCAATTGTCAAACAGGAGTGTATACATGCATAAGCTTAATATATCATTCAATCTATATAACTATTAGCAGGATTCTCTCCTAAGGAATATTACTTTCTTAGCTAATTAAGGAATATTACTTTCGGTGCACCTTATTAGCATTAGTCACACAACAATTTGGAAAGTAGAAAGTTAAGAATCTTTTGGTACAGTATTTTTCGGAAAATCTGATTTGTTAAGGGTATTTTGATCTCAGTAACTGTCTTCAGTATGGGAAGAAGGATAAGAGGCGCACTTGCTAGAATATTACAGTTCATGAACATTGTCTAGCTATAATTACTTTAGCCAGAAAAGAAATATGAACTAGCACTAAAAAGTTGTTATTTACTAAAATATATAGACGTTTATATTATAATTATTACTATTTAGTTTCTTTGGTACTTGTGATTTTCATTTATATTTCTAATTCATCTATTTACTTTATTAGAATTTAAGTTAGGTATGTTGTATTTAACTCTTACACAATTCATTTTTTTTTTATGGATTCCACAATTCTTTAACATGTACTCCCTTCTGTCTCGATAATAATAATAATAAAAAATATATTTTATATTAATAAAATTAGTTAATTTTATTCAATTGTATCATTTTTAATTAAAAATATTATTCATTATAACTTGATACTAAACATAAAAAAATCTTCCCTTACCAAAAAAAAATCTTTAATCTTATTAAATTAAAAATATTTTAAAATAATCTCATGATAAAATTAATTAAAATTTATTTGTTTAAAATAAAAAATAATTTATTATTATTTATATTTGAGATCAAAATGAAATATTGTATATTTAGAGCGTATATGCATAAGCTTAGTTACCACAAAAGGACCCTTTAGGCATGTTTTATCGCCTCATCTATGATAAGATGGCTCTATCATTTTATAAGAGTCAGGGTACGACTCTCTTGCATGTCTTGCTTAATATACTATTTTTAAGATAAGATCAAGTTTACTTTAAACTAAGGTATCCCTAATCCCTAATAAGTAACATATATAACCCCTTCTTAGTGCTCACTTTCAACAGTGGAGCAGATCATTTGTCAATATATCTATACCAATAACAGGTCCTCTCTAGGTATAGGTCGCTTATTCAATCAAATGTACTTTATTATTATTAATCAAAACAATATATAATGCAATATCCACTAAACAATTCATTCCGTTCCCTCTTCTCCTCTTTTCTTTTCTCTCAAATAAAATATCATTTCTAATGGTAGTTAGTCTTTTAATTCTCTTTTATCTTGATTAATTATTTGATAGAAGAATAAAAAGACACTTGGACGTGTTTAATCTATATATCTGAATGGTCATTGGCTAGCATATCAAAATGGTGCCAAGCAATAGCGCGCATAATATCCCATTAATATTTCAAGTAACAGCAAATTAGACATCATGAAAGTGGGTAAGATAAAATGCCATTCGACTATATAATACTATATATACCCTTTAATTAGGCCTTTACTTTTTTCTCATTTCCGTTTCTTGTATACTAAAGATGATAAATCACGTATTCTGTAAACTTGCACGCATGCAAAATACATACATATATATTAATGAATTGAAGTTGACGTAAATTGGTATTAAACGTTACTGCTAATGTTTGAATGTTGCTTCAATTTAGACACGCAAATACATACATATAGCCGCTAAGATCATGATCATGAGCCTTAATTAGACTGAAGTTTGACCTGCATCATATCATTTGCATGCGTGAAAATTGAACCATCTCTGAATTATTTTTCCTTAGTGTCATGCTGCATAAAGGTGACTTAGCTGTCAAAATGAGCAGCTGCTTATTCATCCCAAATTCTTCTCCTACATTCGAGTGTGCTGTATGTAAATGACCGAATACCACGTTCTTTGTTAGTGTAATCTGAGTATGATCCCCTTTTTCTAACTAGAAAATTAAATTACAATTAAAATCAATGGTATATCAAACGTTTTAAAGAAGGATACGTGGCCGTAATTTGTGCTGCGCAAAATGAAGGGTTTTTAATTGTTGGTGATCATAAGTAGCCAATTGAAATTACATCGATCACATCTGTTTATGATTTGTCACGATATCAACAAACACAATAAAATAAAATTGTAAGGTAATTACGACCGATATTTAAAATCTTGCATCATATGCAAATCTAATGTATATTATTTATTGTCAGAGTGTAATTAGTTAAGAAATTATATTATTTATGTAATATTTTAATTTAATTATTCATTTGATTCTTATACATGTATTATCTTTATGTTTTAGTCCTTACATCTAAAAAATACTTATTTTAGTCTCTACACATATAGTTTTTAATTATTTATTTCCAATTGTAGGAAACTTTTTTGTCAGAAAAATATAATATTAATATTAAGGAAGGTACCAGATGTATATGCATCAAGTAATTATATTAATTGTCCACCAAGAAAAAGAAAATGCATAAAGGAAAGTTATAAAATTATCTATGACATTAAGAGTCCATAAATAAGTTATAACCCCCCACCAACTCCAAATAGATGATCCCCTTAACCCAGGCCAAATCCACGTGCTAATTGGCCAGCACAAATGGATCATCTCCAATCAACAATACAGACTACAACAAAAACCACCAAAATCTTTTGACCAAAACTTCCCACCAATGCATTTGAACCATCTTCAATACCCATGCAAGGTATTCCCCCAGTGTTCATATCCAATTAAATTGTCTCAAAACCATGCAAACCAAGCTTCATGCATACAACCCTCTTAATATCCTTGTGCTTTTGTGATCCTGTGCCCTGTACTCCACGAAGGACCTCCCCCGATGCATGCTGCAAAATCAAACCCCTTGATCCAGGCCCATGAGAAAAATAAAATCTGTTGAATTATGCGATCCCGATTCCACCTTTTATTTTGGAAAATAGATTGATTCTTGCAATTCCAAATTACCCACAGTTGCACAC
Source organism: Glycine soja (assembly GCF_004193775.1). Taxonomy (NCBI): domain Eukaryota; kingdom Viridiplantae; phylum Streptophyta; class Magnoliopsida; order Fabales; family Fabaceae; genus Glycine; species Glycine soja. The sequence continues at coordinate 508,649 of NC_041011.1, forward strand.
CACAAATATTTCCATTTGTCATTCACTTTACCAGACTCACCAACCAACACATGTTGCCAAAAGTGTTGTTCTGTCGTGAGAGGTAGCACCAACAATATTGCCAACTTGTTAATGAAGAATTTCCAAATCTCATCCACACATCTACATGTAAACAATATATGGTTGACACTTTCTGTCATCTCCCCACAAAAAGAACACTGCAATTGGTTCTCCTCCACAACTATATTTCTCCTAAGTAAATTATCCATTGTGGGTAATCTATTCATGAAGACTCTCCACAAGAAAAAATTTACTTTCGGTGGTATCTTTAGTTGCCAAATCTCTTTAAAAATATCCACCTTTACAACCTTAAGCTATTTTTACCGAATACAAGCCCGGTCAATTGTAGGGATTATGAAGAAATAAAAATTATATGCATAAGGACTAAAACAGATTAATTAAAAATGTATGAATACAAACTAAAACAAGTAGTTTCTATATGTAAAGACTAAAACATAAAGATTGTGTAATTAAGTATAGAGATCAATAAGTAGCTAAACCTAATATTTTTCTAATACGTACACTTTTTAAATATATTTTTTTCTTGTCTCTTTTCATTAAATTAATTTCTTATCTCAAACTTTTTTTCTCTTTATTCTGATCTTTCTCTTTGTTATATAAAAAATTAGACAAATGGATTATATAAATAAAATTTGTCTTAATTAAATTCCTAGCTATTTCCTTTCTTCTTCCCTATAGTTGAAGTCATCGATCACCATGATAATCTCAAAATGCAGAAACCTATATAATTCAATGATTTATATCCAATGCAAAGCCAATCTTAAAATTGTTTATTCCATAAGGCCGACAAAAGTTAGCTCTATTGGCAAGATTAAAAGGTGTTGACAACAAAAATATGTCTAAGATTCAGATCCTTGTATTGGCTTTTGGTTTTTTAGTCAAGAAATGGGCGGTAAGTCGCAAAAGGATGGATAGCAATTTTCTATTTTTAAATTGATAGAAACTACAAAGAGATAAAAACAAAAGAGAACGGAATGCGATAATATTAATTAGTTGTCGTTATTTGAATGATTTAAATTGTTTAAAATAAATTACTGTAATATAATGTAACTTGATGGAATGGAATTTATGTCATTTATTAAATATGCGTGATTGGTTTATCTCTGCTTTTTTTTATCGCCAAAATCAATATATATATATATATATATATATATATATATATATATATATATATATATATATATATATATATATATATAAACAAGGTATAAGTATAACTGTATAAGTGTTACCCCAATATTTAATACAAACTAACAGAGTCTCAAAAAGAAATAAAAATGGTTACATTATATTTAGCACATAATATGTAAATATTGAGTAACCAAATACCACTCCCCATGTCTCTGTTTCTATGCATCCAATGGTGTCGCTGTACTAACTTAGGATCTTACACACCCAAATTTCAATGTATTATTAATGGTGACTTATAAATTTAATTTAAATTTAGTTAAATGTTAGGATAATACTATAGTTGTATAATTTTCTTGATTTAATTCCTAATAAAATATTTTAGGATATACTATTTTTTTAGTTCTTAAAGTTTTAAGATTTTTTTTTTGTTTTTATTCCCTTTGTTTTTAGTCTTTTAACTTTTTTTATTTTTACTTTTAATTTATTAACTTGTTTTTTTATTCTTATATTTAGTCTCTAAAAAGAATTAAAAGTAAAGAAAAAAATTAAAAGACTAAAAAGAACAATAAAAAAATTCAGTGACTAAAAACAAAAATCCTAACAAAACTTATTTCCAAATAATTATGAGTAAATAAAACCTCCGAAACATAACCACTCAGCAAAAAAAAACCTCTGAAACATAACCACTCAGCAAAAAAAAACCTCTGAAACATAACCGTTAAAAAATGGCTAATCAATGATTAATTATTGTTTGTATCTCTCATGTACATATATTAAGAGTTAAACCACATATGGATAACCCAAGTTTACATAATAATAAAAGGTTTTATTATATTCATATCAATAAAAATAATTTATTTAGTGTGAAAATTTATGTTTGATTTTCATTGTGTATAAAATTCTCATAAAGCACACCAGAAGCCAAATTAATTTATAACCCAATAAATTAAGAGATAGTTAAACTGTCTCACCTAAAACCAAATGCATCTTTCTTCAAATATTATTAAAGCACTACATTGTAAATAGCCCCATTATCTCCGCATGTTTATGGATGATGGCAAAAAGATAAAATTAATGTTCCTATAATTAAATGAATCAGTTAAGAGGCTGCTCATAAAATGCAATCTCCAACTGGGCAACGCACCCACCAGAAGAGTGTTAGAAAAAGGAAAGAGCGACGACATATGTTGCTTTTTCTTCTGAGGATAACAACCCGACACATCTTTGGGGGCTGCTGGTACTTCGAGGGTATAATTTGAAACTTTGGATGTGACTATGATAAGTAGAATTAAGTGGATCCAAAACCATATCTTCCACTTTGGGTGTTCATAGCTATTATCATAAAAAATATCTTTTCAAATGAAAAAGACCTTCGATCCACCATTACACTCCTCATCAGCAATCCAACAATGCCAAGTTTCACTTTTATATCCAAGCCTAATGGAAATTGTTCCAAATTGGACTAAGGTTATATACAAAAGGGCTTAGTCCAAAAGTATTTTAATGCCTACCAGGATCGAGATACACCATGGATTCATTATAAGAGCATCATGATACCTATAACTATAAGATAGCCTCCAGCATTTTTTCAGAACAGTTTTTTTTGCTAATACGTGTGATGCACTCTTTGATCGTTGATCCTGCTCAAAGACCACAATCATTCCCCTGCTAGAGCCTACTCTATGCTTAGGAAATCACCTGATTCGAATAGGTATCCATTTATACTATCAGTGCTCCATGCCTTTCATCCTGTAGCCTACCAAAGTCTAACTTCTTATGTCTCTGGAAAGCATGCCATCAGTGCATAGTCTCAACTCGCCAATGCATCATTCACACAATGAGGCTTTCACAGTATCCAATAACCTTTCCTCTACAATTTGATACCAACTACGAATTCCTACTCAGATATGATCACAGACCTCAAAATCACATAGATATGTATAAAAGTACAATTTAATTAAAAAAATAAGGATAGTCTAAATTATAAATTTATTAATATTTATAATAATTCTTTTTATAAAATAATTATTCATCGGCTTATAAATTCTTTGTTAAGTTAAATCCACAATTAATATATGTACACAATGGTTGGCCTTGACTAGCCTAAAAAGATAAAATAATAATAATAATAACTATTATAAAATTATATTTAATTTTATTTGAGAAAATAATAATAATAACTACAATGGTTGATCTCCTCATTATTTAAGAAAATATATTGTTTGATTTAAAAGGATGTTATAAAAACTAATCTTTTTTAAAGAGATGTCAGAGTGTTATCTTATTGTGTTTTTTTATACTACCCCATAAATACTCTCTTTTGTTTTTATTTTATATTTTACATAAATATTAATTACTATACATAATTTACTTAATTAAGTTTAATGTATTATTTTTTGATATAAATATATTAATATTTTAATATATATATATATATATATATATATATATATATATATATATTCTTATCTTTATATTTAACTCTTCTAAAAAAAACTATTGCTAACTCCATCTTGTATAAAGTTTTGTCCTTTCTATGCATATCAGCAAATGCGCAATTATATATTAATTTATTTTCTGTTTAAAGAACTTCAAACTCCAAGTGTAGGGACAAAAATCTGGTGCAGAGAGAAATGAGCTAGGGCCAGATGTTTTCTTTTTCTTTGGCTATAGAACCTTAAATATATGTTGTTACTGATCGAAGGTATCATCATTGAGAAAGTTCATTTTCTGGAATATTCGAGGTGGAATCAATCAAGTTGAAGAATGCATAATTAATTGAAGGGCTCTCGTTTGAGTGGGGAACTTGGAAAATCATTTAATGTTATACACTAATAAGCAAATGCCAGGCCTATTCAATCTTTTGAGTGGAATTTGTATAAATAGTGACGGGACATAACCACTTGGCCAAACCAAACCAAAAAGGCAAAAACATGCCATAGTAAGTAATAAAATAAAATAAAAGGAGGGGGCTAAAAAATAGAAAGAAATGGACTATAGAGATCTTTGGCCTATTCTTGTTTATTGAATTATTAAAGTCTAACTTTTTCTGAACCTAACTCCAACTTCTGATACATACATGCTCCCTCCAGGCATGTAAAAAAAATTCTGTTATATAATATATGTGATCTAAGACAATTCAAAGCGAAGGAATGTAACATCTTGTTATGTTTATATATGTAAAAATAATTTATTTAGTAGGATAAAAATTTATGTTTAATTATTTCCATACTTAAAATTTATTTAAGTCAACAACAATAATCACATATTTCAAGTAAAATTAATTTTTAATGTAATAAATTGAGAAACTATCATCATCTCTAACCCAATAAAAAAATGTGATTAAAACATTTCATGAATTGGAAAGTTGTCCAATAATTTTGTTGTGAAATAGACTGATGTCATGAAAATTATCAACTAGTACCTTATAATTTGTTAGTACACTGATGTAAAGCATGTGATACACTAAACCCCACTAAAGATTTTACGGTGAGAAGCATTCAAATTATGACATCAGATAAAGTTATGACACTTGAATTGCTCCAATGTGAATTAATTTGTATGGAAATTAAGGTCAACGATTGATAGATATAATGGGCCACTAGCTAGCTATATCGCACCATATCCAGAGCTTTCAAAAGAATATTAACAGTTCTTCTTCTGTAGATTATCCAACTACTGACTTGTTCTACGGTCTGGTTCTTCCTAATTCATATGTAGTGGCTTATTTATGTGGGAGTTTCATTATGATGTTGGGCTACAAAGTCATCATGGATTGGATATTGATGCCGTCATGACATGAATTTCATCATGAGACATTGATACACTACCGTGACCATACATTTTATATTAGTTGCATTAAAATGTTGTTAGGGCTAGAATCAATTAAGGTGGTGTTAATTTATTTTATGTTTTTATTAATTTGTAGTTGGTGCGTTTTTATTAGTATTATGAGAAGGATAAAAACAACATAGTCTTAAATTTCTATCATTTCCTTAGAGCAAGGAATAATCTAAAAACATAGTAACTGGGAAATAAATATTTTTTTTTCAATTATCAATAAATACATGTAACTCAAAATTAAAAAAATTAAACACACCCTAGCTAGTCCTTGGTTTTTATCATGGAATTTTGGTTTAATTTTACATGAAAAATTTTCTAGGCTTAAATAGAGCTTATAGAAGAACTTAAAGTTGTTTTACTTGATCAACCCTTTGAAATTAATTGTTGTAAGATTTATTTATCAGTTTATAAGCTAAATTAACTTAATATTGGCCCAAAATCATTAGTATCTACTATTTAGTACGATCCTATTTATATGTAAGACCAAATTAAGATACATAATTTCATATTGTATTTTTTTAATCAAAATTAGAATTTGACCTTACTAACAAAGTGAAATTATAATTTTAATTGAAAAATCATAATAAAAATAAAGATAACATTATATTTAAAGTTTCTCCTTATGCCCTTTCAATACCAAAAAAAACTCCTTTTACGTAAATAAATTCAGTATTCCTTACAATTCTTTTCACATTGAATAAGTTTATGTTAAAAAAAAAAAGAAGAAAAAGACTCGTGATCTAGCTAATTATTTACAAATGATTATGCGCCAATCATTTCCCTAATGACTATGACTAAACAAGGAGTAAGGTCAGAAGATAAAATTACATCAAACATTTTTTTTTTGTTCAGCAAATTACATCAAACATAAAAGCGTTGAAAGATAAGACTAGATAAAATTTGGAAGGAAAAAGAATAGTCATTTAATTTATGTATGTGATTACATCCACAGAGTGATTCAAGATAAGCATCCTATGATTCCAAATTTGCATTGCAATATTTAGTGGGTAAAATGAATTATCTCTTTTCTTCTTTTTTGTATTTGTCTTGTTAACTCAGAAATATTTCAACCAATGATCAAAATACAATGATTTTCAAATTTCTTTCCTGGAATAGTATCTTTGTTACCACGAAGCAATTTTTTTGTTCTCTTTTTTGGGTTGCACAGCAAGCCACGTATTTGCACTATTTAGTATTTACAAACATCCATTCATATTAAATAGATATTTCATTTTCTGTGATTTGGACTTCAGATCCACTAAAACCATTTTTGGGGTTTGAACTCATGTTCAAAATCCTCACATTTCCAATTGAGTGATCTTGAATGTAAGTCAATTTCCAATTTTGGTCAAATATTTCATTGTCAATATTATTGAATGGCTTTATTTTCAAGATTCTCATTTCCCATTATGTTCAAATATATTGTTGATAACTTTTCTCCTTTTGATTCTATTTTTTTCTTATAAATTGAGACATAATTTATTGAGATCTTATTATTTTTATTATCTTTTTAATATTTAAACTTCTAACATTTGAACTATTGTTTAAGTTCAAATCTCATAAGATGTTGTGATATCTAAGAGAAACATTTTTAGAATTATTTACCTCAAATTTTAGTTGCTTCCTCTTTTTTTTTTTTTTTTTTTTGTAGATTTGAATAACTGGAACTGATTGATCGACCATGTTTCTAAGTTCTAGCATGCCTTTGACTCATTTGGAGCATTTATATATAACTGGTATAAGATTTTTTTTTTTTTTTTTTGCGAACTCCCTTAATGTTGGAAGCATACAAATCCAGCATGTACACTCAACTTTCTTTTTGTACTCATAATGGTGCAATCTGATGGAGCAATCATGACTACCACCCATATATGAAAATTCCTATGTTAGAAACATATGGATGTTGGCCAGAATCGAACTATATGGGAGGGGGTTGTGAACTTATGATTAATGGTTAACCTTATACCAACAAGAAATGCAGCATTTAAAATAGTGTCCTCCTGCGAAAAACTATAAAAATGGCCTGTTCCAAATTATAAATGAATAGGTAACAAGTACTACTTTGAATGTTTAAGAAATTTTGGAGTTTGAACTCCAACTTCATTTAGTTATAGCTTTATAATCAAATGCATCAAGAACATATACAACATTAGGCGTCATTAAATTGAATATTAGGTTTCTAGCAAATGGTCATATTGCTGACCAACAATGTCATTGATCATTCTAATGATAAACTTAACTAATAAACTCCGTAGTCAATGTTTGATTCGACTTATTTCAAAGAAATAATGACTAATTCTTGTCAACTTAAAAACCCTTTTAAAATATAGGCGATTGTTTCCTTCTAACAAATTTATTCCAAAGATCCTAACTTACAATAGTGTGTGCATCAATCTCTCTGTAAGCATGTGTCCCTCACAACAGATATCATCCAAGATTCTGAGTAACATACTTGTCAAATAAATAGTAAAAAACAAGTTTTATAATGTTACGGTGATTCAAGATTAATGTCAAAAAAAATAATTATGAAAAGTATGGCCCTGTAACCAACATCTAAAAATAACTACGATACAATAATCAGTTTGTAACGCAACATAACCATGTACACAAAATATTGCCAAATAGCATAAGACCACCAGCTCGAAATGTAACCACATTTAAACGTACAAAATAAAAAAATAAAAATCATATGCCCGATTTGCATAACAAATCATCAGATAGTCTGCAGTTACAAACTTGATGTGTGCTATACTGCATTTTCCTCAAATCGACATTGCTCAGTTAAGCTTTTACCCACTCCAAATGTTGAAATACTAAACATCAGAAGTGTAAATCTGAAAGTTAAAAAGCTATCCAGGAAGCAGGCTGGCATAACCAATCAGATTGATTAATCTATTCTTCCACAATCATGCAAAAATATAATTTGGTGTTTCATCATATAACCACGAGTTGCTGCTTTGAAATGCTCATTTTGTAAATCTTGATCTGTATAGGCTGAGAGCAACATATCCCACCGTCACAATTCTGCCATCAAAGAATCGTCCGTGCAAACTATGTGCTGCCGAACAACATGCTTCAGCTCTTCCATACTCAACAAGAACAGAACCTGGTTTAAATACATGACCATAAATATCCTCTTCCGTGTCAATGCTCTTTTGGGGACTAACCAATTCTGCACTGATATCCCATTCAGAAAAGCCTTCCTGAAATGCACAAACTGTGTCTTTAGATTCCATATTATTTTCAATATTCACATCAATATCGTTAGCAACCATCTTATCATAAAATTCTGGCCCATCATTGGGTGTATCTTGTTGATCAGGACATTCTTGAATGATACTACAAGGTATGCCCTTATCCCCCACATCTTCTACTGCTGAATCATCCACGTGTTCTCTACATGATTTATAGTCAAAAACTTCAGCATTTTTATCAACATAAACACAGCTACCCTCGTCAACTTTAACTTCTTCCATTTCATTGTTATCATGGATTTCCATCCCATTTGTTCCTTCAAAGTCGGGGTAAGTAGCCTTGTCAGAAAAACTAGATTCTGTATTATTAGTAATACAGTTTGTGTCTTGAGAAACTTCTTTAGCATCCACTTTGTTTATGACTTTGCATTCTTCTAATTTGGTTGCTAAATTCTCGCCACTGCTATGCTTGACTACATTAATTGATTTAATAGTCCCAAATCTGCAAGATCAAAAAGGACTACATACAATAAATGTGTATAATTTATAAAGTTTAAAATTATAAATAATTCCAGAGAAAAAACAAATACTAGCTTGATTTATGACCTTGCACATTCCAACCGTACATCATCCAAAATTTCTTCAATGGCCATGTCGGATAAAGACAAAATAGTGTCTGCTGCAAACTATTCATATTTTACACAAACAGAAATCATCAAAATATGTAATGTAACTAACAATAATATTACAAGAAAAGCATATATTTGACACAAAGCAAGCACGTCTTAAGCAAGAGCCCAACAAAGATTTTTACAAGTCTAGTGCTCCTTTTCATGTGAAAGACAACTATCATCAAAATGTGGATTAAGTACAGGCAACTAGTTTACTTGAAACTAAGACTGATAGAAATTGAATCAGCCAAAGATTACAATAAAAAATAAATTAGGAATCTTTAAAGTGAATTGCTCTCTCAACTTGGCTCTGAATAAAGATGATTCAGATTCAAGTAAGAGAAGCTAGAACTCTAGTATACAGAGTGTTTGCATTATTCCATGAAATTGAAGAGTCTTCCATCTCCTACCCAATCTTCTAACAAAATTCCAAAACAGACCCTTCCCCATTATTTATTTTCCCTCCTACTCACTGATTATGCTCTCAACTGTCCAACAGACATGTCTGTTAGAACTGTGGTCAACAGTAACAGCTATTCTCTGGTCTAAATCCCTTACAGCCCCTCCATTCCTTCTAATAGACCTTCTTGAAAGGAGGCCAAACAAAAACATTTATACGGAAAATTTCAATTTAACACTAGAAGCATTAAAAAATTGAATTCCTATCATATAAAACAGCTAACAGACACTTCAAAAAATAGAAAGGGGAAAAAAGAGCCCACTGAAATTGAACGAAAATATAATAATCTCAAGCTAAATAAAAAATTGCATACCACATTATTAATCTCTAGTACTTGTGTTGGCTTTCTGAGCAGTGGTTTTGCATGCTCTGGAACCCCATAAGACAGTGATTCACCAGCATTTTCCTGGAATATTTTTATTTATGTAAAAAATTATGGATATAATTCAAAGGCAATCAAGGAATCATATCCAAGGATTAGAATAGACTAAAGGGATGAATGGATGGCGAAGTTACCAAGGGTGATGCATCAGGCATAGCCTGAAGAACTGTTAATACTTCCCCTCCCAGCTTCATACCATTCAAACCAGCACAGGCTTTGATGGTAACAGAGTGGTCCACGTACTGAACAGATGGCTCAAATCAGTGTTCAATAAAACAAAAAAGAGATTACAACAGGAAAGATAACAATAGCAAATAATAGTATACATGCTTTTAGGGTTTTTTCATCTTAGAATTGAAAAAGATACTAAAGAAAAAATAACAGCTTCTGCAAGAGCTCATATAGACAAGAGGAACCATAATATGCCAAAATTCATAAAAATTAAATCCAAAAACCAACCCATTATATTGTTTACATTTTTAAATTGAATTTGACTCTTCTAAACTAAGGATGCACTTTAAACGAATAGGTGTTGAGTTATTATTAAACTCTAATAACTTGATTTTCGGATCGAAGGATATAATTCAGCATGTTTCCCTCTATAGCGCACCCCACTTTAAAGGAGTCAAATCCCTAGCACATATTGGGTTTATCCTGCCAAAATCCCTAAAGAGAATGGCTAAGTAAGTACTTTTTCCAGGATTGTGTGCACCTATGATAAACCAACCCAAAGGCAGCAGTTTAATTAGGTTAATTTTGATGATTTTGTTTGTCTGCTGGAATTACAAGGAATGGTCCAATTACTGGTTTGAGTTTTCTAAGACCATTCAATTGGCTCAGAAAAAGAATGCTTGAATCATCATCTTAAAATGACAGTGTCACTTAACTAAAGAAAACATAAGAAGCTTCAAAAGGCACACAAATGGCCGTCTTAGTTGTTGAAGAAGATTTCTTACTCCAGGGCAACATCCCATCCCCACACCCTAACAGGAGAAAAAATATTTCTTTTCTTTGCACTTGGAGCTGAACAGAAACTGAATTTGTAAAAACAATGATGAAAAGTACACAACAGATGGAGGATTTTAGAAAATATCAATGGACATAGTTGAGGGGGGAAAAAAGAAATATTTACAAATGAAAAACACAAAATACCTCGTCAACATAATTTCTTTCTAACATAAGTATTTACAAATGGACCCTTGAGCCACTTGGGATTTGCTCAGGTTGGTACACAAGCAGGTAAGTGTAAATAGTAATACTTCTATTGTACAAAAGCTAATAAAACTATTAAAAAATAAATAAGAAAGAAATGCAGCCTTACCTCGAGAAAAGCACATGGTCCATTGTTGACCTTCATTTCAAAGTGGTAAGCCTTCAAAGATCCAAACACACCAGCAATCTCCATAAGCTAGAGAAGAAAATATGAAAAATAAATAGGCCTTAGTCACATGAAAGCTTAAGTAAGAACATTTAGTTACTAGATGGAGTACCAAAAATCCAAAAGGTCTTAAAAAGTTAGATTTTGAAAAATAAGGGATTTTCATTTCTTAATAATTACCATCTCTGAAGAAAGATGATTTGAAATTCCACCAATGAAGATCTGCCACAACATAAAAGATACAATCATTAGAAAAACAATTAATTGAGAAAAAAATAAGCCAATTAGCAACATATAAACAAGAACAAATTAATTTAAACTAAATCTGTCCGATTAAGCAAGAATGCAAGATGAATACTTTAGGATATGTTTAGCCCAAGTTTTTTCCTGCTTAAAAGCTACTTTTAAATTAAAACTAAAAATATGAACTTAAAGAAAGGTAGAAGTTGTTGTTTGTCAGTTTTCATTTTTTTTAACTTAAAAGCTCAGGAATGAATGTTGTTGTTTCCAGTGCCAAAGCCAATATTACTGCACTAACAAGATGTTGGGTTTCATTGTTTCAATGAAACATCTCCATCTGCCAAAAAAATCCTAATTTCTTCACTGAAGATTTGAGAATTTGTAATTGTAAGTCCGTTTGAAATATTCAGACTGCAAGGATTCTTCTCTTTTTCCCACATTTTCGTTTTGTTATGATTGATTTTTGCAAACTCTGCAGGGTCTCAGATCAATTATTACTTTCTATTCAAATATTAGGGGATTTATGACTTTAGCAATTTTTCACTAAATTTCTGACTATTAAACTTCTAAAATTATTTCACATCCCAAATCCATCATAAAGTCATAAACCCCCAAAATATTTGAATACAAATAATAATACTAACTTGAAGGTTTTATTAGGTAGAAAAAATAGAAAATAGGACCAAGTTTGCTTAATTTTGAAAATGGAATGCCTCAATTAGGTCAAAAAAACTTGGGGACCAAATTGAACAAATTCCAAACTAAAGTGACCAAAGCAATTAAGGCTAATAACAATGAATTAGAATGAGTACGAGAGCAGCAAAACTAGTACAAGTTTAAAGCAATAACACGGTTCATAGTCGCTCAAATATTATTTACCTAAATGTTATAAAGTGGCACATTCTTGCTAGTATAACAATACTCTACTGTCCTATAATCAATGTCTATGCCAACTGTCAGACATGTGTATAAACAAAAGCATAACCAAAAGTTGTGTATAACTAAAGAGGCACAAGTGATTTGGCACTTGTGTCCCCTTAACTAAGGGCTGGGTTCAATCCCCATCTTGGGAATAGTTTCACAACTAAAGGTACTCATTTACCACAGTGAAACGTCACGTTCCACTATGCAACAAAAAGATGAAGCCATGCAGTGAAAAGAGTATGTGCGATTCAACCATGCATGTAAGAGAAAAGTGCATCCTAAGCATTCAGATTGACACTTACACATGAAAGTAAAATTATTGTTTTGCATGCATACCTTGTGAGGTGAATCAATTACAACATCACTTATTGAGACAGCAACATCCACTGATCTCGCTGGTTCACCAGTCTGCATGAAAATAGCAATTGTCTGAAAACCTGCTACATGGATGATAACCACAATATACCTTAGAATTCTAAAGCTTACAAGAAGGCATTAGTTTGTAATATTGAGTGATAGAAATAAAAAAAAAATTAAGATCAGTTGACATTAACCGTACTTTTAAGATAAAGAAAGCGAGCAACATAAGTAACACAACAAACAAAAATGTAAAAACACAAGATTAGCCACCAATACAAAATCCAGCCAACAACTTCTCACTTACATCAGAAATGAGCCCAAAAAAAAACTAAAATGAGTACCAGACATCTAAGCACGTACAATATTATACATTTAATTTATAGTATTCTTTAGAGAAGCTGTTCCATGTATACATAAAATAAATTATGCGACATAAAAACAGCTTCCTCTTTCACAGGTTAGAATCATCGTAGAGGAACCCAGAGATAAAAAAAGTCAAAGAACAAGATGTCTCCTTTGTTTTCTCTAGGTGATTGAGGAAAAAGGATAATTAAATTCAAGATGTTTTTTCCTTACAAATACTGCATCAACAAATACCAATTCATTAGTGTTGCCACATATCAGATCATTAATACCATGCATAGTCACAGCAAATACTATCAAATAACATAGCAAAAAAGAAAAGAAAAATATTCCAAACACTTAAATATTTTATTCTTTTGATGCAATTTTCAGATGTAAAGACAACCTGCACACTGCACAGTATAAAAAAAAATTGAGACATAAAATGGAGGCCTCCATCTAACAGAACCAAAATAATCACATTTTTTTTGTCATGCAATTATGTGGCATGTGGCAAATCCCTGCAAAACAGCATACTTGTTCTGTCACAAAGTCAAATGATCTTGAGATCATAAACAAAATGATCAGAATAACCATCAAGATCAAATCACCCTTTAGCAATTAAGTTACACAAGTATATTCAACCTCAGTAATGGCATGTAAGGATGGAATACTAGAGGGCTTTTTAAGACACTCTACATTCCTTTAAGCTTTTGTAACAAGTACATAGCATTAGTGTATTAAAATTAACTACAGTTAGAAAAGAACATTTAGATTAATATGTACTTATGTAGACATACTCCAAATTAAGCAAGGTTCTTCGAGCAAAGTCTGTATTGTGTGTCAAGTGATGAAAATCAACGCACATAAAATTTTATCTGAAAGGGGAGAAGATACCAAGTAAAGAATGGTGAATACACCTTGCGCTATTTTAGGTAAGATGTACTTCATCTAAATTAATCAACGATGACATGCTTTCAGCACACAACATAACCCAAATTTTCAAGCCTAGGGACATTGGATATGAAGATAAATTAGGATCCCAAGGAAAAGTACAAAGCGGGCATTGGAACCGAGAGTGACAGAAGAAACTCAGAAATAACTTGCAACCCATAGCACTTACATGCTGAATATAACAAACAAAGCATGAGATCATAATTAGCATTGTCAGAGCAGCCTAGAACAATAACCCTGAAACATTGGCCAGCTAAATCCTGGTAACGCATCAAACTTGCCAATACACCTGGAAGTCTTCTTAATTAGGAGTCAGCTTCATCACCATCCAGAATGTGTATTACGAAATACCCCATATAAACATCCTATTTAAAAGATTCCAATACTAGGGTCAGAAAATATCTCATAAAATGGAACAAGCAGATCACTCCATGTGAATTATAAAGCTCTTGAAGCTACAGAAGCGGTTTCTAGCATTTGGTTATGAACAATATGAATTTATTGTCCAAATGTCCAAGAAACCTATCACTGAATATGTCATGAAACAAAATTCCAAGTTAATTAAGTACACCCTCACCAGCATTACCCAGAGGATTGGAATTGTGTCTTTCAGGCTAAGTTCAGATTTAAGGCTTCAAGGCTGAGGACAAGACAGCCGCTAAAAGATAGGACTTACCAACACACACAATTCTTCAGTGACAACAAAATTAAACTAGAAATTGTTGCCTTTTATTATAATTTTTTTATCACGTTGTTTATCTATAACCCAAAATTAGGATCTAATACTCTTGTTATATTCTTCAAGCATAAATTCACACACAAATGACAAAACAAAATTTATTTGCAACAAATGCAATATTACTCACCTTTTGGTTCATTTGGATGAGTATATCAGTGGAAAAAATCCAGTGGGGAAAGATACACAAGCATCATAGTTATCCTGTCAACTAAAATGTGCATCATGACAATACTTCTACAACACAATAGTTGCCAATTAGGGTCATTAGTTTTCTTCTGAGAACAAAAATTATCAAACTAATTTATAGTACAGGCCATGGTAGTAAAAAACGAGATTCTACCCCGACTCGGAAAGGGGTTACAGAATCGTAAACCGTGAAATCGTAACTTGAAGCATACATTCTACAAGACTTATAAAATTAAAATATATGAATATAAATTCTTATATATGCATCTAACATAGTAAAATTATGATAAAAAAAAACTTATATTTGCACGCAGAAAACAGAGAAAGGGAAGAAGGAAGGTTTGTGCCTTCAGTCCCTTCATTGCCAGTGCCTTGTGTTGTGCGTAAACAGAGAAAGAGAAGATGGAGAGGTTTCATTTTTTGAGAATCGAGACTCAATTCAGAATATGGAGAGGTTATTACTTATTAGACGTGTGTAAGTGTGTTGACTGTTGTCAATTCAGTTTTGGCCTTTTGGGTTGTCTTAACGTTTTTTGGGCTATTAGGTTGTTCTGTTTTAAAAAACAATGTTTTGAGCATTGGGCTTTTAGGTTTTTAAGGCCCAAAAAGTAAAAAATTTCCTACTCAGAACCGTTTGCTTCAGGAACAGAAAAAATGCACATTCAAGCATTTCTACAAGTTTAAGCGGCAATTTTACGAGTTCGATCAGAAAGCGAGTCTGCACGGAAACACACTTGCAAAGCCTTGGCAGAATCGTACGATTCTACGAGTTTCCTCTCGTTCTTGACTACCATGGTGCAGGCACCATTGACTACATCCGCATGAATTTTTTATTTTGCATAAAACATAACCATGAAAAGAAAGTACATTTTAAACACCTCTAGAGCTAAACAAACATTTATTTAAGTAATTCAAATTTCTAAAGTTACTTATACATAGGCCAGTTACAAGAAGGTTCAATTGTCTGTAATTCTGTATTCTATGTCAAATACCTGTACTTAACATTATTAATACTAATAAATGGTTGTAAATTCATAATTTTTTAAGAAACAATAAAAATCTCTGCTGCAACCAGCTCAGAAACATTAAACAATTTTTTTGTATTGCAAAGTGACCACCTCCTATCAAAATTAAAAAAAAAAAATTAATTCGTGGCAAGCACTGGGTGTGTCCTTAATCTTTGGAGCACCTTTTTGCAAAAATTAGGTGGCAAAGATTCTGTGGCAGGGTGCTGTTTCCACAAAACTTGCCTTGGAATAGGATTAACTATCTTTGGTGTTCAGCACACAGCTATTCCAAGGAAGTTGCTGTAGATTTACTAGTTTAGTTTCTAAGTTTCTTCTATCACAACCAATTCTCCCCCTAGTAGTATTTTTGCTCTCTTCTTTCGGGCAAAATTATTTTTACTACTATAGAATAAAAGTATTAAAAACATCACTTTCCAAAAATAATATAGCTAAGAAATTCAGTGATACAATATATGGAACAACTTAGAGAGCAGAGAAAGAATGCACAACATAAACTCATCTTTAGAAAGGCAAGTCAATTTGATGTGTTTTGCAGGGAAAATTAACTAAAACCTAAAATTATATTCAAGACACAAGCAAAACCACACAGCTGAAAGGAAAAACAATTCAGGTACACATTTTAAGATAAATAAATTAGAAATAGTCAAAACTCAAATTAATTGCATTTTCCATCACAGAAACTTGAGACAACATACACTTAAAAAAAAATTATTCATTACTTTTAGATTCTCAAATGAAACATTCAACTTAAATCTAGAGCACAAGAACAATAAAATCCAATGAATTTTATAAATGTCCAGCCTCAGTATCTGTTTCTTCATGGACAGAGAGTAGACAGAATAACAGAAAAGGTTAAGTTCTATAAAAACAGGAGTGACTAACTAATCTAACATCATTGCAATTACAAAACATCAAAAAGTTCACATTAACTATTAAGTATGTAAATATTAAACGAGGGGATACAACCTTTGCAGATGCACAATAACTTAAATCATCCCTACATTCAGTTATGATGGGAAGGTCAGTAATGGAAATAAAATACTGTTTTACAACACACCTGCAAAATCATTTGAAGTTGAAAACAGAAACAAATTATATTTTTTTTTATATTATCCATATTTCATAGCACATAATCTTGGAGCTGCATCTTGAATTTTATAAATCAGAAAATTTTAGAACATCTCAAATCAGAAAGAAAAAAGCCTTTTATAAGAAAATCACACCATTAGTCTGGGTCCTTTAAACTACTCTTTGGTAACCAATGATGAAAATTAACTAACAAATTCTAAAGTCTATATTAGGTTCTGCAGTATGACAACAAACAATCCAATGATTCATTGATCAAGACCAGTCATAACACAATATCTGATAGACCCCCTAGTACAAGGGCATATGCAACAGGTAGACGGGGAAGTTGAGAATCAGCAAATATGAGGGAAAGGATGAAAGAATAGCGAATATTCAATTGCAGCATAACGGGATGCCCATCTAGGAGTGAAAAATGACAGAATTTGGCTTGGAGGGATTAGATAAATGTGAAGAGCAGAAAGAGCAACAGTTAGGCAAAATTGTGTAAGAGTTTAGACAGGGAGGTGGGCAGACCCTCAAAAATCTGTATGTACTTCTATATTTTCTTTCTTTTAGTGTAACCAAGTCAGTTTCCGTATTGTAAGGAGCTATACTCCAGTGTATCTCATAAAAGTAAAAATCAGTTCCTATCAATATCTCAAATTTCTACAATGGATTCTTCACAGTTTGAGGAAAAGAAAAACATAAGTTACAAAACTTCAGGATTCAGACCAATTTACCAAAAATGGTTTCAGTAGTCAGAAATTTTAGAGCCAATTTTCAGTTGTAATAGACACTTTGTCAATGAAGTTTTAAAACAAAAAAAAAATGAAATCGTCAGGATATACGAGTCAAGCGTTGAAAAAGGAAAATATCTCCAGCTTCAATCATTAAATATTTAATCAAATATGGATACAACAAGGGTCATGCATGTCACAGGCTTTTGACATCAACAGAGAAAGCTGTTGTTTAATTTGGGCTTCCGTACAATTTTGACAGATTTTGAAATAGAAAGTTCACAAAGAAATTCATGCTGCAAATCTCTGGATCTTCTAAGATCCATTGAATGTAATGTGCAGCTTGGCAACTAATGGAAATTTACAGCATTGATTAATACAAATATAATACCAAACAATTACAGAAAAGCTAAGCAAATACTTGTATTTAATTCATAAATGCACATACAATAGGAAGTTACGAACCGAAATGTTTTTTTTATTATTCGCCATCCTAAAGACAAACTACCAGGTGTCTATAAAAGGAAGTCAGATTAATGTAACATAAACATAAAAATTAGGCAAAGAGATAGAGCTGCATATTTTTCATTTCCCTTTTAAATAGGAAATAGTTTTATTCAGTTTAAAAACAACCATATATCATTCAGAAAAATCCGCAACTTCATTTATCAAAGGATAAATTATCCATTTTAAACAAAAACATTGTAAAATGATCATGTCATAAAATTCAAGAAACCTAAACATAAACAAAAGGATAGAAGAATGCACAAGCATAATGGAATCTTTTCAAATTGAAACATCACCATCAACACAGCATCAATAAGCAAACCAAATTCAAACAAAAATCAGAAATGGTTGCATAATTTTTTGAGTAAACCAACTATATTTTGCCAATTAAAAGCAAGTACAGGTAAGCAAAATAAGTGGTAAGACAACTTTCATAGTTTCATCCGACAGTTCTCTATAAATGGTTGCATAATTTTTTGACTAAATCAACTACATTTTAGTGGAGGAAATACTAGAATGCAATATCTATAATGAAGCAAAAATACAAATCTAACTCTAGGAGAAAAATATCAAACACTTTAACAGCCATTATATTAACAGTTATAGTTGCAGTTATATGATACAAATGAAAGAATGAACGGATAGATAAGGTTTTCGTTCTTACTGCAACTTCAATGTAGTCTTTGGGACGTCTAATTTTCACAATGGAGCCAAATAGCATACTGCCATCAAAAGAAAGAGCAGCTGATGCATCATCAGCTGTAAGGAACTCTACAAGTGCTTGCCCCTTATCTTTATGTAACTGCAGAGAATATATACAAGAACAAATTCAAACCCATTGCTTCATAAGAGGGGGAAAACTAAATTTTCATATTTTGCACTGCAGACTCACAATGCAGCAGATGCATGGTTGAGCTTGCTGGATATGATTTACACGGGCAGAGAGCAAGAGGTTATTGAAACAATCCATCACAGCTTTCTCAGAAGCAGAAGCAGGTAAATTCTCAAGATAAAGCCTTCTAATAGGCCGGGTAGCTTGTGTCAATTGGACAGAATCAATGTTGGTATTCTTCCCTGTTGATACATCACTTGGAAAAGACACAGGCAGAGGCTTCACAAGGGCTAGATCAAGAGAACTAGTTGAAACCACATCATGCATATTAGACAACACAGCACAATTTGATACTGGAAAACTTGAAGAAACAACAGCAGAAGGATTATTTGTCCCTGCAGGGGGAAGATCCCATCCAGCACGTTTCTTCTCAAGAGAATGCTTAGATGGAGAAGGAGTCTTGGCAGCGGCTTCACTTTTCCTCTTCCTTGGAGAATACCCACCAAGTCCACTTGTGGAGACACCATGTCGATGATGGTGACCACTTGAACCATTAGTTGATACTCTATATCTATCAATATCAGGGTTCTTAGTTCTAGAACTATCTTTCAAGGAATGCATTGACAACTCTTTGCGCTCTCCATCTTGATAAGTACGTTTTTGCTCCCTTGGTGAAAAAGAAGGGGACCTTCTATCCTCACGCTCTCGACTTCTTGAACATCTCCTCTTTGCTGTTAATTCTTCATTATGAGACTTCACCTTTACCCGTCTCTCTTTCCTCTCATAAATGTGCATGTTATGATGTTTCACAGCATCTTGTTTTCTTGATGTATTCCTGTCTTGAGTTTCATCATCACCATTTTTGTATTTTCTCTTGGTTTCCCTTTCATATTTTGCCCTACCCCCTGCATGCTTATCCTTATCTGATTCTCTATAATGCTTCTTTTCAGGTACTTCTTCAGAGTCATTGCTTAACCGCTTTTTCAATTTCCACCTATTATCTCTATCTTTGTCATGCCTCTTTTCAGTAACATACATATTATGATTCTCATCCCCTCCAATGTGGTTCTTTTTCTTTATTTCCCTTTCAGATTTTGGTCTATTTGTTTCCACATAACTATCCTTATAAACTGAATCTCTTGAATGCTTATTTCCAGCTCTATACTCGGAACTATCATGAACTCGCTCATTTTTTTTATAACCAGACATCTCTTTTTCAGTCTTTTCTTTGGTTATCCTGGCTTTATTATTTAATCCAGCACTTGATTTGGTTTCCAAAATATGGTTTGCCCTTCTTTTCCCTTCAGTTAAATCATCTTCCTTTACAATGGCGCTTTCAACTTTCTTTCTAGATGTTACTTTCACTAATTCCTCCGAAACATGTTTCTCCATGCCAAAGGATAAACTTTTGTCATGTTTATAGATTCTGGCAGACTTAAAATGATCAGTAATTTTCTCTGAAGAACATCCATGTGCAGGGTCTTTTACATTTTCAAGCAGTTCTTTTTCTTTTGGTGAATTTCCAAGCAGTTCCTTGTTTCTTCTTCTAAGCATAATCTCTTCAAAACTAAATGGCCTTGTACGGGCTGCACTCTCTTCATCACAATTATGCTCAGAAAGCCAATTGCTTTTTCCATGCTTCTCCTTTGAACGATTAGATTTGCTCATCTTGTATGATGCCAACCAATTACAAAAAGAAATTAATTGTGTCCCTACTAAGAGATTAAGGAGAGCATAACAACATGCTGAAATCTTGAAATTGCAACAACTATCAAAAGATAGATTATACTGTTCCTGAGGAAGCCAAAAAAGGAAATACAATGAGATCACAACCACATACATGCATCTATATGTAACAACTCATTCAACTAAATGAAACAGAAAGTCCATTTCAAGCATTAATATGTTTGTTGATTTCTTCCAATCATGTTATGAAGAAATGATTAACTACAAAATGAATATAACATGGATCAGGCTCCTCTAATGCAAGCAACTCACTTTTGAGAGTAAAGTGGGCAATCTAAGTTGTCAATAAGAAAAACATAGTTGATGTTACTTGTGTTTGGGAGTTGGGTTTTGGAGGGGAAGGGAAGAGGAGGAATTTTTTTTGTTTTAAATAAATATTTTCTATTTTGATATTTTGTAAATGAAAGAAATAAAATAATATATCAGCATAAATTTAAAGTCCTGAACTTTTGTTTACTTTTATAAATAGTACATAACTATCTTCATTTAAAAAAAAAAAAAAAAATTGCCCTCCCTCTTCTTCCCCTTCAAAACTCAACTCCCAATCAGTTTATAAGGGAAAGGAGTGCCTAGCATTGTAATGCAACAACCACAAAAGTCTTATTCCCCAGGGTGAGATCCTCTACATGAATCATAGGACATCATTGGACTTGGTTAAATAACATAGCATTCTAATAAATAATAATAATAATAATAATAATTTATTATTATTATGTTAAACTGTAACAATTAACAAAATCAACATAAGCATGTGTGTGATTAACAGCACTACTTTCTTTCTTTTCCATTTACCCTTTGTAAAATCAATTTCTCACATTCTCAACCACCATAAGTTCCACCTCTGCAAAACACTTATATTTACATACTCAGAAAGCACAGAACTGCTAGTATTTATTTTCCCACTAGCCACTGTGAAATTGAAGTTACACTCACAAAAGCATTTTTTTTTCATTTCAATAATCTAACCTATGACCTTCATGTGCTAAATTGCAATTGCATTCCATCTCAATCCCCTAAACTATAGTCTATGATGCTTCATTGCTTCCCTCTAAAACCCTAACCTATGACCTTAATATGCTAAATTGCAATTGCATTCCATCTCAATCCCCTAAACTATAGTCTATGATGCTTCATTGCTTCCCTCTAAAACCCTAACCTATGACCTTAATATGCTAAATTGCAATTGCATTCCATCTCAATCCCCTAAACTATAGTCTACGATGCTTCATTGCTTCCCTCTAAAACCCTCGATGCCTTTCAAATCAAATCCCATTAACTTCATCGCAACCAAAACCTAATATTGAAAAACGGAAAATGCTACGGCGAAGAAGAGAGACAGAACCTGGAGAGAAGAGAGTTAAGGTTGCGGCGGTTGGCGACGGTAGTAAGGGCGACGAAGCGAAGAGAGTGAGAGCAGTGCGTTATCTATAATTTACGCAATGCGTAGTATTCCCTCGTTTCATCTTCTCCTTTTATTTCTGAAATTAAATTAAAACAAACAAACAAAAAACAAATATCCCTTGTATTTTGGAATTTATTTTGAGTTTAATAGTTTTCAATAAAATTTAATTAATAGTTTTTACTTTCTCAATTAATCATTTCTAATATGTTATTATATAAAAAAATTACTGATTATATATTAAGAAATATTTATCATAAAAAATATCGATTAACCTCGATTGCACCGTAAATACCCACAAAAGATAAATACTTTTTATTTTGTATAATTTATTTCATCCTTGTTAAAATTAAGATTCAAATCCATACTATTGAGTAATAATGTGAATATATTTTTACTATATATTGGTATATGTATTAGATGACAGTGTTTATTGTACATATTATTTATTTCTTATTTTTTTTGTTAAAAATATATAAATAAGATTCTTTTTATTAAAAAAACACAATAAAAATGTATTGAAAATCACGTGTGAATTTTGATTACATTAGAATGAAAATGAAAAATTTTATAAACATGGATTCTTCGGAAAAATGTGTTAAAAATGAGTTTAATAAAAATATGTAGTTATTATAAAATTTTATATTGGTAACCAATAAAAAATTACACTTTATATGACGTTTAAGGTAATCTTTTAACATTTTTATATAGATTAAAATAGTTATTTTGAATGAAAGTTATTTTAAAATCAATTCTCTAACGATAA
Organism: Glycine soja; assembly: GCF_004193775.1. Lineage (NCBI taxonomy): Eukaryota > Viridiplantae > Streptophyta > Magnoliopsida > Fabales > Fabaceae > Glycine > Glycine soja. The sequence goes on from NC_041011.1 coordinate 531,596, forward strand.
CATTTTTAGGAGTTTTTTTTTAATAAAAGTGCTTTTAAGGATTTTTCTCGATCTCTTACACTTTTCAATTTATTCTTTTTATCTTTATTATAATATTAAATTTTAATATTTTTTACAAGAAGCTATCAATGGTAATAAATAATATTATATTAAAATATATTTGTTTCTTATAAATCTAAAATATAATTTATATGTGCAAAATATTTATTTGATACAAATTTTAATTATACATAATTTATAAATTCAAAAGTACATATTTATTATCAATTTTATCTATATAAAATAAATATTAATCTTATATATTTCACATACTAAAATATTAGTTATTTTATAAATTAATAAATTGAATATGAATGTTAATTTATTATTAGATGATCATGTGGTTGGTTTCAATAAAATTTAAATTATAAACAAAGTTTTAAGTTTGAATTTTGTTGCGATAAAAGACCCTACAAAAGATAAATAATTAAGTTTTTTTGGCAGAAATTAATAATTGATAAAACTAATAAATACATTAATAACATATAGTGACAAAAAATTGTAATTAGATGAAAATATATAGCACATTATTTATTCCTAATTTTTTGTGTTTTTTTAGTCTTAAATAATAAATTTTAAGACTAAAACAAAAAATTAACATTTAGTTGAAGCTAAAAGTGAGAATTATCAGTCTTATAATTCTCCTAAAATACTAATACTAAAAAAAAAGTTGAAGCTAAAAGAGAGAAAATTATTTGCTATTAGAACAAATTTCATTGTGTAAAACCTCATAATTGAACATATTTGAGAATTTTATTTTATTTTCCTTTGTTAGTAAATCAGATTGGAAGCATAAACGGCATTTGAAGCAATTGATTTCCTTCAAGTGAGATGGAAGTACAATTAAAACCAAGATTCATAACACACAACAAAATGAAATGGGAGATTAGAAGAAGAAAAGAAGATTCATAACATAACCAAGATCCATAACAACCAAAATTAGTGACCAAGATGCATAACACAACCAAAATTAAAAAACAAGATCCATAACACAGCTAAGATAATAAAGTATATTTGTTAAAGTTATACCTAGTAAGTATCTATGACATCAAATAGAGGAAAACTAGAGAACTTGAGAAGGAGTGTGAGACTTTATCCATCCTAGTTGCAGTGCAGGATCCTTTAAAGCGACAAAGGTAATCATGTTTTTCCTTTTCTTCATAAGTCTAGTAGCCATGAAAAATATATCAGTCCCAAGCACACAAATAGTTCCTTTACTGATAACTTTATTGTCAATTTAGACAAACGCTTATGTTCATGCAATTTGTTGGGATTTAACTGGAATACCATGTAGACATGCATGTTCAACCATTAGTTTTAAGGAGGGGACAACACAGGATTATGTACACATACTACAAGAAGGAGTTGTATAAATTATGTTATGAACAGGTCATTTCTCCTATTCATGGTCAGAAAAGGTGGCAAAAAACTAATGAAGAGTTGTTGCCACCCCTTTACATAAAAGGGTCTGGTAGGCTAAAAAAAACTTAGGAGGAGAGAGCGAGAAGAAGGTTCAAATCCAAGAGAATTAAGGAGAATTAACATTGTTAATAGATGTAGCAGATGTCATCAATTAGGTCATAATTTGAAAACATGAAAAATGCCACCTCCTCGACCTCAAATAGAAAAATGTGAATGGTTCTCAACCACAAACTTTTCAATGTACTGATCCAAATCAAGTTGGTGTCAGCCCAAGTGTCAATCCTGCTGATCCAAATCAAGGTGCTTCTAATGCAAATGTCAATCATGTTGAACCAAATCAAGGTAACTCTAGTTCAAGTGTGGATCCTGCTCAAGCAAAAAAGGTTGCTGCCAGTTCAATTGTTATTCTTAATCAAGCAAAAGATGTTGCTGCCAATTCAAGTGTGATTCCTCCACCAAAGGTAACTTTTGCCTCACCATGTAACAGACATCAGTTTATTGCAATTTTTCATTTTTTTAATGTAAATTGATGCTTGCTATATGTCTGGGAAAAAAAAAGTTGCTAAGCCAACTGCAAGGTCAACTAGGGGAAATAATAAATCAACACTGAAGACTAAAGGAAATATACCAAAGGTAAACCGCACTTTTTACTTTTTTTTTTTTTAAAGGATGTACAGTTTTTACATTTTTTATCAACTCTGTTGCAAATTTGGCAAAGAATTGGATGAACTTAGCATAAAAAATGGTTAGATTAAATCATCCCAGTCTATTGCTTAATCCACATCTACTTATTATCATCTAATTATTTGATTTACTTGCATTTTCATGGCAGGACTTCTGCACCAAATCAAGGTGATGGTGAACAGCAGTTGCATCCAAATATGAATAAAGCCCAAGAACTGTCTGAAGGCTAAAAAACTGAAGTTTTGTATGAGTCAATATAATTGGTATGGATTGACCTTTGCAAATTACCAATTGATTGTTATGTTTTGTGTACCTTACAGCCTATGAACTCGGCATGTGATCATAAGACCAAGGTCCCCATCGTGGTCGGATGACACATAAGACTCTATCACTCGTAATGAACTCAAAGCTTGGTGACCACTAGCTCCCTATGATCACACATGATGCTTAGAGGATTAGTTAGTTAGTCTAACCTCCTCAAGGTTGGACATGTATATATAGACCCAAAGAAAACACAATAAGGTACGTTTTCAATCACTCCATACATAGATGCACAAAACACCTTGGGCTTGACTGACTTAATCGTCTGAGTCCTTTTTGCAGTCACTTCCTCCAACATTGGAGTAGGAGATCGGAGATTCCATTAAGATGAGGAACAAAAGGAGAGAGGTAGACAGCTCATCAGAAGTCAGCCACAACTCACCAGAACTCAGTCGGAACATTTAACTCAGCCACAACTCACCGGAACTCAGCCAAAACATTTAACTCATCCACAGAGCGCCGAAACTCCACCACAGCTCACCGAAACTCAGCTGGAACATTTTGTTTGCACAAAGTTGTTTCTTCGTCAAGGATAATTAATAGGTAAAAGCAGAGAGGAGACTGTCCAAGATGTTGGTGGCTGTCAGATTTTTTGGAAGACTTTTGACTTATTATGATATTGGTGTTGGGGATATTATGAACTTTTACAATGTCTTCAGTTTTGAATTTAGATCTAATTATTTTGGTGGTCTTTTAAGTCTAATTTGGTTGTGAGTAAGTCATGTGGTCCTTAGAGGTTCTATTTTTTTGGATGTAAGTGGCCACATGGATTCTTGAAAGATTTGCATGCAGACAACGTGACTTAATTGGATGTGAATCTTTCAATTTTGATGTACCTTGTCTAAAGATTACCCTTATTGTTTTGGTAAAACTTGGCAGTGTTGTTAATTCAAATATCAGTTATCATATTTAAAGCTTCACACAATTATATGGTACACTAGATTAATGGGTGTTTCTAAAATGCTAACTTGAAAACACCCATTTGTATTTACAACATTGCCGATTCAGTTGCAAGGACAGGGTTGTTTTTTATCACTAAGTGGTATTATTACATTCTAATTGTTATTCAAGTCATAATCACATATACATAGGTGTTTTTCTTTTCTTTTCTAGATCACAAGTATCTTCCACTAAAGACAATCTCATTCAAATTTGATAAAATTACTATAACCAACAAAATTCTCCCTCTAGATATTTAACACCACTACATAAGTGTTTATATCCAAGTCTGTTGGACATTTAGATCTAACTATGACTATAGCAAAAACCTCCCTGTAGAATAATATAAGAACATTGTAACTGAACATTAGAAAAACAAAAGACAATAGGCCTTTCTCAATTTACTAAATATTGAAATAAGGAAGTCCAAAGTCTAAGCATGATGTAATAATAATAAAAAATTAACATTGTAACTGAACATAGCAATAGCCGAGGTTTTTCTCAAAAAAAATAAAAAAAATAGCAATAGCCGAGGTGTTTCGGAAAAAAATAACAATAGCCGAGGTATTTAACCACTGAGATCTCTACTTTTTAACCAACACGATAATGCTAAATGGCCTAAACTAATGAGAGGGACAAAAATACAAACAGAAAATTTTTGAGGTGCTAAAAATAGTCAAAGATTTTAATCAGGGACTAAATATGATCAAATTATTTTTTTTGAGAGATTAAAAAATAAAAAATAATTAGGTCCATTAGCTATATGTTTAATCTCTACATGACATGCAGCATCAGATTATGTGAATATCACATTATCAATGCCGCATCAGATGCTTATGTAAATATCACATTATGGTTCATGTTAAGTGCAAAGACCAAAAATGTGGAACAGACAAATTTATGAGGCACCAAACCCGGTCAAAAACAATTTAGGGACTAAAATTGAAAACCTATATAAAATGAAGGCCTAAAAAGTTAATTATCCCTTCTTTTTCTTCCTTTGACCATATATTTTGCAGCTAACTTATAATTCTCCCAAAATACAGATAAAAAACATTTGACATTTACTTGAAGCTAAAAGTGAGACAATTATTTGCTATTAGAACCAATTTCATTAAGTAGTAAAACCTCAATTGACATATTTGCTAATTTTCTTTTCTTTTCCTCTGTTGATAAATTGGATAGGAAGCATAAACAACATTCGTGGCAACTGATTTCCTTCAAGCAAAAGACACAAAGCGTAAGAAGCAGTGTACAAAACAGTAACACTGCATAGAGATATATTATATGCTATATGTTCAACACTCTCCCATGGAAAAGATGATAAAGAATAAAGCCAACATCAACACTGGTTTAACTACTAACATATTCATATACTACTAGTTTAACTACTAGCATATTCAAGTACCACCAGAAATAGTAGGCATCCAAAGGCTACACTACAATAATAGTGCAGAATCCACTCTTCCATATCTTCAACATCCCTCTCCTCCCTCCTCTTATTATCCGCTTGCTCCTTCATTTTGTGTTTTCTCTGCGTCGAACATACCTTGTTCTATCATTGTATCTTGGTCTGTCCTGTTGCCTTTGTGGCTGCGGCTCCACTCTTCTCTGTCTTTCAGGTGGTCTCTGCACAATCTCTCCATTCACAAATAATTCACCTGCGCAATTAATATATTTGGAAAGAATTACCAACCTCATCAGTAATGGTAAATAATAGAAAAGGATAAACTAGTGGTTGTTCTATAAAAGGACAAAACAAAATTTTGTAAAGAAAAACATAGGACCTTTGATTTATCATACAAACAAACAAAAACAAGGAACTAAAGCCTCTAATGAAGGAGTGTATGTAGCGGGATATTATGCGATCTGATGTATCAACTCCAATGATTCTGCAACTACATAGTTGATGAAGCAACAGAACAGGATAGAAGGGAAATTCTGTCAGTCCATTAGCATTCAAAGCTAGACATTACTCAGAATGAGTTATTAGCTTTGCCAAGATGGACTATGTATAAAGGGAGAATTTTAATATAAAAAATTGATGTAATTTGAACAGACTGCAAACCTAGGACAACCTAAATGTTGTGGACAGCTATTTTTTACATAGCAATGATAATGCATCTTCATAGCTATATGTTTCATCTCCCACTGATCTGCATCTCCACAAAGTATATAAAGAGTAGAGAACAGTTAAAGAGAGACATTTGATGTAAGTCCATACATCAAGCCAAACCTTGCAAGTTGTAAGGCACCCTAGCTATCTTGCAGAAGATGGACTGACATTTCAAAGAAAACAAATTAAATGGAAACGTCGAAACTCATGCAGTCATGCCACATTTCACTATGTTGGTTAGCAGTCAGCACTCAAATCCTCAAACTATCAAAGCTAAACCTAGTGTGACACACTAACTATCCTAGTCAACAGGGATAGGAGCACAGGACACTCGACATTTTATTACTTCGACGGGAATTCCAGATTGAAACTTAGAGTCTTAGACCGATAACATATAACCAATCTTCTAGAATTGCAAGAAAAATGGTGGCTGTGATGAAAAGAGTTAAAAGCCAACACATCCTTAAATTCTCACCTCCATAGTCTTTGTGTTCAGGATCTACATATGAATCTGGGAGAACAAACAAAACTCCAGGCAAACCTAATTGAAGAGAAACGAAAAAGTTTGAATATTAAAGCAACAAAATGTAAGTGCTAACAATAAAGGCACAAAATTACAACACATCCATGACAGACCTTCCAGCTTATTCGATGTCTCCTCATCAATGTCACATCCAAATGCGAAGTACCTCTCACAGGAAACATTGTAAATCTTTTTCTTAGCTTCCTCTTCACTGAAAACCAACATCAGAAACCCCACATTATCACAAGCTGTTTCCTATTTCGATGATTAAAAAAAAACACCAAATAAGCTAAACCTAATTAAAACATTCAACCATTTTAATTAACAAAAAACAGAAGAATTCATTTTTCCATGCTTAACAAATAAATAAACCACAGCTCACAAGAATACCCAATAAACTAAAACTAAAATCAAACATTAAAAAAAAAAAACCAGCGCAACCCAGAAACCCAATAAAACACCCTGAAAAAAAAAGAATAAACTTACAATCTTGCCAAGAACCCATTTCAAGGGTTTCAATTTCAGATAGCAAATAGGAGGAAGCGAGACATGCCAAGAACCCAGTTTTCTACGGTTAAACCAAAAAAAAAAACCCAATAACCTAATAAATTTAAAAAAAAACAATAAAAATATGAAATTTCCAATCCTTAAGCGCAACCCAGAAGCACATTAAACCAAAATTAATTAAAATTAAAAAACACGTAAAACAGAGTGAATTTTTTTTGTTTTTAAAATCTCAAGACTTAAAAAAGAAGAAGTTAATAACCTAATCCAAGAGATATATAAATGGAAACAACAAAAACTGAAATTGGAAGAACAAGAGAGGGGGAACTCGACCTGCCAAGAACCTTGGCGAGGGTTTGAACGTAGCAATCTATCATCTGTTGCTTGGTAGCGCCTTCGCCGCCGGGCTTGTGGATGACGACGAGCCAGTGATGGTAGTCGCAGCCCGGGAACAGGGGCGCCATGTCCGTCGGAGGGCGCTCCGTGATCGACGACAAGATGGAGGTGGGCTTTCCCGTGTTCAGGGGCGAGTACGCCGAGTCTCCGGGGCGGTTGCAGAGGCACCGGACGACGGCGAAGCGGGCGGTGAGGGGCGGATAGGGGCGGGGAGCGACGGGGAGTGCAGAGGAGAGGAGGCGACGCGAGGCGGCGACGGAGAGGTGGCGGAGGGAGGTGAGTGGAAGGAGTCGTCGGGCCATTGCGAATGACTGAGGATGGATGTCTCTGTTATGCTAATCCAAAAGGGTGGCGTAGAATAAGGTTTTTCAAACCATCTATTTAACCGATAATCTATCTTTAATTCTTATTGTGTACAAAAATTCTTTTGATCAGTTACAAATATACACATACATCGTGAATGAGTTAGCTGACACACCTAACATATACATCTTCATATTTGTATATCAAGGCACCAAAAAATATCCTGGAATTAGAGAGCAAAGATACTTGCATTAATTTTAGCATAAAATAATCTTATATTGCGATTCAATCAAAAAATACCTTTTATGATAAATTTTATTGATTTTTTATCTTATTATCTTTGTAAGACTATTTTACACGATTAATATATCATTATTATTGTATATTTGTACTCATTATATAATTTATTATAAATTACAAAATCATGAACAAAACTCATTAAATTAATATGTTAAAAAAATTGTAATATTTAATAAAATTCAATTCATAGTAAAAAGAATTTAATGTTTATATATTAACAATATAAAATAATTTTATAGCGCTATCAAATTAAATATCATCGTTTGAATTATTTTAAGATAATTATTTTAAAAATTAACAAATTTATCATAAATAATGAATTATAATTAAATGACTATATGAAATTGTTTATGCGATGAATACATAATTATTTTTCTCTAGTAAATATATGTTAAAAAATGTATTATTAACATATATTTTTGGATTGACTAAGTATAGGTCTATGCATGAGTAAAATTGCAATAATTCCTCAATAAAAAAATACTAATCATTCTACAAAAGATTTGAATGACAAAAAGAGAAATATATTAAAATCACATAATATAATATGATAATAATAAGTTTGTTAACTTTTGTAATGATCATCTTTAAAAGCATAACATAGTCAATTAGTCATTAAACTCATAAAATAGGAGATAGTATCATTAATTATATAAACATTAATGATAAGTGAGACCCAAAAAATTGTTAACTTTTTTAGAAATTTAAATCAGAGAAATCATTAGAAAAAAAGTATTAGAGCAAGTGTCTCTATAATTTCTCAAAAAATAATGTCAGAAACAAAGTAAACTTAACTCGCTATCTCAAGGTTTGCAAATTTTACAACACGAGGCAGAATAAAGATGGATAAAATGAATATTATTATGTTTATTTGACTTGCTCAACCAAGCACAATACAAGCTTCTCCATCTTATAATTAACTGGCATTAAAATACATGGTGCAAGTGTCATGAAATATCCAAAGCCATAAAACATTGTATAAATATGCATGGCCAACTACTTTTTATTATTTATAAATCTTAAACACTTTTATTTTTCTCTTCCAATGTTTTTCTATAGACAACACAAAATAGCACTGATCAAATACAACTTGTGGTTGTTACAGATCAATGATAATTCATGTGCAGGTAGACTGGTGTTGAAGATTGCGTAGTTGGTCCTCCAATGAAGATACTCACTGTTTTCCCAGTGGCCTTGTTCTTGAAACCATGTGCTCAGATTTCTGTTCACATTATGAATAAAATTTAAGTGAAGGAAAGGAAACAAAACATAATGCATTAACTGCTTCCCAAGCAGAACATGAACGAAAAGACGCAAGCAGAACAGTTTTTGGATAGGATAGATCATAGATGCATAGCAATTGCAAGAGTAAGAAGGTCACAGAAATATAATAAAGAAAAATATATTAGTAACATGCTCTCTAACACGCTTTTTATTATTGACTAAAATTTATTGAAAATCACAGAATTTTGTATATCTCACTTCTGATTTACTGAGCTCCATTCATGATTTTGTAGTTTTCAATAAATTTTAACCAATAATAGAGTTTCTTAGAAAGAGTCTGATATGGTGTGTTTCTAACATTCCTCTATAATTAATAAGAATTAGGATCATCCTAGATTTGAGTGGAAGAAAGAGGACAAAAACCAAAAGTTTAAAAGAAAAAAAAGAATTCAATACTATTATAATATCAGAATGAATATGATGACAACTTTTCCTTATCAACAATTAATTGGCAATGATATATTCTTAATCAACATTGCTGCAGAATTGTACCAATTTTCTGCTTCTGCTACCTACTGTCATCAAGCATTAGCATTTTTTTCTTAGTTCTTTTTCCTTTTCCATTCCTTTTATTGATTATTGTTCTCTATCTCACAGAAAAAAAGGACTAAGAAGCAACTGACCTGTTCTGAATGTGGCAAATATTTCCCATCAAATGTCAATACCACACGATCCTTCCCATCTACTCCTTTAATTTTATCAACCGAGCAGTAGAAATCTATTGCTGACATGCTAAACATGAAATGGACAAATAAATAATGAGAGAAATTCTTCAAAGATAATCAGACAGTAGTATTTATACATTTATTTACGCTGCTTTGGGTATGGCATTTTTTATTGCCTCTAACATCAATCTCATAAGCTCACTATAGTAATCCTGTTCCATTCTAATGTAACTAACTAATGGGGAACTCACCTGTTATAACTAACTGATAATTGGGGCTACCTAACATAGTATAATGGATATGATTGTGATAAGCACCACAAAACCTTTGTGAATGGCTATGTTGAAAGCAAATTATCTTTCCCAGTCTCTGGGTGTCTTGGCTCCATTAATCAAAACCCTTTAATGTCAAATCTTTTTATAATATGATATTTTCCTTGGCTCTAGGTTTTTCACTTTTATTATGCAAGAGGTTCTAAAATGTCATCTGTTTATTGAGACTAAAGACTTAGATTATTGCCATATTATTTCTTCTTCAGACAGAATTCTTTTTTCTTTTCTTTTTAGTTGAAGTAGAAACAAGCAGCAAATGAGGTTTTTTGAAAATTAAGAAAAAAAACATTATGCCATATATATTCACAGATCATATACACCTAAAAGTCCAGACATCCTGACTTCCTGAGAATAATTAGTCAGTGTTTTCAAGTATTTAAGCCTTCAATTATTGATGGTTAAAATTGCTGGAACAGTGATGGCAAATGGGATAACCACAATCATAGGAATATCTATACATAATGTACTATCCATTGAAGATTCTCTCTAACCATTTCTGCAGCTTGCCTAAGTTGCATAACATAGAAGTCTTGTTTTGTCAACTAGTATCAACACACATTTAGTGTACAGTTTGCTTCAAAGCTTAAGCATAAACAACATGTGTAACCTACTGCAAGATCAGAAAATAAAACTAGGTTTTAACAGCAGGAGTTTATATTTAATGGAGATAGAGAAATTTATTTCGGACAGGGACCAAGTATCAAAACAAAAATGTTGAGCATTTCCTTAAACCAATATATCTTTTCTTATCAAATCTTCAAAAAAAAAAAATCTTTTCTCATCAATTAGCTTTAAAGCTGAATGAACAAGAAAACATGATACACTCAACTCAAGTCATATATAGAAAAACACCAAACAACTTCATCTTGAGCATTCATGAGAAATATATCATTATGTAATTGAAACTTACATCCCATCACCAAACTCCTCATTGATTATTTCTTTGATGCTCTCCCCAAAATGCATAACAGCTTCATTCAACCTATGAAATAGAAGATCAGCATAACTCAACAAATTAAATATATATAAAAGGAAGTTGATATGCATTACACTTGACATATTTCCAACATTAGAATCCTCAAAAACATGTTACAACAGAACTACCATGTGCATACATGTTGATCACTTTGGTTTCATAAGAGTATGTCCTAAACTCCTCAAAATGACATAAACCCTTTGAAGAAACAGAAACATGTCTACTTAAAGACACCCATGACAGTTAAAAAAAATGACATTTTGACATCGCTCACTGACAAATTTACATCTAAACATTCATCATAATGTCATGTTAACACGACAACCTCCCATACCCATTTGGCCATTGCACCGAAGACAAGACAACAAGTGTATGTTTACTCCACAACAGCTTGATCATCAGCAGAGGCACATATGAGAACCAAAACTTACGATTTCCCATCTCTTATTTTTACAATCTTTAAACTAGCTACATAAAAATTAAATTGTGGCGTTTAATGCTAATACATCATCATCAGTACATAAGGTTTTCACATGTTTACAATCATGCTTTGACACATTATTGAAAACCTCACATGATTGAGTGAATATTAATAATAATAAAAAAAAAAAGAGTCTTAGTTAGTCTCTCAAATTACAAGATTATGCAATTTTGGTTCCCAGATTCTTATTACACCCCAATTGGGTCCATCAGATTTTCTTTCATTCACAGTCAGGTTCCTCCATCCAATATTTACCAGAATTAGCTGGCTTGGCATACCAGGCATTAAAAACTGGAAGGACTCAATTCATAGAATTGAAACCTAAGACCAAAATTGCAGACTTGCTATAAGTGAGAGACTTAAAGTGCAATAAATACTAAAAAAAAAAAAAAGCAATCGACGAATTGAATCATGATTATATTGAAAGAACCCATTTCACCTCAGAAGTAAAAAATCCAACCTTTCACACAAAGAATAACTAGACAAGTAAAAATGACATGTGAAGAGGCACCTATAGACAGTGGGGTCTTGGATGAGATTAGGGTCATAAGACCTCAAAGGGGGTCTCATCATCTCAGAAACAAGGTCTTGGGGCAGGTCGGGCAGCGCTGCCCGAAGTAGAGGGGCAGTTTGGGGATTGAGCTGAGCCTGTCTCCTGAGAAGCTGAGCAACATAGACGTTGGTGAGTCCAGTCTCCTCCGCTAACTGATTGTAGGACTTGCCACTGTTGTGCTTCACAGCTTGGAGCTCTGCCACTATCTTTGCCTTCTTCTGCTCCATCACACCTACATGCTTCGCTTCCCCTTATCATCTTCTTATATATTACTACCCATTTCAATTAATTGATTTCCAAATTATCTATTTATTATAGAATTTAGTTAGTTGTTTCAACTTAAAATTTAATTGTTTTAACTTTATATTAATTTTGAAATTAATTTTAGATTTATAATTTATTTTTTAGAGTTAAACTGAACATTCACGAAGTATTTGATTTGAGTTTGAAGTGTCGGTCATTAAGTTTAATAAAGTAAAAGAAGTCAAACACAAATTTTCTTGTGTTTAATCAATCAAGCAATTTTGAAAAGGAAATTATCCACAGGCATCTATGCCTCCCTGTGTGATTACAAATATTAAATTATAGAGATTAAAAAAATATTTAAGTTTTTTATTATTATTTTTATAATTTTAGAAATGAGAAAGGATGGAGGGTATTTGATAGTTTTTTACCAGAAAATATATGAAAATTTTTATTTCACATCCAATTAAATTTTCCCATATTTTAAGATAAAATCATACCTTCAATTACAATTTTATGTCAAATCCAGGGATCATATTTGATATACTGTACTATTTCTTTTATTATGTTTATGTTTGTTTCCTTGCTTGTATTTCCCATTTAATTTTCATTTTAAGTTTCATTTTTTGGTAAGTTTGACTTTGGTCTATTCCTTTGCTATATCAATGTTAATTGATGACAAAAAAAAAATCAGGATCGAATCAGGGAGGGAGAGGATCCTGATTTTAAAATAATATATTTTTTGTGAAAATATATATTATTAATAATATATAATAATAAATATACTATTTCCAGTAAAAAAAATTATATATATATACATACTAGTTGTATATAATATATATATATATATATATATATATTAGTTATGAAATTTGATTACTTTTGGTTATTATTATATTTGATGTGTTTATTCTTTTCTTATTGTGAAATTATTATTGTGAGTTATGTTTGATTGTTATTGTGCTTAGTAAATCAAAAAGTCTTTCAAAATTTGAAAAATAAATAAACAAGTTATAAACAAACATATTTCTATGCTGTATTATTTGAAATAAAATTCAATTTTAATTTTACGTGCAAAATTTATTATTTATTAAATATTTATTCATTAAAAGTTAGATATTTAAATAATGAAAGTTATAAAAAAAAAAATTCAACGCCTTTGCTAATTTCTTGGATCCTATGTCCAACTACTTTACTTTTATTAGTTATGTCATAACTACTGGCTAAGTGTTATAGTTACTCGTACAGATACACACTAAAGAATAATTAATTAATTAACCCATCATTTTGTAAAGTACTTAACATACATCCTAATTCCATAAAAATAGAGTATATGAGTGGGAAAAAAAAGGCAAATGATAAGCGACTTTTTATTTTAATACTTGATGAATTTCAGCGACAATGCTGATTAAAAATATATCCATACCAATTAATTGTTGATATGGAAAAATTGTCACCATTTTCACTCTGCTTTTATGATAATATTGGATTTTTTTTCTTTAATCTCTTTTCTTCCACCCAATTTTCTAGCATAATCCTTATTCTTATTAAGTGAAACTAGACACTAGTCAGTCATTGGTCGGGACGAGCGGTGTTCTGATTAATTATACAAGACTATTAACAACACATTTATTCTAACACAGATTTTAACATAAGTTAAAAACTTTATTAAAAACTATAAAATTATGGAATTTATTAAAAAAAGTGAGGCCCACAAAATATAATGGTTTTTAATAAATTTCACTCAAAAGTTAATTATATTTCTGTGAACTTCATACTCATGCTATTGCTATGCATTTATCCAATCCAAAAAGGGTTCAGTTTTAGTCTTTTCTACCTTGTTCTGCTTGGCAGCATGCAGCTAAAATCTGAGCATGTTCTGTTTTATGTTGTATTTCGTTTCCTTCACTAAAATTTTATGCATTTCAAAACTTTTCCAATGTGAACAGAAATCTGAGCACATATGGTTTCAAGAACAAGGCCACTGGGAAAACAGTATGAATATCTTCATGGGGAGGCCAACTACAAAATCTTCAACAACACCAGTCTACCTGCACATGCATCAATTACCTGTGATCTGTAACAATCACAAGTTGTATTTGATCAGATCATTACAATGTAAAGAAACAAGAATTACACAGTTCATGGAACGAACATTGAGTATAAAGGAGAAAAGAGAAAAGAAGGAATGGGAAAATACTTATTCACACAATTTTCACACATTCACCTATTAATTAATTTGATCGTTGGAGTCTATGTGATAAAATATAATAAGAATGTGAAATTATTTGCGTAACTCATTTAGTAAAAAATGTAAAGTTACTAAGTTGGAGAGAAAAACTATGTAAGTTGTAAAAAGTAAAAATGAGTGATATTAGTGTATAATAGTGAGATCTATTTAAAATGTATAAATAAAAAATAAAAACGCTAGGATGGAGATGTTCTTACTCCCTGAAGGAGCAGGAGGAATCGTGCTGAGTTAGATAGAGCAATGGGAAATTTTTCTTGGATTGGTGTTGAACAATTTGCAAATATTTTTACAAGTTTTTTTTTAAAAAAAATTTTGAAATGTAACTTTGTGACAAATTTTGCGGAATAACATTGAACAAACCTTCTTGTTGTTCTTTCAGAAAAAAAAAGAAAGAAAAAAAAAACACCTTCATTGCAATCAGCTCTTCATTCAATTGTTCTTTAGCATGTTCTGAAAACTTTCAACTCCTACGTTAACATAGAGTAAAATCATTTTCAGCCACACCCGTGTATGGGAGATTTCTATGCACATTTTCTCTATACTTGTATTTAAATACATGGACTGTCATAAGTGGAGTCAACCAGGGATCTAGAACCTTAAAGTCAGAGGAATAATCCATTTTAAAAAATAAAAATTAATAATATTATCCCGAAATAAGAGAAAAATTAGAAACAAAGGATGCAAATATATAAAATTAGGAAAAATTAAATATATACATGCATGATATTTATATGTAATTTTTTAAAAGTAATAAGATGTATGGTACAACCTTTATTTAAGTGTGAATCCGTGGCTGAATGAAGTCATAACATAGCTTGAAACAGCTGACACTTAATTGCACCATTAATTTTCATGAAGATTGAAGAATAGACTTGCAACTGCATGTAGTTATCACAACAAACTTTGCCTACAAAATTCAAAGAACTTTGGTGCTACGCGGATTAGGTTAGGTTGGCCGCAATAGTTCACATCACAATTAAATGGATTGCATTGAGTTAATCCATTAAATTAAATGTATATCTTTTTGTGTGGCCTAATTTGCGTTAGGTCCGCTTAACCTGCGAGTTAATTAGTAGGCTATAACTGAATGTAAAAAAATTAAAAACTCAAAAAACTTATAAAAACTAAAAAAACTTCATAAGATTAATGAAAATATAACATTAAACAATAATTCATATTTAAAATCAATAAAATATTTAGAAAAACTATGCGGGTTGATCCAATAACTCATGGATCCTAACTTATATAGCCACCGAGTTCAATAAATCAAGACAAATTAACGCACGTTTAAATAGACCATCTATGGAGCCAAACCTATATACCCAACTCTAGATACTAGAGAGAAACACTCACTGGTATATGATTATACAAAATTTACAATGATTTGAATAATTTGAAGTGAAATTAAATATATTTTAGAGCTTAAATTACGAGGTTCTTACGATTATTGGTTGAGTTTTTTACTATTAATAATTTAATAACTTCACATTTTATTACATTTATATAATTATTTTTTTAATTAAAATTATAACTATTTACTCTATTAATCTATGAATCCCACTATACGACAATATAGACTTTACTTCCCATAATATCATATATATATATATATATATATATATATATATATATATATATATATATATATATAGTAACAAAAGACAACTTTTCCAGGAAAAAAACTTCGAAGCTACATTTTTTTCGACGGGATTGGTTAGTCAAGGGGATGAGTAAAGGTTATCTTGAATTCCAAGGAGGTTTTATAACTAAAGGGTTTCAATAATGAAAAGTAAGGAATACTAATCTGTTTTTTCTCCTTTCTTCCATGTATTATTTTTCTTTTTTTTCAAATAATCTTATTTAAAATACAATCCAATGTTAAATATGTGCATTTTTTTAGAAGGATCGTTCAAACTTTGATTCAGTATAATGTAAGAGATTAATAATTTTCACTAAATCGAACCACTTTTAAGTACATTATATAAGTATTCATATCGAAAAACACTAAAGTGAGAGAATGAAAAGTCCTAACTCATTTCTTTGTTGGTGTCTTTCCCTAACTTGACTTAACCATAAATCTAAGGTGAGTTATGTCTTTGTTTTCCCTAACTTCGCATAACCATAAATTTAGGGTGAGTCATGTAGCTCGCCCCTATTCATGCATGGTGTTTCTAGACAAACTTAGTCATGTGTCCTGGCATCATTGCCTCTAACTCTTTTGTCACACCATTGTGCAAATAGTACTTGGTATGGATATGTGATTGTGTGTCTATGACATCACTATTAGAAAATAAGATTTTTACATCGGTTATTTAAGATTGTCAACATTGGTTATTAATCGATGTTGAAAGTACTGATGCTGAAAGTAATATCGTTAACATCGATTTTTCAAAACCGATGTTAACTAATAAATACAATATCGGTTATTTAAATAGTCGATGTTATATGATAAGAATTATGAAAAAAGAAAATTATAAATCTACATATCAACATCGATTTTTTAAAAAAATCGATGTTAATCGGCACTAACATCTGCATGTCTGTCAATTCATCATGTCATATCCACATCGTATAATTCCTTTTAATTCCATCACACAACGGATGTTCTCATATGTTGTCCACTTTTTATCGTCTCCCGTTCAAACAATTTATGCAGGAAAAAAAAAACTTTTCGTTTTCATCCGGTCGACTTCTTTCTGAAGCAAATTGTAGGAACTGTTGCACGCATTCCTCATACACAGGGCTCAAGCGACTTTCATTCATCCAACTTCGATCCATCTAAATAATAACTCCACCATACTCCGAAACTCATTCAATGCATGAAATCCCACTTTTTCATTTAAGGTGTGGCTCTATCCCATCAAGAAAATACTTTTTTATGATAAATTCATGCGTCAAGGTTAATCTTATTTTTTTAAATTCGATGAAATTTTGGCAGCATTTTGCATTGTACCGAAATTTCATCAAGTATACACTCAGAGAACAACTAGAAGTACATTGTACAGAAATCTTATCAAATTAAACAAAATAATGTTAACCTTAAAACATGAATCTACCATAAAAATATAGTCTTTCCAAACTGTCCAAACGAACAATTCAAGATTCAATACAATGATTAATGCAAACTGTCCATAAAAATCATTATATTCAATGTCAAACAAAAATCTAAAATTCACTCTTTATGAACAAAATTTGTATGTAATTAAAGCAAAATAAATTAATAGCATAAAAAACAATCATAACAAAATTAAATATAAAAAGTTTGATACTTGTGATAATAACTAAAACAGTGTACAGCAATCGTAACATCGATTTTCTACGTTGTCGTCATATGTCTCAATGATTTTTGGTGTTGTACATAATATAATACAGGTCTTGAGATGTCAAAATTGATCGGGAACAAGTGTACCTAACCATCCCTATCTTTCATCAGCAAATGGTTCGCACTTATTATCATAATTATGTGTGAGTTGACTTCTATGGACTATTCATGATTTTCTAAGCATTTATTTTTCTAATACATTTTACATTAGAGATTTAGAGCTAAGTTGGCTTATTTTTTATTTATTTTTTGTTACATCATACATGCAAGTCTTGAATTTGCCAATAAACCAATGGGGTATATATATTTTCATTAGCAAATAGATAAACCTAAACTAAGGAAATAATTTCGTAGGCCAAGATCCTGCATATATCTTGTAGGAGTTATCACAAACTTCTTTGATGCTAGCAAACCCAGACAATGAATTACTACTTACTAGCAAGGATGGCCTCGTACGTCAATGTATAGTAAATGTGCCGTGAAATTAGAACCAACTGCCTTAATATTATCATTTATCTAAGTAATAATTTTCTTTTGATTTTTGTGAGAAAAATAATTAATAATATTCTTAAGATCTAAAGTAAACTATTTTAGCCCTTATGGTGGCCGTGTAAATTACTACTACTAATTAGTATTCCCTCGGTTCTCAATTATAATAAAAAAAACACAATTTTTTATTTTAGGATAATTTAGAAAAAAATTAATTAAAAATAACACAATTTAATAAAATTAGCTATTTTTTTAATAAGTGTAATTTTTTTGCTTATAAAAAAGAAATGAGAGGATAGTAATTTGCAAACAAGAAATATTACATGGCGAAAACTAGGCAGAATTTAATGTCAAAAAGCTAAAAAAATATGTAAAGGGGCCTTATCCCAATTTAATGGCAGAATTAAATGACAGTATTTGATATACCACTTTAACGCCGTACACTCTTCATCATTTTATAAATAATTCATAATAAATCATATTTATAGATAAAATATGTAATTTTTTTAAAAAATAATACATACATAGTACTGTAAAATAACAATACTAACTTCCTTGAGTATTTAAAAAATACTATAATGACACTTCTTATACATTATACTAACTTTCTTAATTGTTTAAAAAAATATTACAACTTATACTTTAAAAGAAAAATTGTTCTATACGTTAAAAAAAGATAGAAATTATGTAGTATAATCTCAAAAAAAAAAAATTCAAGTTAATTTATTCTAGAAATGATACTATTTTTATACCTTTTCTCCGTTCATAAATAAATTATTTTCTCCAAAAATGGAGGCTAGGCATGTGGCCATAATAATGGCCCAGCTAGAGCTAGCAATGCATTGAGAAGGTGAGGCACTCTATAAATAAATGCAACGTAGTTTGGTCTAAATGGTCACTTCAAAGTGGAGAAAAACACACACGGTTGGTTCATTCTCTCTCTTTTCTTTTTCCTCAAAAAGTTGAAAAAGAATAAAGGGGGAGCAATCGAGTGAAGTTGTTGCTCTTCAATAGTAAACTTACCTATGGAAGAGGGAAGGGTTGTGAGTGAGTACACAAAAGATGGAACTGTGGATCTTAAAGGGAAACCCATTCTCAAATCCAAAAGTGGTGGTTGGAAAGCATGCTCCTTTGTTGTTGGTATCTCTCTCTCTCACTATAAATTTTATATGGTCATTTTCATCTTGTTTTGGACATTAATTTCAAAAGCAATTTCCCAAAACATTGGAAGCTTCATGATGTTTTGCTAACAAAAATCTTAATTTCCTCCGATCGAGAGACATTGTTCAATTCTTTGTGTTGTGTTGTCTCCTAGAACATGGGAAGAGACCTCAATCTTGGTCTTGTTTGCTTCTTGTAATGCTTATAGTATATATAGTATTTAAGTGTGTATGTATGTCTCCTTTATCATGAAACTGTTAAATACACACAAAATGTTTTAAAAAATTAATTTTTTTTAATAGTAGTCTTTGTTCTTACTTTTCTTTTACTTGTGTTCGTGAATAAACAGTAAGTGGTTCTTTATATTTTCCTAAAATATGAAAACTGTAAGGTATGATGAAGATATGTTTGAAAAAATAAAATGACCAGGGTTTATACGGTGAAACAATTTTTACACACATTATTTTTGCTACCTACCATATAATTAGAGTTTTGGTTCTGTGAAGAAATTCCAAAATATCTCTACAAACTGCTTAGGTCTTTTAAATTGGTTATAAGACTAATTCTAAGTTAAGAATTTAATCGCACTTTAATTTTTTTTCTCCTCCTTAACTATGTTTTATGTGAGAATGGACCATACATCATTCCCCCACAAACTCCACTTGTGTGTTGTTAATTGAACTATATATATCCCTTAAGTTTCCATGTTTTATTTGGTAGTAAAGCTTGCCCTTACAAATCCAAAATATTTGAACCACTAAATTAAATTAAACATGTCTTTTTTAATAATAAATCTGTTTCACTACAAATATGAACCATACACACGAACAGTCGAAATTAAAAGTTAATTAATAGTTACATAACCACTTTAAAAAAATGTGTGTTTTTATTTTTCAAATGGTGATAATTTATATATATATATATATATATATATATATATATATATATATATATATATATATATATATATATATATATATATATACTTGTATGTTCCAGATCTACGGTTCTCACACAATTAGTTACTAGTTATATGTAAAACATAATTTCAAAACTTTAGTTATGTTAGCTTTTGAAGCTTTTTACTTGAGGCGTTGAGCATATTCAACATGTTGTAGAGAAGTAGGTTTGATCTTATAATCATCCAGCTAGCTAGTAAATGGATTGTTGCAGAGGTAGTTGGAGGTGGTAGCCTTCCGTATAAAGACACCAATTTCTGTTCTTTTACGTACGTACATCGTATAAATGTAATATTTCACAGTTGGCTTCTCCAAGTAGTCATTATGAGATTTTCACATTGTCCGTACTATCTGTTTAATAGGTTGGAATGAAAATAATTGATGAGAGAAAGTTTTGAAATTTAAATTACTACTGAAATATAAGAAAAATAAATAAAATTTGAAAATTTTGTTTTCAGTAATTAACTTTTTCTTTATTTTTTCTTCCTTTTACTTTTTTTTCCTAATCTAATAAAAAATATACATCATTATTTATATTTTCTTTCTTTTCTATTTATTTTCATTTCAACCAAACATATTAGTAAATTTTACGAAGATTACAACTATCTATGTAAATGCAATATAAGCTACTACAAACAAATCTTAACTTTTTGTGTTAAACAATATTAAATTATATTTAAAAGATCAAATTGTATTTCAAATATGTTTGAGGTTATTTGTTAATTATTTAAATAAACTAAACCATTTACACAACCTCTTGTTCTTGCAACGATTTTATAGCTAGTAATTAATGTTTTGAAAGGTTTTTAAAATAATGAAACTACTTGATTTAGTGATAATAATCTCTATAACGTAAATTAGAGTTTAATTTTCATGTGCTAGTGCTTTTTTTTTTCACCAAAAGGACATTCTCAACCAATATAGGTTGAAACTAATTTCTTAACAATATATACATAGTCTAGAATTGAATGCTTTACTA
This sequence comes from Glycine soja, assembly GCF_004193775.1. Lineage (NCBI taxonomy): Eukaryota > Viridiplantae > Streptophyta > Magnoliopsida > Fabales > Fabaceae > Glycine > Glycine soja. Next base: position 552,838 of record NC_041011.1, read on the forward strand.
CATGTTAAAAGAATTCAATTATACTTTCTATTAACTTTACTGAACCTTGTTTGTATTATTAATAATACGCTGACACATCATTCAAAAAGTTAAGCTTACTTCGCAGAGGATATAATTGTTAATTTCTTTAACAAACTAATTAAAAATTTTAATCATTAGGAGTAACAAAATGAATGAGACATGTGGAATTAACCTGCAAAAATGATAAGGTGGATCAAGTGATTCAATATAATCCATCAATTTGTCCCACCTAGTCCATCAATCTAGTGGATGAAGGTGAGATGAGGTGGGATCATTTGTCATATTGACTTACCTAAATCACTAGTCGGTCCATCAATATTTTAAAAAAAAAATAAAAAAAAATATATATATATATATACATATTTATGTAATTAAAAAATAAATAATATTTAAATGTATTCAAAATAAACCGAGTGATTTGTTAACAAGAAATCAACTAGTATTTAGGATTGTAAATTAATCTTTCCTTAATGATTTCAGAGCGAAGATTTTATTGCAAACTTATCACCAAAAGCTGTGAAGAAAGATCCAAATGTGCATAATATCAAAATAACATATAGTAGTCTATTATTAATAGCCTGCAATAATAGGCTAATATAGTTGATTTTTTTTACAAAATAGTCGAGATTTCTTAATAATATAAGTATTTTGAACATTTTATTTTTAGAGAAAAATTATATAATTACAATAATATAAAATAATTTTACATTATCACCCAATCATAAATTATTATATATAATAAATTTGTTAATTTTATAATAATTATCTTAAATAATAATTTATAATTAAATAAAAAATAATAATTTTATATTATCAGTAATCAATATTAAAACTTTTATTAATTAAATTACGAGTTCTGTTAGTTTGCAAATTAGACTTATTAAATAAGAGAATGAGACCAAAATATTAAATAAGACATACATCAATTTTACTTAATAAAAAAAGAGAGTAAAAAAATAATACGTTATTAATGTTTCTCTAACATGTAGAGCAGTATATTACCCATTTAACTTGTGTTGGCTTTGTTGATTAAATTAATTTGATATGCAATGCAGTGTACGAGATATTTGAAAGAATGGCTTATTATGGAATATCATCAAATTTGATACTGTATCTGACAAGGAAGCTTCACCAAGGCACTGTGACCTCTTCCAACAACGTCACCAATTGGGTTGGCACCATTTGGATAACTCCTATCTTAGGAGCCTACGTTGCCGATGCTCATCTTGGTCGCTTTTGGACTTTTCTCATTGCCTCAGTCATCTATTTATTGGTACCCCTTTCTGTCACTTTTGAATTCTCCCATTCATTACAAAAATATCGTATGATATGAATATCTCATATTGTTATACACAACTAAATCATCAACACATTATTAGATACTCCTTTCATAGTATAGGAATGTTATTTTTTTTATCAACCACTATTAGAATCACTCAGTTCGAGATTTAATCATACTCAACAATTTGTTATTTTTATCTTAACACTTTTAGCATATTAAAAGTTAAAACCATAATAAATGTTCATTGTATTCTTCCCCAGCCCACAACGCATTCACTGTTCAACTACCAACTCCCAAATTCAACAATTCTTTAATATATCTGTGCATTGCATAGCAGTGTATAGTTTATTTAGAAGTCATAATTTTATAAATTGTAATAAGTTCTAATCAATAAAATAATTCGAATTAGAACAAATGTATATGAGAGAGTGAGTGTTTTACTAGCACTCTTCAATACTAAATTTCATCTTTTAAGTTTTTTTGGTTTGAGTGTTTGACCGGTATCCTTGCTCACGTATCTGTCTGTCTGGCTTGGTGATAATTAGATGAAGTCTTTCTACAATAACGGGGCATTACACCATTTGAGTCCATGAAAAGATAATTTTTTTTAAAAAAAGTGCTTTAAACCGCAATCGGTCGATCATTTTAGTCTAAAATTAAAAAAAGTCACATGACTTGAGTGATAATATTAGTTAATGTTTAGGATGAGTTATGTTGTTAAACTCTCATTAGTGTTGTTGAATGATTCATGTGCATTTTGGAATGGCAGGGTATGTCTCTACTTACGCTATCGGTGTCCCTTCCAAGCCTAAAGCCACCAGAGTGCCATGAATTGGATGTGACAAAATGTGAAAAAGCCTCCACACTACATCTAGCTGTGTTCTATGGTGCACTCTACACTCTTGCACTAGGAACCGGTGGAACCAAGCCAAACATTTCCACAATTGGTGCTGACCAATTTGATGACTTTGACTCCAAAGAGAAGAAGCTCAAGCTCTCCTTCTTCAATTGGTGGATGTTTAGCATCTTCATTGGGACCCTCTTTGCAAATTCTGTTCTGGTCTATATACAAGACAATGTGGGGTGGACTCTTGGGTATGCTCTTCCCACTCTTGGACTTGCAATATCAATCATCATATTCTTGGCAGGCACACCCTTTTATAGACACAAATTGCCCACGGGGAGTCCATTCACTAAGATGGCCAAGGTCATAGTGGCTGCTATAAGGAAATGGAAAGTGCATATTCCTAGTGACACTAAAGAACTTTATGAGCTTGATTTGGAAGAGTATGCCAAGAGAGGGAGAGTCAGAATTGATTCCACTCCAACCTTGAGGTCTAAATTCTACCTTAATTTCTCATCAACTTTATGTGTGATTTTTTAATATATGAATTATTGTTTATTTGTCATGAGGGTGTGGGTGTTTTAACACATGTATATGCTATTGGGGGAGGGGTATACACATTGGACAAAACTTAAATATAAGTATTTATACATTTCAATGTTATTTTCTAATTAGAATTGAAGTTTCATCTTATAATTGATGAATTAAAGGTTTGTACTAAATGTCGATATAAATTATTGAAGTAAAAATCTAATTCTGATTCAAGAATAATACCAAAGACCATTTTTTTAATATTATTATATGATTATTCTTTTGAATGCTCAATGATCTTATATCTTATATTTTCTGGTTCTACTTCCATATATATGTAGGTTCCTCAACAAGGCATGTGTCAACACCGATTCAAGTACTAGTGGATGGAAGCTAAGCCCTGTTACCCATGTGGAGGAGACCAAACAAATGCTAAGAATGATCCCAATCTTGGCTGCTACATTGATCCCTAGTGCAATGGTTGCACAAATAGGTACCCTTTTTGTGAAGCAAGGGATTACACTTGACAGAGGCATTGGCAGCTTCAATATACCCCCGGCAAGTTTAGCCACATTTGTGACTCTATCCATGCTTGTATGTGTGGTGCTCTATGACCGTTTCTTTGTCAAGATCATGCAAAGGTTTACCAAGAACCCTAGAGGGATAACCCTTCTCCAAAGGATTGGAATTGGCCTCATAATCCACATAGTGATTATGGTGATTGCATCTCTAACTGAAAGGTATAGACTTAGAGTGGCCAAAGAACATGGGCTATTAGAAAATGGAGGACAAGTTCCTTTGAGCATTTTCATCTTGCTTCCTCAATATGTTCTTATGGGAGCAGCTGATGCGTTTGTCGAGGTTGCCAAAATCGAGTTTTTCTATGACCAAGCCCCAGAAAGCATGAAGAGCCTTGGCACTTCCTATTCAATGACTACCTTAGGCATTGGGAATTTCCTAAGCACTTTTCTTCTCACAACAATTTCACATGTCACCAAGAAACATGGCCACCGAGGATGGGTTTTGAACAACTTGAATGCTTCTCATCTTGACTACTACTATGCACTTTTGGCCATACTAAACTTGGTGAACTTCGTATTCTTCATGGTTGTGACAAAGTTCTATGTGTATAGAGCTGAAATTTCAGATTCCATAAAAGTGCTTGAGGAAGAGCTCAAGGAAAAGACATCAAACCAGGTGATTCCAAGAGATTAATTAGATATTTGAAAGTAGAAGATGTGATATATGTCAGCCAAAATTTCAGAAACATGCATGATGCTTGGGATGGTTTAGATAATTTGAAGCCATTTTTTAGAAGAAATGGAGAATATATATGTCATGGGCGATAGGGTCTTTAATGTGTGATATAATTTGGACTTCACTCTTCAAGAAACGTCACGTTCATTGTGGAAAGAACAAAGTAGAAGTGAATATTTAATTTTTTTTATCAATGTGTAAACATGTAGGCTCGAATACCTATGTGATACCTATTATTGGTGGATATTTGTCTTAGCTAGTGTTTTTTTTAAATGAATATATATTTTTTTTCGAAAACTCTACTAGGAAACTGTTGAAAGATATTTCTTTTTCCTTTATAGTTGTACAACATAATCTCACCTAGTTGAGAAAAGTGCAAGACTATAAACAAAGTTTGAGAAAATATCGTGTGAGTTTATTTAAGCTTATTTTAAAAAAGATGCTTTTTTTTTAGTTTTTAATAAAATAAGTAATATTTTATTCCTTGAAAATAAGTTTATTTCTTAGCTTATATATAAAGAAGTTGTTGTAAAAATATTTTCTGAGTCGATCATGAGGTGCACTTTTTTCCATAATAAGGAAAAGAAAAGAAAAGAATGAGAGGAATAGGGTTCTTGATGTGAAAAAGGATTTCAGCAATTAAGTGTGTGTGATTTAGACACGTCTCTGGACTTGATGATAACATATGAGTGAGAATTTGTTGTGTATGTGATGAGAGGAATCAGAAAAGCTGTGCCCTATATAGACAGATAGTGTGATGAAAGTGAAAAAGAAGAACAGAATTCCCCCAACGGATTTCCCACTCAATTTTATCTTAGTTGATGCTAGATTTATTTCTAAAAAGTTGGATGTCCAAATGATAATAATTAATTAAAGACTCCATATTATGTATTCTCATTTAAAAAAAAAAATGTATTCGCCAACCCACTAAAAAGAATTTAGGTAATATGCTCAAGATCTTAAATTGGTTTTTCAGTCAAAAAAAAAATCTTAAATTGGTTTCATAATACCCAAAAAAATGTTATGTGCTCTGACTCTCTGAAAATGTTATATTAATTCAGTAAATATGTAACACATGATACAATACAATCGTTTGGTTAATATATTATAAAATATTGAGATCATTATTATATATGTAAGTATTATGGATAGTTACTTATAACGCGTCAATTCTAGGCAAATGATGGATTGGCCACTTTATCCATTTTCATAATTAATTCAAAAACTATCAATTTTAATAATTTTATGAATTTGGTTTTCCTAATTTATTTTATCAAAAGTTTAATTCTCTAATTTAATTATTTGAGACAATGATAGTTTGATCGATGTATCTTATCTAATTTTTTTTAGATAAAAATACTCCTTTCAAAATATTAAAGGTCACGGCATCTTCAAGAACTTAACGTTGGATCATATTACTAGAGGGGATATGCCTATTCTACTCCCATGTGAAGCTGAATCAAAAGATTCAATGGAAAATGAAAAACGACCATAGAATAAAAAAATATTAAAAAAGACTATAGATTAAAGGGAAAGATAGAAAGATTACCAAGAAGCAAAGAGCATCCTTTCCAACCACCTCTTTTAGATTTGAGAACAGATTTTCCTTTGAGATCCACAGTTACATCTTGTAAATATATACTTACTCACAATCTTTCCTTTTTTCATAAAAAAAAAAAATCTTTCTAAGGAACAATTATATGTGTTTGCTCCTTCGAAAGCCAAACACATATAATTGCTCCGCAGACATAAAGCCAAACATATAATTGTTCCTTTGAAAAAAAAAATTTTAATGGAAAAAGGAAAGATTATAAGTGAGTATGTCCGAGATGGAACCATGGATCTCAAAGAAAAATCTGTTCTCAAATCTAAAAGAAGTGGTTGGAAAGCATGCTCTTCGCTTCTTGAGACTATGTGTTGCAAACATTTTTCATATTTTGTATTATATAATTTTTTATTTATAGGAAAATATGGCATGCATAAAGAACTAAATGTTTTTTAATTACATAAATTTTTGTTTATAGGAAAATATGATATACATAAACAAGTAATAAGAAGCAAATTTAAATAAATGGAACAAATTTTAATTACTACAAATCTTAATATTACTATATTTGGAATAAATTCTAGTAATATGGTAAGATCCTCATCCTAATATAAAAAATAAATTAAAACATACATTAATTGATTAATCACAAATCCTAATTACATTTTCAAATATTAATTTTATATCTTAGGCAATGAAAGAAATAAAAAAAGTGTTAGCAAAACACTTTCTAATGCATTCCTTCTAGCACATAATTTATTATTAATTAAAATTTATTGAAAGAAAATGCATTAAAAGATTATATATATATATATATATATATATATATATATATATTTCTAGCATTTCTCAAAAAATTCTATATTAACTGATTCAAGAAATAATAATTATCGCTCAAGAAATAACAAGAAAAAATATAGTTGGACACTCAAATTCTATTCAATAACTGGTACGTGAGAGAAAAACAAATAAAAGTATGATAAGACGAAATAGATCGAGAGAAATAGGAGACGTTAAGGAAGTGTTTAAAATAAAAGAATGTTAAAATAAGTAACAAATACCTGAAAATTAAAACGAGTAAGAAAAGGGGAGTGCAAGTTGCCTAAATCTGTTAGACCATATATAAAGAAATATTCCTTCTTGCACGTTCTGCTAATTAATTTGTACCAGTAGTTCGTAACATATATGGTATATATTCTTTATAGAATCCTTTAACAATGGAGATGATGATGAGTTATTGGGGTTGGTTGGCATTTGTTCATCACGATACTGTTGATATATGGCATGCAAGAAAATTTCTTACATAGATTCAAAGAAGGTGGTTTGGTTGGTGAAATTTCTGAGTCCATCATGAGGTGCACTTTTTTCCATAATAAGGAAAAGAAAAGAATGAGAAGAATTGGATTCTTGATTTGAAAAAGGATTTCAGCAATTAAGTGTGTGTGATTTAAACACGTCTCTGGACTTATGATAACATATGAGTGAGAATTTGAGAGGAGTCAGAAAAACTGCCCTATGTAGACAGATAGTGTGATGAAAGTGAAAAAGAAGAACAGAATTCCCACTCAATTTTATCTTAGTTAATGCTGGATTTATTTCTACAAAGTTGGATGTCCAAATGATAATAATTAATTACTTATTCTAGGCAAATGATGGATTGACCACTTTACCCATTTTCATAATTAATTCAAAAACTATCAATTTTAATAATTTTATTATAAAACTATGAATTTGGTTTTCCTAATTTATTTTATCAAAAGTTTAATTCTCTAATTTAATGATTTGGAACATGACCTTTATTTGCAACATATTTAACCGTTCTATAAATTAAAGAGAGTAAACCCTTTTGTCCAAAATACGGTGGGCGAGGTTCCCGAATATGATCATCCAATTTCCACCGTCAAATATGACTATGAGAGGCTTTTTTCTCACTTAAAGATTATTGTTTTTATAATTATAAGGACACAATTTCCCACTGAAGACGTTATGAATTTTGAAGAAACAAAAGTGAAAAGAATTAACTATATACGACGAATAAACGTAAATGCAATAATTTTTTATTTTTTTTTAGATTTAGAGCTTTAACTGCATTTATTGGTGGTCAAATTAAAAAATACTTTAGAGAAAAGAAGTTATTAATTACAAATTAAGAATTTTGTTTCTTTTTTCTTTAAATTACTTTATAGTGATATTTAATTATTGGTGGGTAGACTACAAGGAAGAGAAAATTTTACCACTAAAACATGAAGTCTTCTCTGTAGTGGTTGGGTTCAAAGCTTAGAAAAAGTTAATTTTGTCCTGAATTTATATATAGGCAAACAGAGACTCCGCAGAGGCAAAGCCAAACACATATAATTGCTCCTTTGAAAGATTTTTTTTTTTCTATGGAAAAAGGAAAGACTATGAGTAAATATGTACAAGATGGAACTGTAGATCTCAAAGGAAAACCTGTTCTCAAATCTAAAAGAGGTGGTTGGAAAGCATGCTCTTTGCTTCTTGGTAATCTTTCTATCTTTCCCATTAATCTATAGTCTTTTTTAATATTTTTTTATTCTATGGTCATTTTTAATATAAGATTTTATTTTATTTTTCATTTTCCATTGAATCTTTTGATTCAGCTTCACATGGGAGTAGAATACGCATATCTCCCTCTAGTAATATGATCCAATGTTAAGTTCTTGAAGATACCGTGAGACACAACAATATTTTCATCCATGTATCTTATCTAATTTATTTTAGATACAACGTACGTGTTTTTGTTGAGTATTTTAACAAGACTAATTATATTGAAATAGACGATAAATTTGCATATGCATTATCTAGCATTTGAACTCGAGATGTTTGATTAAGCCACACCAATTGATTCACCTCTTTGATAATTTTGTTGTGTAACTTAATAAAAATAAAATAAAACGAAGAGTATATTAGAGGGATTGTATGTGGAAGGCAAGAGAATGGGAAGCGGTGTGAGGAAAGGGGTAAAATAGGAATTTTAATTGAAAAAAAAAAAAAAGAAAGATAGGATGTAAGAATGAGAAAGGGGTGAGAATAACAAAGCCCCTGTTAGAAATTAGTTTCCAACTTCCTTCCATTGACTTTGGTTTAGGCTGAATGTGAACATGTTTTGGCATATCTTATCGATAGAATTTAAATTGATTTATGTAAGTTCAAGTTGCAATTCAACTTGTTCTAAAATATATAACGTAGTGAAGGGGTATAGTTTGCTTAAGCAGAATACTTAAATTATAACAATTTATTGTAAACTAAATTTGATATTATTTTTTATTTCCTTAGATAAATAATATATATATATATATATATATAACATAATTTATTAAAATATTCTATTAAAAAAATTAGACAAGAGTATATTAGAATTTTATGTATGTTATACTTTTTTAAAATTTAAATTACACAAATCTCTCCTTGATGAAATTACATAAATTTTTCTTCGATTTTCAATGCCTACAAAAAAAAACTTCTAAATACTCACCAAATGTTACATTGTGTCCCCACACTAATTGACGTCATTTAATGTATGAACAGAAAGGAGCCATGTACATCTCAAAAGAGTTTTTTTTTTCTCAAACAAAAATCTCAAATGAGTTTTAATGTATTTTTTCCCTAAATGACTTTTTCTTTATTTTCGTCGCCTGATGGCGTTGACGGAAGGGGCCGTAAAAGCAATGTGTGAAAACAAACTTAGAAAGATTTGTGTAATTTACTCTATCATATATAATAAATTCCTATTTAAAAATAATATTGTAGGTTCACGCATAATAATCATGAAGTTATTAAATATTAAATAGTCACTATAGTATAATCGGTAAGGTTTTAGTATTGGTAAAAATACTAATCAACTAATAGAGATAACGTATAGTCAATCTGATTTCTTTTCCCCGGCAGCAAAAAAAGTATAGTCAAATTGCATTGAAAAATAAAATATTGTTTGATAAAAAAATTGAACACTTGATCAATATTAGCTTAATTTTTAAAATAAAATAATATTAAGGGGAAATAAATCATGTAATGATGATAAGAAATAGTAGTAAACTAGTTTCCAAACAAATGAGAACAACGATGGGGCATGGGAGCAAAAATATCAATAAAGTAAAAAAGTTAAATAAATAATAGTATTTTTTATAGTAAAAAAGTTAAAACAACTTGTTTTAGAGAAGTAAAATATTAGGATAAAATTTAAGTGTAAAATCATTAGTACTTTTGAAGATTTATTTAATAAAAATTTAGAGTTGCATATCAATAACTCGCACGTTAAGGATTGACATTAAAGTTTAGTATGGATCATTGAAATAAATGATATTGACCTCAAAGTTTTGTTCAAAAAATGGCTTCTCTTCTTTTCATGGTAAGATTGTGAAGCATTAATAATAATAATAATAATAAGCTTATTGATCGCCATAAATCGTTAGGAATTTTTCTTACTTTTATTTCTCCGCTTGGTGGACAATTTTTTCTGAAAATATTTTTTTGACACCTAGGAACTAATTGAGTTAGTGTAATTTGATAGAATTACTTATTGTTCAGAACTATATAATAATTTTCATGATAAGTCTATATTGACAACTCCATCTTGCCATTAGTACCTCTATCGAGTGGTATTGTGAATGTGTCCCCAATTGTACCACTTTTATTCACCCAAAATAAATTATATCTTAAAGTAAAACAAACACAAGGTGCTATATGTGCATTCTTTCATGCATAAAACAATGTCATATGTGTTACTCATAAGGTTGTAACATGTACAAATCTTATTGCCCAATGAATTGATTTGATTTGGTTGAATAAACTCATGAAATGTGACTTGCAGTGTATGAGGTATTCGAAAGAATGACTTATTATGGGATATCATCAAACTTGGTCCTGTATCTAACAAGGAAGCTTCACCAAGGCACTGTCACTGCTTCCAACAATGTAAACAATTGGGTTGGCACTACTTATATAACTCCCATATTAGGTGCCTATATTGCTGATGCTCACCTTGGCCGCTATTGGACTTTTGTCATTGCCTCTCTTATCTATCTATTGGTATGTTTTTCTACACACTTGAATTCACTTGTCACATTGGTAAGGATACATGCTGATATGCATATCAATATCATTATCAAGGTCAAAGCCAATCCTGCCATGACTAGATGAATTACTGTATGTCCAAATTTGTGAAAATTACACCAATCTTTTTGAGTGCATGTTAATTAGTTCTTCGCTGTTAAAATATAAAAATTATTTTATATGTGGTAGTTTTTGTGTTAGTATAAAATTATTTGCATAAATAGAAAATTGCAACTAAATTGAAAGAAAAAAAGTTATTTATCAATTATAATAAAGAGATGATTATGAGTCAACCAATCTTAGAATTGTGTTTAGATAAGCGCATGTCTGGATTAAAGTTTATAAACTTAAGTTTGAATAAACTTTCATTTGCAAAAGCAATATTTCCTTTTCTTCTATTTCAAACCAAGTTTAAAAGCAAGATTGAGACAAAACTCAGTTTACAAGCAACTCCAACTGAAAACCAAAGAAAATGCTGTTTTTAGTTTTACTTTTGAAACTTAAAAAACATAGCCTAAATTGTCATGCTAAATAGTTAATTCTTTTGGCTTGGTTGAAAAATTTATGTGTAATGGCATTGGCAGGGTATGTGTCTGCTTACACTATCAGTTTCCCTTAAAAGCCTACAGCCTCCTGAGTGCCATGAATTGGATCTGACAAAATGCAAGAAAGCCTCCACACTACAGTTAGCAGTGTTCTATGGTGCTCTATACATCTTATCAGTGGGAGCTGGTGGAACAAAGCCCAACATTTCAACCATTGGTGCTGACCAATTTGATGATTTTGACCCCAAAGAAAAGGCATATAAGCTCTCATTCTTCAACTGGTGGTTTTCCAGCATCTTCATTGGGACCCTTTTCTCATTCACAGTTCTAGTATACATACAAGACAATGTTGGGTGGGCTCTTGGTTATGGAATTCCAACTATAGCGCTTGCTATAGCATTCATCACATTCTTGGCAGGCACACCCCTCTATAGACATAGATTGGCCTCAGGGAGTTCCTTCACTAGAATTGCCAAGGTTATAGTGGCTGCTTTGAGGAAAAGTACTGTAGCTGTTCCTATTGACTCTACAGAACTATATGAGCTTGATGAGCAAGAGTATACAAATAAAGGGAAATTCAGGATTAGTTCCACTCCAACATTGAGGTACTAAGAGCCTCTTTGATTCTATTCTCAATTTTTTATTTATTTTAAAATCTGTTTTCTAAAACAATTTCACACTGCTCGACAATAAATTTCTCATCCAAAATCTATTAAGTTTTATTGGATCGGTTGAAATTTTATATCATCTATTTGATGTGTGATTTTTTTACTATGAAATGTTGTTATGTTCACAAGTACACATGCAGGTTCCTCAACAAGGCTTGTGCCAAAACTAGTTCAAGTACTAGTGAATGGATGCTATGCACAGTTACTCAAGTAGAGGAAACAAAACAAATCCTAAGGATGATCCCCATCTGGGTTGCTACATTTATTCCTAGTACGATGCTTGCTCAGACAAATACCCTTTTTGTAAAGCAAGGAGTTACTCTTGACAGACACATTGGCAGATTCAACATTCCCCCTGCAAGTTTGATTGCGTTTACATCTTTCACCATGCTTGTATGCGTTATACTCTATGACCGTGTCTTCGTCAAGATTATGCAAAGATTGACTAAGAACCCCCGAGGGATCACACTTCTTCAAAGAATGGGCATAGGAATCACGATTCACATAGTGACTATGATAGTTGCATCTATGACCGAAAGATATAGACTTAAAGTGGCCAAAGAACATGGACTAGTTGAAAACGGAGGACAAGTTCCTTTGAGCATACTCATTTTGGCTCCTCAATTCATACTTATGGGATTGGGTGAAGCCTTCTTAGAGGTTTCCAAAATTGAGTTCTTCTATGACCAAGCACCAGAAAGCATGAAGAGCCTTGGAACTTCATATTCCATTACTACAGTAGGCCTTGGGAGTTTCATTAGCACTTTTCTTCTTTCCACAGTTTCACACATCACTCAGAAACATGGCCACAAAGGATGGATTTTGAACAACCTGAATGCTTCTCATTTTGATTACTACTATGCATTTTTCGCAGTTCTAAACTTACTGAATTTGATCTTCTTCATGATTGTTACAAAGTACTTTGTTTATAGAGCTGAAATTTCAGATTCCATAGATGTACTTGCACAAGAACTGAAGGAGAAGACAGCTAATGCGTCAAACTAAGTGGTTCCAAGTGATTAGTTGATTGGACATTGATATATGGACATCTTAATATTGTAAATACCTATTTAAAGACCTACTATATTTATCGCTTTTCACTCTTCTATTTTTATCTCTCTCTCTAGGTGTAGATGAGATTTGGAGTGTCCACAAAATATTTCCCTAGTTGATTAGAAATTGGAAAGTGGGAGAGGACATAGTAACTGCTCTAAGTGTCAGAATTGATATAGAACTTAGGGATGGTTTGGTTATGTTCATTAAGTTGTTTGAGTGTGATCATTTTGCATTACATTGTTCACAATTGTAGAGATGTTACATTGAATATTTGACAGAAAAACAAAATTGGAGAAAGGAGTATAGCTAAATGAATGTCCATGAAATTTTGCATCTTCAACTACTGTGTAAAAGTTTAGTATTCTCCATCTGCTCCATGTAATAAAAACAATTAAATCAGTTTATGCGAGTTGCTTTTAGGACTAAATTGGTATCAAATCTGGCTTTTATAGGTTCAGAGAGAATGGAAAAAGTTTTTTGTCTGTGTATACATTAAAGATATAAAAAAATAGTAGAGAATAAAAAGCAAAAAAATACAAAGAAAGAACTAAAAAGTATAAGTAACTACTCAGGAGGACGTAACAGCACAATATAACTAAGTTTGTGATGAAGCCAACATTTCACTACAGGATGAGAAATGTCTTCGTAGCCAAACTCTTATCTGTAATGCTGGAATTCGCTAACCATTCAGCATAGCTCCATGAATGTCTATACTGAATCTCTTATCTCTAAGGAGATGTTTGTTTCAAGAAATCATCTTGCATCCTCGGAAATCATATCCTTAGAAATATTGTTACTGAAAATGTTATTCCTTACCATATATAAAAATGTGTTTGTTTAACTTTTAACATTGCTAGAAATATTTTTAAAGTTTTAAAATAAAAAATAAAGAGTAAAAATGGAAGTTATAGTGAAGTTAGAAAATAATTCCTTACATTCTCATGAGAATATAACTTTTTCACCCCATTGGCAGGAGAATAAAATATTTGTAAACATGGATATACAATTTTTGTGGGAATAAAAGATTCCGAAAAATATTTTCTGATAACCTCTTAAGTCTTAACAAATATGGAAGTAAACATTCTTACCTTCATATTCCCAGAGATACAAGATAATTTCGTGCAACAAACGCATCTAAGGAATCATTCAAATCAATTTATCATTAAGAATAGAATGCAAGAATGGTAAGAGTGACTGAAGAAAAAATATTCTGTCTATATTAATCTTTTCACCCATAAATACTACATACTTTTAAGTCTAAACACTTACTTGAATGGCGGTAAGTTCGAGTTTGACCTAATTTTAGTTTTAAATTTCAGGCACAAAATAACAAGGGATAGTTATACTACCAAATTATGTCAAAATTATTCCGACTCGTAATCTTACGAAATTGTAAAGTCGTCTTGGACATTAAATTGCAGCAAACATGTTACAAATAGAAGTATTTTTAGTAGCCTTGTAAAAATAACTTGCATTTATTCTCAATGTAAACTAGAGCAATTCACAAAATATTTCTCTCAATTTTCCTTTCCCATTAACCTATGAACTAGCATATAGCCCATCAGTTCAGTTATAAATATGTTTGGCGTAAATGAAATTCGATAATAAATTCTTAAGATTAGGTATCAAATCTTACAACATATTGATACACAAAAAAATTTACAATATAGCTTGTCAAAAGTTGCGTTTGCTTGACAATCTAAACGTTTAAACTGAGCATTGTGCGCTTGTTTTGGTTTAACAACAGGTATAGCCCAGACGTATAAATAACAACCACATAAGAGAATAATGTGGAAAAAAAAAAAAACAAAACTCATAATAAAAAATGGTCAATAATATGCTATCAGAACAAGAACACCTAAAGTTAGGTAGAATTTTGGCAGCTATTAGTATAAAGTGTAGTAAAATCACAACAAAGCAAATTGGATGAAGTATTCAAAGAAGGGCTGAGAAACACTAGTGGATTGGAAACACACTTAAGATCCTTGGAAGGGCATATATGCCTCTTGCATGGTAAAAGAAGGATTGACTATATTTTTAATCCCTTAACTTCTTTTTTGCTGGTCAATGTCCCTTAAAATCTTAGGAACAAGTCAAAAAAAAGTTCAGGGGACTAATAAAAACAGAAATCCTGGAAAGTTTAAGAACTAAAAAAATAGTAAAGCCGTAAAAGAAATAAGCAAATGACCTTGGTACCAAGATCATAAAACTAGCTGAAAATTATGAAGTATTGACATGTTTTAGGCTTTTAGCCCATGCATGGATCAACAGACTTCATACAAGCAAGTCGAGGATGGTTTTTGAACAATAACATGTCCTTCTAAAAAGTTATTCCAAATGAATAATTCAATCACAAATAAGTTAGGTTATCCAGTAGACATCATCCCTCATCATTCACTTGATAACATGCATATAATCATGAATTGTTTTTCAAAATTAATAACAGTATACAGATATTATTAACAAATTACACGAAAATGTAGGTACACAGTTTAAACTCGCCCAAATGGTTTCCCAGGTATGGTCCAGCCATAATTGCTGCAGCATAAAAGAAAACAGAAGTAGCGATAAAGCTGCAGTAACCTGAGCCACCTATCATTCCAAAATGACTGGCACTGTCTTATTCTGACTCTTGCTATCCACCAGTACAGTCACACCCCTACACAATCAGTAATGAAAATTTGGATGAAAATTTGCACATTTTCATGTTATTAATACCAGTACAGTTCATATGGAAAGAACAGTCAGACATACAATCAGACATCTTCCATTGCAAAGATGAAAATTTTCAGCATAGTTAATGAATTTAAGTATAAGTTTTTTTTCATATTTATATATTTAGATTTAGATGGAATCAATCTAAAGCAAAGTCAATGGCAAAGATGCTTGTCAACATTTAAAGATATGAACCTAGCATTATTTTCAGGTTAACCTTGCAGATCAACAAGCTGCTCAATCTCATATGTAAAAAAACTATACAACATAAACAGTAGCAAAAAAGAGGATAAAAGCAGCACCCATATCAAACTCTAGCACAGAAAAAAAAAATTGAAATTTTAATGGGATTAGGCTGGTCTCTATGACAAAATGTGCAAAGTGATAGTGAGAAAGTAAAGGTATGTGTTCACTCTTGATACAAAGAGGGTTAAGTTTACAAGTGATTTGATACAAATTAAGGGTAGATACCTTTACTTTCTCACTCTATACATTTTCTTGCATTATGAGGCAAATCCATCATAATGTACTACAAATGTTATCCTCAAATAACTTTGAATATTAGAATTCATATTGATACTAAAGCATACCACACAAACATAATTCTTTTAGCAAATCAAAGCTAAGAAAAACAAAATCAAATGCAGCCATATATGACTTTAAATACTTGGATCATACATGCAAGTCGTAAGAAATCCAAGCCTCTAAATAAAGGAAATGTGTCACTGAATCAAAATGAGTTCATTGGAATTTCATGTTATAATATGCACCAATCAAAAACAGAACACAAAATTTAAAAGGTTAAGTACACTCCCCTATTCTAAGAGATGAAATGTACTACATTTAAGTCCATTTTAATGTAAACAGGCCACTCGGTAGTGGAAAGGAACAGTAAATGGGCCTCCTAGAGACAGTTCTCCATTCTCTACAACTTTCAATGTCATCATCAACTAATTGAAACATCCTTTTATTGATTTGAGGACTTTATAAATGAGATGACATTTTAAAAACCCCCTATATTATCAGCTTTAAGACTTTACCCAAAATTTTCATTTCACCTTCTAAAGTCCCAAAGATTTATCAAAATCTTCCATAAGCCTACTTACATTAAAATCTTCTAAAGTCCCAATAATATCAATATCAACAGACAGAAAAAAAATTCCATAAGTCTGCTTACATTAAAATGAACTAAAGTATAGCACAGATTTATCTCTCGAGGGAAGGGAGTGCAAGTTACTCCGAATAAAAAGTTCCAGGCACAACTTTCCACTCCTTTTGGCAAATCTTTGCTTTTAAGCATTCATTAGCAAGACACTTAAACTTTCTCTAAGCTAGTTAATTTAACAAGCAACATCCTTAAAAGAGGTTTCAACAATACCTAAATATTCAGCATCCACCATTTCGTTGGAATAACATACTACTAAAGTTCAACTAAAGTTCAGCTCTCAGACACCTGGTTATGCATTAATTTCATACTGGCTCTAAATAGTTATCTGATGCGTCTTTAGGCAGTTGTTTAGGATGTTACCTATCTGAATTATTTATGTTTGTGTAGTATTTGTGTCTTTAGGCAGTTAGCATTTGTGTGGCAGTATATGTACATGACATGACAGTTTCAGTATTCAGTAGGTAATTTTTATGGAGTGTGTTTGAGAGAGAAAAGCCTGTGTATTGTGTATTGAGAGCGGTTATTCTCAGTGAGGGGCTTTGTCCTGTGTTCTTCCTTTGTTGTCTGATCTCTGTTCTAACCTATTTTTCAGGTTTAATCCAGAAAATAAAAATATATAAATAAAACAATCTAGTTTGCATGTGCAATTCTCATGTCTAAGCATGTCTCTCGTACCTCTCCAAACATCTCCACTATATCAATTTGAGAGTAAAAATATTTGTTCATCTATTTACCCTTATGTTTATGTACCATTTTCAAGCCTGATTGAACAGCAAATAAGGAGAAGTTCAATAAATAAAGTTTTTTAAATGATTGAAATGGTAAAATAAGGGTGTAACTCTGTTAAGAAACAACCTTAGTATACGCCTAGCCAGTGGCCTGCAGAAGCTCCCTTTCTGCATGCTCTCTAATCCTTCTCTCAAGCTCAGGCCTGAAATGCTTGATAAGACCCTGCACTGGCCATGCAGCAGCATCACCCAAGGCACAAATTGTATGCCCTTCAATTTGTTTAGTCAACTCCTGAAGCATATCAATTTCTTCTAACTTGGCATTCCCAACTTTCATTCTTTCCATGATCGTCCAAAGCCAACCAGTCCCCTCTCTGCATGGGGTGCACTGCCCACAGCTTTCATGCTTGTAGAAATAGGAAAGCCTTGCAATAGCATCCACAACATCCGTAGATTTATCCATCACAATTACAGCTGCAGTCCCCAACCCTGTCCCAACAGCCTTCAATGCATCATAATCCATCAAGATATCATCACATACATGCTTTGGAATCAGAGGAACGGATGATCCTCCTGGAATCACTGCAAGTAGATTATCCCATCCTCCTCGAATACCTCCACAGTGCCTCTCTATCAATTCCTTCAGTGGAATACTCATTTCCTCCTCAACAGTGCAAGGCTTGTTCACATGCCCTGACACACAAAACAACTTTGTCCCAGCATTGTTCTTCCTACCAAAACTGGCAAACCATTCAGGTCCACGCCTTAGAATGGTTGGAGACACAGCCACAGTTTCCACATTTGTGACAGTGGTAGGACATCCATACAACCCAGCATTGGCTGGGAAAGGCGGCTTCAATCTTGGTTTACCTTGTTTCCCTTCAAGGCTCTCCAAGAGGGCTGTTTCCTCACCACAAATATAAGCTCCAGCACCGTAGTGGATATGAACATCAAAATCATAGCCTGAGCCACAAGCATTCTTACCCAACAAACCAGCAGCATAAGCCTCTTCCCTAGCCTTTTCGAGATTCTTACGTTCATTGACATATTCACCCCTGATGTAGATGTAAGCGGCACTAGCCCTCATTCCCACTCCAGCAATCAAGCAACCTTCCAACAATTTATGCGGGTCATGCCGCATGATTTCCCTGTCTTTGCAAGTTCCAGGTTCACTTTCATCAGCATTAACAACAAGATATGAAGGGCGGCCGTCAGATACTTTTGGCATGAATGACCATTTGAGACCCGAAGGGAAACCAGCACCACCACGCCCACGGAGGCCAGACTTCTTCATTTCATTCACAATCCAATCAGTACCCTTAACTACCAAATCTTTCGTTCGATGCCAATCCCCACGTTTCATGGCACCTTTGAGAAAAGGATCATGCAGCCCATATAAGTTAGTAAATATCCTGTCCTCATCCTTAAGGCCACCAAAATGGGTTTTCTCCGGCGGAGGAGGTGGTGGTGGCGGCTGTGGGGTACTAGCAGTGGAAGCACCCTGAGTGCTAAATACTCTGAAACCAAGGCCCAATTTCTCACTATGATGTTGAACCAAGGCTGTCCTTACGGAAAGAATGCCCCTCATGTTTGCCTTGCCTGACAGTAATTTCAAATTTTAGAACAAATGATTTTGGGTTAATCAAAACTGTCCACAACTATACACCATCGAATAAAATTGGCTATTAACTTTGGGGCTAGCCAATAACATGAAAGCATATGAACTACTCGAGAGCATGATTTCAAATCACCAATTACAATTAGTCATAATCAAACCCTATTCAGCACAATCAAAACAAATATATACAAGGACAAAACATATGTACAATTGCATAGGTACTTTTGGAGTTGTTCTCCAATCTGAATTGCAGTTTTACCTCAGTAATCTATGTTGACCTTTAATACAAACTCTTCTTACTCAAATTATCAAGATAAAACTCTAACTTAGAGAACAGCACAAAAAATACACCTAAGGAACTGCATCTAAGTTTTGTCCAATAAACAAAAACACATCCAAAAAAATAAAAGAAACCCACAAAGAAAAATTCAATTTTGCGCTCATCTTAATACTCATCGGCACAATAATTTCACAAAAAAAAAAAATTAAATGGCTTTCGGGAAAATTGTTGAACCCCCAGAAGGACTAATAAACGTGATGAGTCTTGTGCATCTGTGAAATCTGGGAAGAAGGAAAACAAGAATCAGATTGCACTGCACGCGAATCGAAACCAAGAGTGTGTTCGGAGCTGAAATCGGAGAGAAACAAACTAGGGCACAGATTTGAGGAGCTACGATATTGTTGGGTTTTGGAAGAAAAGGAATGAATGAGAAAAAAGAAAATGTAAGAGAACGTACCAGTGATGAACGCAAATTGAATTGATCACTGGGATCTGATGAGTGTTCTTGTGCTGCTTTTGTGGGTTGCTTCCGTTATTACTCTCAGGTTGCCTTCTCTTGTTCTGTTTTTTTTTTTTTGTTTTTAATTTATTTTTATTTTTGGTGTTGGGTTAGATTTTGGACTTCTGTTTAGCCACGTTGCATTTTTTGGAAAAAGAGGGTTGATGGTAGAAACTAAAAAGAGGGGTGAGTTTTATGACGAAAACGAAATTCTACCAAACTCTATGCTTTTATTTCTTTTTTCTTTATGAAGATAAAATTATATTATTCGTATGGAGCAGTATTCTAAAAAATGAATTTTATTTATAATCTTTTATTATTACTATATATATATATATATATATATATATATATATATAAACTCTAAAGTTATTTAAATTTTGATAAACAAATATGAATGGGTTTTATGTTTTAAAGTGAATACTCCAATTAATTTTTTTATGAGAAGATAGATTATGTATTTTCAGTTAAAATAATTATATATCATCATTTAATTATAATCTATACGATAAATATATTTACTTGTAACAACTGAATTTAAAATCAAGAGAAGTCAATACTAGAATAACAATCGAATAAATTTACCAAAATAACACAAAAAGGTATTTTATTGTCAATACTCATCTCATTAGATGATGTAAAGTAGCACAACACTCGATGATAACTTTATCATCATCCAATTCATATCATCAATGATATATAATTGGATGACATTGCAAAGTAACTTTATACTGCCACCATTAAACTTTTTTTATGTTGTCTGTTGAATAAAATTTAATAATTGATATTTTTATTTTTTATATTATTTGATGTTCATTGTTATGGAGTGGCTAGTTTTTAATGATCAACACAATTCACAACGGTTTAAAGAAAAAATCCAAAAATAAATTTTAGGAATTCTTTCAACTTTCCACCATAGGAGGAATGGTGAGAAGGAGGGATACTAAAAATAAAAGAACTTCCAACTCTATATTTAGATTCACATTTGGTTATACAAAATCACATTAAAACAACTAGTATAATTTTAGATAAATATTTATATTTTTTTTACAGATAAATATTCGTATATTTGATTTTAGATTGAGAAATTGATTCTCAATCTAGAATTAATTTGAGTTAAAATAGTTTTTTTTTTCCATTTACAAAAGAGTTAAAATAATGTTAGATAGCTTTTGTATTGGATAAAAAATTTATATTGGGTTACATTTATAACTGATTTTTATAACAAATATAAATCACTATACTCAAAAATAACTTTTATATCTTTGTATTATGGATTGATGAATCCATAATATATATTTTTGTATTATGGATTGGTCAATTTGTATCGATTCAGAATACAAAAGATACATTACGGATTGAGCAATCCGTACTACAAATGTATTTCAAATTGATCAATATGTAATATATCACAAGCGGGTAATCAGAGGCATTGATATTAATGAACAATCCCAATCATCACTCTTGGTCAAGGGAATAGCATGAACGTGGAAAGTGTGGACGACCATGGTGGGGTTGCGGTAGGTGACAGGGTTGGCCTTTGGTGATGATCCTCACATTGCGGAATTTTTGGACGGTGACGGGTGGTGAGGAGTTGCCACTCTTCCAGGGAGGAGTCTCGATCAAGGTAAAGGATGTAGCAGTTGCAAGGGTGGTAGAAGGCAACGAGAAGGGCAATGACTTTGCCAAAGATAAGGTAGGCGAGACAAGGCACAAAGTGAGAAAGGAGATCGTAGATGACAACGCCATTGTTGTGCACGCGACAGAGGGCATGGATCTAAGACAAAGTGGTCGCGCGACTTGTGGTGATGGCGATCTTGGCTTGCAGTGGTTTCAAGGAAGCGATGGTGGTAAGCACAACTAATGGAGGTGGTGGGAGAAAGGAGGAAGAAGAATAAAAATGAAATATTAGAAAATTATAGGGTGTACCAAGCAAAAAATGGGATGCTATAAATAATTATTGTCAATCAATCAATATAGACAATCAAATCAATTTAGTGTCTCAATCAATTATGATAGTCAATGAGGCTAGCCACATTAGTTGATAACCTATTGAAATTAGTGAAATTGAGTTAAGCATCTTTTAAGTTTAGAATTATGACTCAAAGGTTCAAAAATACCCAAATCATGTGAATATGAGGTATAAGTCAAAGGAGAGTAATTTTCACTAATTCTACCAATTCATGACCAAGCAACCAATTTTTAACCCGTTCTTAAACTATCCAATTTTCAAAGTTATACTTACTAGTACTAGTCTCTTAACCTACACAAACATTGTATAAACATAATTGACAAATAATCCCACCCAAGCACGTAGCCATGGAATCAATCTCTAGGCTTGTATGTATGGGGGAAAAAACATTCATTAAAATAAGTTAATCTCTAAAATAGATCTTTGTAACTTGAGAAATTAATCATTGATTCTCAACCAAAAAATACCTTAGATTCATCGGGGGGAAAAAAAATCTTGACTGATTATAAGTTCAACGAATCAAATTGACTGATGCAATCAGATTTATTTTTTTTATGTGCAATCAGATTTTTTTAAACCATATAGAATGAGATATGACAAACCTTGATTTTTGCACAACTCACATCTTGAATTTAATTCTTAGGTCATAAGAAATCATCTTGATTTTATTTTCAGATTTTTTTAAACCAAAGAGATTTTAATTAGGAGTGTACACAAATCAAGTTGGATCGAGTTTAGGAAAAAGTAAAGTTAGAAAAAGTATAACCAGTACTACCTCTGATTTTTTTTTATTTTATAGAAAAACAAGTTATAGTGTAAAATACACTATTACTTGTTAATTTGTTATAATAAAGGACTGGAGGTATTACTAATCATAAAAATCTAGAGATTTTGGAAAAATAAAAGGCCCAAAAGCCTCTGGAACCGATTGCATGTTACTAAATAAAGACAGAAAAAAAGGCATAAACTCAAAGGCAGGATTTCAGTTGTAAAGTTTGGACCCTAATGTCACATAACAGAAAATGTTAACCTACAAACCGATCAATCTCTATATACTGTACAAAAATGTGTGAATTGCACATCCTTGTCAGCACTTCATCTTTCAACAGTAACTCAATTACAAGAGGAAAAAAAACTATGATATTTAACACATTGCAGTTTGATAGAAGGTGAATTGAAGAATATACACCTTAAAAGATTTTTCTACACGGAAAATATCCCAGTCAGCCAAAAAAATCAGTCATCCAAAAACCAGAAATTTCAGGGACCTGGCTTCCAAATCCATCAACTCCAATCTAACAAAAGAATGTGAGAAAAAGTATAACAATCAGTAGTCATCAACATTTGGTTGTGACCATGGCCATCAAGAAGTCCTGTAATATATTGGTGTGGATCATTGTGATTCACTTTTTTCAGGAACTTCCATTTGAGGAGGTAAGAGGTTTAAGAAGCTCCCTCTGACAGGTTGATTGGCAGCCGTAGCTGATTCATCATCTGTGTCATACAATGAAATTAATTCAAACAACCCAAACCACAAGATATACCAACATATGCTTCAATGTTCAGTGCCAAAAAGTAAGGGCAACTACATATGAGGAGATTCTCGTGAGTAATGAACTTCTGATGCCAATTTCATAATGATATTGGGGGTATGGCAGTTCCAAAAAGCAGGATACTGATGCAAGATTAGCATTTGTTTTATAAACACATTTTAAAGGGATATTAGTGCTACTGTTCATATGCTACCTCATATGACAAGTCCAACAAAAGCAAGCATATAGATTAGAATTTCCAAATAACTTTTTCTCTACTTTTCTTTGCAGAGAAATAGGAGGGATAAATAAAAGAAAAAGTTGCCTGCAATTAGACTTGTGCGTAATGTCACAGCCATAAAACCATGATATTTAGATAACACCCGAAGTCTATCTAAGTACAGGGCCATATATAAGCCATACACACTTGACAACCATTCTCTGTAACAGGTGAGGCATTGGAAATGAGACCTTTAGTATCCAAAATGCTAATAAAGGAAAAGTCCAAGTCATGACATAAAAACACCATATGAATTAGGAGATAGTTTGATAGGGACTTGGGTATTAGGGGGTGTCTAAGTCCCATATCAAGTATTATGGGGTGCTTGGTGAAGTACTTGTTGAGTGGCTTGGTTCTCACCCTTCACAGCTAGCTTT
Organism: Glycine soja; assembly: GCF_004193775.1. NCBI lineage: Eukaryota > Viridiplantae > Streptophyta > Magnoliopsida > Fabales > Fabaceae > Glycine > Glycine soja. Next base: position 576,827 of record NC_041011.1, read on the forward strand.
TAAGGGAGAGTTCCCCAAGTGTCCCCAAGTGCTTAGGTGTTTACCAATTGGAATCAGAGCTAGTTGTTAGTGTCTTGAAAAGGACTACTTACAAAGGGGCTGACCAAACAGGTTGATTGAAGTATTATATACAGTGTGGCCATCAGGCGTTGACTCTCAAGGATGGTGCTAATTGCTATGATAGGAACTTGGGTATTACGACAGGGTACCTAAGTCTTACTATGAGATGCTCAGTGGAGTACTTAAAGTGGCTTGGTTCCCCCTCTTGACAACTAGCTTTTAGGGAGAGTTTCCCAAGTGGTTGGATGCTTATCACAAATTCACAATTAGATTGTACACTGAAGGGATGCGGGAGTTGGCTACTGCCTAATTTTCTTATCATTTACAACTTGAGAGTAATTTGTATTGGATCTTTCTTTTATCAATAAACACCCTAATTCATCATCATTTCCCTTACCCCCCCCCCCCCCCCCCACCTCCTCCAAAAACAAAGTACTTATTATCTTCCTTAGGACCTTAACAACCCCTACCCCACCCACAAAATTTTTTAAAAAAATCCAATCTTCATCATATGGCTTTCTGGTTTGATGCGGAGCCTACATGGGAACAAGATATTTGTGCCTCTCTCCAACCCATCAACTCAGTGCAGTACCTTTGTCTTTCCCTTTATACTGACAAACTAGTATGCAGCATTCTTCCCTTGCCTTCGCACCCCCTATCTTCTAACTTGGCTATAGGAGGAAAATCTAAGGAAAAATTCAGAAGCCAAATGCCATCTAAGTGCTGTTTAAAGTAATAGCACACAGATAATCTAGCAGCATCGCATATTGCCACTAACCCTGTTTTCCATTAGAGGTCCAAACATATTGAGATAAGTTGTCATTTTGTCAGGGAGATCAAATTAAGAGACATCACCACTACCTTTGTCAACTCCAACAATCAATCAGCAGATGCCTTCACCAAATCCCTAAAAGGTCCTTGAATCAATTATCTATGTAACAAGCTTGGTGCATATGATTTATATGCTCAAACTTGATGAGGAGTGTTGAAAATCTGATTAGGATATAGGTAATTATTGTACAGTTTTATTTTATAGGCATATCATATCATGTATATAAAAATACAAACTCCTATATTTATGTGTATTTATTGCATTCAGCCTATATAAAATGGATTCCGTTGTGCTGTTGCTGTTGAGAGTTGAGTTGAGACATAGAGTTTCAACATCTAATGCCTCAGTTTTCTCCCTTTCAACAGGCCATAAATTCAGAGAGTTTATATATCCACATATCTTAGAAATTACAGAAAATGGGATTTAGGAGAGAAAAGGGGAGAAGGGAAAGTTTTGTTAGAAAATAGAAATCATATGGTCAAGGTTTACTTCCTGTTTTTTCCTCCTCTTTTTTCTTGTTTTTTAATCTATTTCATTTAAAGACGACATAAAATGTAATATAATATGCCAAAAGAAGCTACCCTGAGACACAAAGTAGAAGGAAGAAGTATGCGCAGTTCTAGAATGGAATCATTTGGTATCGCTACACACTACTCCTTAGTGAAGTGAGAACTATTGCATTTGCATCTAAAACATATCATCAATACTTTCATTGACTATATAGAAAGACAAATATCTCAAAGAATAGGAAAACAATCAGATATTCTTACCAAATAGGGACTTAATAGATGGTCTTTTAGGTTTTGTGCTCTTCTTCTTCAATTCAGCTGATAATGTACACAAAAATTACTTGTGAAGAGAAGTGCAATGATGAATCAAAAAGAGATGGTAAAAATGAAAAAAACGAAAAAAGGAAATGCTCTCTTTCAGACTATCCTGGTTCACCAGCATGATCTTTGGCAAAATATATGGCATATTGAAATTAAAATTACTCAATGCATCAGCATCTAAATTTAGTAACTAATATTTGTTTCTCAATTCTCATATAAGCAAAACTGTATATAACACAACCTTTTGAAAGAAATCTCCATCATTCCCCCCCCCCCCCCCCCCCCCGAGACATGTTAATTTAAAGGGCACAGTAAAAATGGGCTCAAATAAACTGGCATCTGTTTAAGGAAACTGTAAAATTAGAAGCAACTTGAAAGATTTTAATTGCATGGCCATAAACATCTCAACAAAGAGTTAATCCATTGACATGTTCTGCCATGCAACACAATCTCAATTAAACAATTTTGGAATCAAATTAAATTGACAAGAGAATATAACATTGTATTACATTCAATGGTCAAAAGAATCTTTAAGTACACAATAAAAATATATATTAAACAGGAATATTTTTGTTTTGGAAAGAAAATGATGAAAAAGAGATGAAAACATTATATAGATAGAGATATATATAGAGAGAGATGTAATTACCAATTCCAGGTATTTCAGGATCATTCACGATTTCAAAATTCTTGTATGTGTAGCCGACGAAGTTAATATCTTTAGAAGGCAGCATCTGCACCAAATGACACAACAAAGAAAACCAGACTTCAACAATGTTCCTTGTAAATGCTGATGATCCATGATTTTCAAATCAAGAGGTGATTGTACTCAGGGTTACCATTAACATAATTTTTGTTAAATTCTAGTGTCATCCAAAGTAAATTTCATTTGCAAACCAAATACTTCTATTACTGGAAATTACTCAAACCAATTCAAACTTTGAAGCACCTTATTTTCTCAATTAAATAACAAATGGCCAAGATTTTTAGTGTTTCATCACAAGAGAAATCAATGGGAGATTAATGGTAGATAGATTACTGGATAGGTAATATATAAAATGCAAAAATATAGAGAGGAGCTCACGACAGCAGCTTTACTTGAATAAATAACCCAAAACAATCTGATTGTGTATAATTTAAGCTTCAAAGGAGGAGCAAAGGCCCATGATTGATGGACAACCCAAGAGTAGCCGCCTTGGTAAGGCACACTCCCGATAAACCTAGCCTCAAATATGTACACATTGGATGAAGGAAAATCCAAAATTCAATATCAAATATTAATCAAAAGCATCCTAAATCAAATGTTTATCCCTATTGGAAAAAAGCCAAATCAAAGCTATCAGTAAAGTACCGTGCAGCTAAGATTATCACAGAAAGTTTACAGGGTTTGGACATGACCATGGACCTAAAGCACAACCAATGTAATCATTGGGGATAGTTTTGTCCAAGCACAGTCATATTTCGACTAAATCATCGAATATACATACAAGATCTGGTTCAACACTCACCGGTACTTTACTGATAGTTTAAATAAATAATATAAAATGAGTGTGGACTTTAGTTGGTTTCAACGATTACAACTGATTAATGTATTGCAATTATTCTATGGGACAACCTATTAAACAGGCCACCCACCATACACACACCAAGCCCAAAAAGTGTTGGGCGTGATGGGATGTATTGGAAAAAACTCAAGTCTTACATCGGCTAGAGAAGAGGCCAAGATAGAGTAGTATATAAGTGAGGGTAATTTTCACCTTATGAGTTAGCTTCTAGGGTTAAGTTAGGTCCAAATTTACATTCTAAGAATCCCAAAGGTCAATTTATTGACCCAACATCCAAACACCCTAATAAGCTATTTCTATTCTAAGATGGAATAAGATAATCCAAACACCCTAATAAGATCCCTAAATAAAAACAACAATTAAATAATCCCTGATGAAAGACACTAATTGTGAAATCAAGAACCCTAAACAATGGCCCAATCTACATAAGTGATATTAAATGGTACAGTTACAGCAATTCTTGTAGACCAACTGCATACAAAATTTAAATAACAAGAACCAACCTTTCTCCACGGCCCTGCCTTTGAGGAAGGTACAGTTTGCTTGTCCGCCTACACATCATTAGTAAAACAAAATATCATGACATTCAATATCAAAAAAAATATCATGACACTGGTTCACAATGATAAAATGATTAGCTCTTCTATATCCATGAACAAAAAGATATATAATATACCTCTTCAAACTTCTCAAAATTTTGAGTATCTAATTCATCATTGACCTCAGGTATGAAAGCAGCTTTCATTTGGTATAATTTGTCCCATTCAACACCTTTGAACCATGGGTGAGCCTGGACACAAAAATGACCAACCACTTATTGGTTACTATACTAGTGTATTCCTGTATAAACTGTAGAACTTAAAAAAGAACACACCACAACACCTTTATTTCATCAGCTCCTTTGGTTCCAAGCCTCTGCTCCACATTACATAGGAGTCTACAAATAAGATCCTTTGCCTCTGCTGAAAGTTTAGCTTCTTCTGGAAACTTTAAAGTAGTTCTCCAGTTTACTATCTGCGTATTGAAGGTGAAGTAAAATAAGATCATAATTGATGAAGACAAAAAATGATACAATAAAAGGAATCCATTAAAGCAATCAACATGGACACATTATAAATAGTGGATAACTATGAAATGCCCTCTATTACTGTTGCTATTACTATAAAATATAAAATCCCAAAACCGGCAACAGAAGCATGATACAAAATCATTTACATGCAACAAGTAACCGGGGGGGGGGGGTGGAGTAAACAATATCACAAGAAAAAATCTGAACATCAGGAAAGCAGAGTTTTTTTCTGAAACTTGTTTCTCATAAATCAATACTTAATAATTGCAGCCACCAAATAAATTCAACATTTCTAAGCCTTTCTGAACCAAGGGTAATGATGATATGGTCTAATAGATCCAGGAAAATATCAATGGCAAGGTGGTCAAGAAATACCAGTAATTTCAACCTAGCTATTTCTAAAATCCAATATGACAAGATGGCCTTTTCTAAGCACAGGAGTCTTGCAGAATTCAATGGACTCTAAGTCCTACACTGTAATTTCAACTCATACAAATGCATGATGCATTGGACAGGAATCCATTAACAGGGGGTCCACATGTTACCTTTCTACAAGTCAACATTGGTTCGTCTGAATAAAAGGGAGGATACCCCACAAGCATTTCATACATTATAGCTCCTAGAGACCACCTGGAAGCATTGACACAACATCAGAATGCATTGAAACATTAAGTTTATAAGGGGGGAGGGGTGGCCATGGGGAGACTTTTGAAACAGAAAAGTAGAAAACACATTCTATATTACCAATCACATTCCACGCCATATCCTTTCTTCAGAAGAACTTCTGGAGCAATATAATCAGGTGTTCCAACTGTAGAATAGGCCTGCATTATTGCAAAGAAAGAAAAGCTTAAAATGCCATCAATCTATATAGTCATCGTACAGCCACAGGGGGAAAGAAAACTTGTCAAAACTGAGGCAAAAACTAGTGGTCACCAAATTTATATGTTATAATTATAAGGCTTAAAGGTAGGGAAGGAAGAAAAGAGAGAAAAGAGACTACAAATTACAAAAAAGTAGATTGATATATGCTGTGAATGATATTTTCTGAAGAACAGGTCACTAACCCCTATTTTATACTAGGACTTGGTTAAGTGCTAGACTTCTAACCCTAATCAAATAAGGGTACAAATGCACTTAGTCGCCCTATATAGTTTGTTTTTGGATCTGTGCCTATATTTTCAACTTTTTGGAGTTTGGTCCCAATCATTAAAATAGCAATCCCTATATATTAATAACATGTTTGGATTTTAGACCCTATAAATTAATTTCTAGTCATTAAGATATCAGTCCCTATTTTCTGTGAAAGGCAGGCCTCATAGTTTCAAATTATTAAGGTAATGGGACCACATTCAAATGAGTGGATCTATCAATATCCCCCAAAAAACTGCCTATAAAATAAATATAAAAAAAAACTTCGTACCCCATTGCCCAATAAAATAAATATATCAACATCCAAAAAAAGAAAAGAAAGGGGTATATATACATTTAGGGCCCTGAGATATTATACGTGTTCTTTGGTTCCCAAAAGCTTCTGCTTATACAAATTGGTTCCCAAATGGATGAACTTGTTAGGAAGTTGACAATTTCGGTAGGGTGAACTTGTTATCAAGTTGAAAGTTCAAGGATCAATTTGCATACACAGAAACTTACAAGGACCATAGGAACAAAAGAAATATCTTTCAAGAATTCAAGGTCTAAATGGTATTTTATTCCAAAAAATATAATATAGGGATAAAAAATCTAACTCAGGTGAAACTATAAGTAATTAAGAACTAATTGTTTATTTTGTCCTAAATATACAACCTGGAAATTAAGAAGGAATTAAATAATCATGTTTATGGATACTAATATTGAGAGGCTTACAAGCATTCGTCGATTTTTCTGCCAATGCTGCAGTTGTTCCTGTTGGGTTCGTTTAGGAGCCACAGGACGCCCATCACTTTGGAGGGCTCCACTTCTGTTCATTCCAACAGAGAAGTCCTTTTCTTGAAGGTTACTGCAGTCTAGCGGTTTACATAATCCAAAATCTGATAATTTCATGTGGCCATTTCTATCTAGCAGCAAGTTGTCAGGCTTGATATCTCTGGAATGCATTTAAAAATCAGATTATTGAAATTAAGTATTGATCCAGAAGAAGACCGCAATAAGTATCATTGATCCATGTCATAAAAGTATAGCAAAATTTACCATCATTTGACGTTATTTTTTACAGCTTTGAGCTTACCTATGAATATAATTATGTTTATGAATTGACTCTATGGCTAGGACAGTCTCCCCAACATAGAACCTGGCCTCATCTTCTGTGAGTATATCCTTCCGCATCAGCAATGTCATCATATCTCCACCAGGTAGATACTCCATTATGAGATATAAATACTCCTCATCTTGAAAGGAACAATAAAGTTTAACAATGCAATTGCTGTCAACTTCAGCAAGTAGATTTCTCTCAGCTTTGACATGTTCAACCTGAAAAAAGTGTATCCAATACATATAAGAAAACAATATTTACTCTAAGTCTCTAACAATGTGATAATTTCACCTGGCCTCTTCGTAGCATCTCTGATTTCTTAAGCTTCTTCATAGCATAAACATGGCCAGTGGCCTTCTCCCGGCAGATTCTAACCTATGAAAAGAAAGAATTGCAAAATTGCAACAAATCATCTGATAAATATCTTTATGAAAAATCAGAGTTATTTATGCAGCAAGATATGGGGGAAAAAATCATTACTAGCCAAAGAGGCTATGCAATATAAATACACTGTCTCCAAGCCAACTTCTTGATAAAACTCCACAGGCTACTGAATGGTGGAAACAGCTAATAAGCATAAGTACAAAACACAAACTGGAGTTTTCTTTGCAACTGGAATAATTCATAAAATTCATTGTTGTGATAAACAATTTAAACCAGCACAGCTCAAAATACTGATGGTAAAACTCCATTACTACAACTAATTTTGAAATATAAAGATCCACTGCAAACAACAATTTTAAAGGACAACTTCTCCCTGGCATAACCTAAGCTATATCCTTAATCTACAGTTTTCTAATGTATGTATAGAAACCTGTAGAATACACACCAGAGTTAAATAACTAATATGGGTGGGTGCTGCCATTACTCAATAGGATTAGCAATTTGACCTCTAAATATCAGGAACAGCCATGAAAAATAGAAAAGAACAAAAATGATATGAATGTCACAGAAAGCTAAGAAGAATTTGTGGTTTCAAATTTCAATCTATTGGGAAAAAGAAAAAGTCCTACATTGACTATAAATAGTGCCTGAATAGAGTATGTAAGTGGCAACCCTCAACCTATGAGCAAGTTTTTAGGGTTGAGTTAAGCCTAAATCAAAATTCTAAAATAATATCAAAGCCTATCCTAGATCCGTTTTGGGGCCACCTACCATTTTATCCATGCACCAAGCCCAACAGTGTTGGGTGTGAAGGGAGTATTGGGAAAAAATCAAGTCCTATAATAACTAGAGATAGTGCCTTAATAGTGAATAGTGTATATAAGTGAGGAGGGGGAACCCTCCCCCTATGAGTTAGCTTTTAGTGTCAAGTTGAGCCTGAACCCAAATTCGAAAGACAATCAACATCTTCAGTCTCCACACATACATATCAGTCAAGTCCTTTTAGTCACTGGAGGAAACAGTAATCAATGTTGTCAAACTCGATATTCTTCTACCTAGGATCGGGAAGAAGGGTAAAAGATAGTAACATGGATTGTAAGATCCTACCTAAGATGCCAAATTATACGTATATACACATATATATAAAAAATAATATAGATACACAAAACAACCTCTAAATCACAACATTAAACTAACTAACTGAAATTGGAAAATCATAATCATAAATATTAATATATAGTAGCTGATAAATGTGAAAACAATCAACGTTTTTTTCCTTTCAATTGATAAAAACAGCACATTTACATTTGAAAAGCAGAAAAGAAAAATAAGGAATGTCAATTATGAAACATAAATCAGAAAACAGCAATTCATTCACAACGCACTCATTTGTTGTATGAACCCATTTCCGGTCAATTATTGTCATTTTCAGGTTTTTATTACATTTTTTACACTAAAGTAATGAGTCGTCAACTGTCATCTCTCCATATCCCCAATTCTAATAAAACTATAAAGAGAAGGGGGGGAGAAATTAAAAAAAAAAATCTAAAATGAATTTATCCATATATCACTCCCACGACATTCAACCAGTAAGCCTTTTGCATCTACTGAGTACAACAAAGCCAACAAACAGCCCGACAGCCCTGATGCCAAAAGCAATGGCAACAACAACCTGAATGGTGATGACCACAGCAAAGTAATCAAGAATGAACACAACCGTTGCCATGGCAGCTGTCAAAGCTGGGTTCCAACACAACGCCGAAGGATAAAAGCTAGCAGCTCTCTCCAGCAAGCTGAGCAAGTCGAGTTCCTCCACCTTGGAAAACAAATGGTGAGAGACTAAACAGGAGAGACAAATGGCTTTGTTGCACTCGCAGAATAGAAGGGTTGAGACAAAAGGTGAAAGACGAATGTTTAGTGTTTTTGTAACCCTAAAAGAAGGGTAGTTCGTGTTTTCAAAACTGGGTCAGTCCAGGCTGACCCAGAAACCCACCTCAGCCCAGAAAGGAGAGGCTCATTCAGGATCATTGATCTTGCAATTCCACAACCAAGATCGTGATTTGGAAGTTATCTGACCAGGCTCCAATTCAGGCTTGGAGTTAGCTCGTTCCAGGGGCCAAAACTCGGAGGATCGTACAAGTCAACAAGGTAAGTCGCGATTTTAACAACAGACAGTAACATTATTGCAAAGATCTATTAATATAAAATTCATTAAGGTCAAACATAAAGACGGTTTTACTTGGAAGCATAAAGACGGTTTAACTTAGATGCATACAAAAATAAAGTATACCTCTCCAAATGCACCCTTCCCAATCATAGTCAGGGGCTCAAAGTCATCAGCCCCCATCTTATGTCTCTGAAGGCGCATGATTTCCCTCTCCTTTTTCTCCAAATGCTGAAGCAAGTTGTGTTGTTCTTCCTCAGAGACTTCAGCATCAGCCAACTTCTTTTCTAGCATATTACGTCTGCAAAAAAAAGAAATGACTTTAGGTCTTATTAAAGACTTAAAACAATTTCTGTTTCCATTAGGTATTTGCACACAATATATCACATCAGAGACAACAGAAAGACAATGTCATACAAAACTATATTCTAGTACGGAAGAAAACTTGTTTGGCAACAAAAAAGCAAGGTAATGAGGAAATCACTTATTTCAATCAGCTCAGAGATGACAATAAGCACGGCAAAACAACTACTTTATATGGTACAAAAATCTTAAATAACATTATATTAGATAGTCATCATGACCCAAAATACATAAATTGAAGTAAACATACCTTTCCTTCCTCTCCTGCAGGCTTTGCATCTGCTTCTTATAATGATTTTCGATATACTGCTTTGCAGCTTCAACCCTCTGTTTGGTTACATTTGAAGGTGCTTCTTCATTTGTTGGGGGTCTTGACCCTTCTTTTGTCACGCCTGTAGTTTCTTTGTTCTTTTCAGACTTCATTTTATCATTTGACTTGAACTTACTAAACCACCGTCTTGTAGTTTCCATTTTATTTCTTCACCTCTCAAGCTGCCGTTTTTATATTTCTACTTCACCAAACACTAAAGATCAAAAGTTTTGCCAAACAAGGATCTCGTTTTACCAGTCATGAAAATCAAGGTACTACTGTTTACCAGAAGAACCAAAGGCACAGTAACTGCTACTTCTGTTCAAACAGGAAAACAAACAACAAGAATCAGCTAACTTTAGCATCCTCCATACAGTTAATAGTTGATCAGAATTAAAAATACACACATTCAAGTATAGAAGAAGCATTCCAGAATCATTAAATAGGAAGCACTAATAAAAGAAAACAAAACAAAAATAATTCAAGGGCTCATTTGTTATGCAAATCAAGAATAAAACAGAAAAAAAGGTTGATCATAACTAATCCAACTTCAAGTAGAGGAACTGTCAGAGCAACTGCAGAACTGAGAGTAAAAACTAAACCTAAAACAAAGGATGTCAAACTAATGAGTCTAAGCAAACTTATGGAGCTTTCGTAGAATTGACTCGTAAACTCGGAAAAGTTTACTTACCTAATATAAAAATTCAAATTAAAAAAAAACCTATTAATGACATATATGCGTATCTTAATACTCTTAACACAACAGCAATTTAACATTTCAACTTCATAATAAAGCAAAGTAGTAAACCACAATAATAAAGTGAGATAGTACATAAGTACTAAATAAGATCAAACTACATAAATGACCATATCATATATAAATTCACAAAAACATAAGTTCCTAAAGTGAAAACATTTCAAAAAGAATTGTATTCTTCAAATCATTTGAGCCCTAGTAAAACACTGTCACTGTGGGACAAAAATTACATTTGATTTCAAGCTTGCTGACTTGCTTCTTGATTCGAGAGTTTGTGTGAATTTATACAAGTTTACCTGAGTTTATCACGAAAATAATTTGATGGCGACTTAACTCCTTTTCTCTAACTAGAATCATAAACGCATTAGAGTCTACAAATTAACTAAAGAATTTGACAGCCATGCTTAAAATGTTTCAAAAGTGGAACCATCAGCCACCAATTTCAGAAAACAGGAAGCAATGCCAAAGATCCTCATTTTACAATAAACCTTTAAAGCCTTTTGGTTTTCCATTTTAACAACACTTTCAGAATTTCTAGGTTTCTTCAAAAGCGTGCATGCACACACAAATGTATACAAAAACAATGAAATCAAAAGCCAGAAAACCTATCCAGCGCATTGCAGATCAACAATTTACAGTGCATATTAAAATAACTCTTCTGGGCAGCAAGGAAAATGATCAAAATGCAATCTTTTTGGACAATCACTAAAAAAACGATTTTTTTTCTTTCCCCACATGTTCAGACTGACCCAGTAACAAATTAAGACCCCCTCCAAAAAAGAGAAGATAAATAAACAAATAAACAAATAAAAAATAAGAATCAAAGTCAAAACTGATCAAGCAGCACTAGTACAAGTATTTTAACCTTAAAAACCTTTTGGTTTTCAACATTAACAACACTTTCAGAATTTCTAGGCTTCTTCAAAAGCGCATACACACACAAATGTATACAAAAACAACGAAATCAAAAGGCAGAACACCAATCCAGCGCATTCCAATTCAACAATTGACAGTGCATATTAAAATAAATCATCTGGGCAGCAAGGAAAATGATCAAAATGCAATCTTTTTGGACAGTCACAAAAAAAAAAACCATTTTTTTTCCGCTTTCCCCACATGTTCTCACTGACCCAGTAACAAAATTAAGACCCCCTCCAAAAAAAATAAGATAAATAAATGAAAATTATGAATCAAAGTCAAAACTGATCAAGCAACAACACTAGTAGTACAAGTAGAAATTTGGATTGAAGAAGGAAAAAGGGTACCTTGAATCTGGAAGTTGAGAGAGAGGGAGAGAGAGAGAGCGTAGAGAAGCAGTTAGCGTTGTTGGTGTTGGTGTTGTGGTTGATGATGGTGACAGTGATGTGAATGAGATGCAGCGATTCAATTTGCTGGTTTTAAGCTTTTTGTTGTTTTGTTCGAGTGAGTTGAAAGTTCATAGTTGAAAGTTCATATCGAAAGTTGTAAGGCACTTTTTAAAATAATATTTATTTATATTTATAATGTAATAAGGTTTGATGGGATGATAATGGATAAATAGTGGACGCGGAGTTTCTCTCTTCTTTCTTTCTATTACACCTTACCCAACTTGCGGCCAACACAATACGTTTCTTTGGTTCTTCCTTTCTCCATCATTATTACCACATATATACACATGGATTAATTATTTATTTATGTCAAAGATTGATGACCCAACACGGTTTAAATATACTTTTAATCTTATTAATGTTAATGTTTTATATTTTAAAACTTTTTCAAATAATTTTATCAGCATTAATTACATGATATATATATATATATATATATATATATATATATATATATATATATATATATATATATATATATTTAATGTTTAATATATATAATACTTAATACATTTATTGCTAGTATTTAATATATTAAATGTATTTAATATGTTGCATTTATTAAGATTTGGAACATTTGAAATAAAGGAGAATAGAGAGACGAGAAAGATGTTGGAAAGTGAACCTAATTATGAAAAGTATTTGTGAATTTTAGTTTCAATTTGGTTCACATTAAATAAACATAGAAAATTTTAAATTTTTGTGCGGGTCTCATACCTTATTTTTCTACTTTAACTTAGATTTTTATTTTGTTTTTTTTGTTTTCTCCAACCACAATTTTTTAATTTGCAATCTTATGTATTTTTATTGTGATAAGAGAGAGGAGTGGTGGGTATAATCTCAAATCGAGTGAGATTTAATTTAAGTGATACTTATAAATTTTGAATAATTTTTCTTTACACACCGATTTGTGTAGGGTTTGATTAAGTATTAGAACCAACTCCTAATAAGTGAATAATGGTAATTAAGGTTTTTCTATTATGATCATTAGTTATCAAAAGAAGTGAAGTGGAAGACAAAATTTAGATGTAATTTCTAAGGTGTGTTTGGCGTTGTTCTGCAATTAGAATTGGAGTTTTATCTTAGTAATTTATAAATTTGCATTAAAGGTCAACAAGTTCTTAAGTGAATCTCCAACTCTGATTGGAGAACAGACCAAAAGCACCTAAGGAATTGTATCTAAGTTTTATCATAAAATTGTTATATACAAAGTGGTACACTATAGATGGCTTAGGATTTGACCTTTTATGTGGGTGTAAGCCTTGAACGGCGCAAGTGTGTGGAATCCTACAAGTGGGCTTGTAACCCACGTGTTGGGATGAACAATTTCAGCTCACATATCTTGATAAATATTGAGTTATCTCTAATGGTACATAGGATATATCTCTTGCGGAGTTTCACCTTATTGGTTATGTGTAATGAGATGTTATTTATTAATATGGATATTGATGACTGACATGTTGATATTGGTGTCAGTATACCATGATTTTAGATTAGAGATATACTTACTCGTCATCTCTTCCCAAAGGTTGATTTATGATTAGTGATTGATCAACCAAGAGTATGGATCCTTACAATGATGTTGTTGATGATGATGACCATGATGAGATTAATTGTGAAAACTTAGAATGAAACCCTAGGTTCCTTATAAGATAAACTATGTTTGTTTGTGTGTTGGAGTGAAAAAACATCTTGACTCTTTTCATAGAAAATGACATAAAAAACATTACCTCACTCCATATTTTTTTTGTTCCATTTTTATGTCCTAATTGGTGAAGATGGATAAGACATTTTAGGATCTCAAAGTGGAGTCCAGCTCAATGGGCCATTGGATGTACTTTGTTGAGAAGAGGAAACACTACTATTGTAGTGATATCATTATACGCTTCCTACCCATACTTGGTGTACCATTGGCATCGACAAAGTTAACCTTCCATACACGACTATTCTACCACGTCGATTGGGAGTGATGCCATACTATTGATGTCGTTGAGGATGATGAGATTTTTTATGACATGCTATTATCACATGTCATCTGTGGAGATGATGATAAATCTGACAATAAGGTTGTGGTTCCTGTCATTGGGTCACCTTCTTTTGTGACTTCTATGTTGATGTCTTACACGCTAGAACCTATGTATTCAACTAAAATACTTGTCAAATTGTCATATTCTTCATAATGGTTCATAGGATCGTAAGACTACACATCGTTGTCTGCTAGTTTAATGAAACAATAAGGATCTTACTTATTTAGGTTCCTACAACGATGCTAGGATTATTTTGGGTACAATGAGCAGAAGAACTACAATATTAGGAATTGTTATGCTAGATCAAGTGTTGTTATGTGGAGTTGATATGTAATAGCAATGGTAGTAGTAGCTTGATGTATTTTTTTATGATTTTCTTATACTTCAATTTTTGATGTATTTGCACTCATGATGTATTGAAAGTTTTGATTAATGGTACTATGTTATGACATTTCTTTTCATTTACATTATTTATTTAATATCCAAAAAAAATACACATTTTTTATAATTTAATTAATAAAGATTTTTATTAAAATTAAAAATAAAGTTTTGTATGTTGAGTTGGAGTCAATGTAACAAGGGTTGTATTATTGCAAAAAAAAATGTAACAAAGGTTGTTATATTTTTTATATGACACCCTTCATTGACAAATTGTGACTAAACATATATATCATTTTGGAGTTTTACTTGTGTAATATTCTTTTTAAGTTGTGATTAGCTTTGGCATGACATTCTATTTGTATTTTGAAATTTTGGTATTCCTAAAAACCTAACTGTAATTGTGGTAATGCATGCCAAGGTGTTGCATTAGTAATTCAAAAATCTTAAATAATTAATATTGATTAATAAAAATTCAAAAAAATGATTAAAGACTAATATTTAAATTAATGAAGTGTTATAGAGATGATTATGTAATTGAAAAGTTTTCATATGGTAGTAATTTTTAATAATTTTATAAGAGTGTGCAAAAAGTAGCTTAAGTGAAACTAATTTTGACTAAAATATACTAAATAAATTCTAAAAGGGATAATTATACATTTTACATTTTTTAGATTAATAAGTTGTTTTTCAAAGTAAATTCATCAATAATAAGCTTAATAATAAAATACTTAATATAATGAAAATAATTTATCTATAAATGAAAAAAATACAAGAGAGTAAAATTAATTGAAAAATAAAAATTACAACACCTTAAAATATTTTTTATTCATAAAATAAAATTAAACTAGAATACCATATAAATATGTTTATTTATGTTAATTTATATTATTAAACTACTTTGACATGTAATTTTACTAAATACTTATAAATTAATATATTAGCTTAACAAATTTCAGCTTTCGACTAACTTTTTACTTTTTAGCTAGTTTTTCAATTAATTTTGTTAAACATAGTTTAACTCTTAAATTTATTCTTATAATTTGATTCATCCTCATATATATATATATATATCGTTTCAAATGTTAAACTTTTACAATGAGAACTTTTAATGATATCTCTTACATAATACTTTTAAAAAAAAGTAATGGTTGAGATCAAAGTGCAATTATAAGCAACTCTTATGAAATCATCATAATTATCATTATAGTTGCTACTAAATTTTGCCACCATAATTGCATACTATCATCACGGTTACCGCTACCACCATCATGACCACCATATCTAACATCACCTTAAAGTTGTAACTTGCAATGCATTAATATGAGGCATCAAGTGTTTACTTGTCATACATATCAATAGCTAATAATATTTTATATCATATAAGAGATCGTGCCTCACAATCTCAAGCATACACCAAAATACTCATATGTCATAACTTATCCTCCACTATGATCTCTTAACTATAGGAAATTGTGTCCAAAATGTCTAATTTTTTCACAATTTATCCAATTATATGTTCATTGTAAGAGTCATACATTATAATTATTAAATTATGAAAATCCATTATTGTGATGCCTTTGCACATCAATTTACTAAAAATATTATGGGAATTAATTTCCATCTTGTTTCAAATCATATATTCACCATGTTATATCTATCAAGCAACTCATCCACAAGTTCATTGATGTGAAATTTTATATTTAAATTAACTCTAATGTATTTTTCCTAGTTGATGAATCTACTTTATTCTTGAGAATTTAATATTGAAGTTAATAATATATTGCCTCAATTTATTTCTCATTTCAATTACTCAAAAGATGTGAATTTATCATTTCATATAATGTTTTCTTGTTCTAATGTTTCATTTCCTTATGAGACTTTTCATGCACAATATAAGTTATTTTCAAGTAGATAAGTTTTACCTGTCTAGTATGACAACAAAGCTCTAACTCCTTTAACCACCTTAATATTATTTCCTTTTGTAAATGTCTTTAATGCTGAATGAAATCATTTAATGTAGCATATAATTGAAGATGAAACTCAATTGCCCTTTCATAAGTGAAATGAATCTCAATATCAATCTAGGAACATTTGTATACCAGGAAAAAAAAGTATAATACTACGTATAATACTTTGATAACTTCATAAAGTTAGGTTTGAGAGTGTTTTTTTTTATAGTATTAACATTTTGATCAATAACCATAAACTTTCTAATGTAGGTTATGTATCATTTTTTATGTTTGTGTGAGCATGCATTCTATTAAGACAAACAATTGAAGAAAGTTATTAATTAAGTTTTTAAGTGAGTTTTCTAAGTATATTTATTGATAATAGTAAAGATCACTCAAGTAAACTAAGTGTTTGTTAAACTAGTGATGTATTTATTGATACAAACTTGTTTTTAAAATAAGAAAAAAAATATTAGTTTTCACTTTGACCAATTAGTCTTCTCTACTAATTGTATAATTTTTCATTATGTAGGGATTCATACTTTGGTGTTTGGGTGGGTGGGTAACTATAGTTCTTATCAGTATTTGTTAAAGGAAGGTCTAAGGTAGTTGTATGGTTCTTATCATTTGAATGCTGAATAACATACAATATATAATTAAGCCTTGAATCTACATCTTCTTGAATCATAAACATTTGTCTTGATACAAGATTTTTCAATAGGTGCCTACATTAAGATTATGCTCGACCAAACTATTTGTACAATTAGTTAAAAATTGAAAAATTATCTTATTAAATTAAAAGTGTTTGGTAAAACTAGTTGTTAAAGTAGTTGAAAAGTGTAAATTGATAGACATAAATATATTTATATTCTACTGTTTTATGTTACATTTTTCATGTTAAATATTCTACTATTAATCTTAAATTATTTCTTAAAATATTTGTAACCAAGTTTAAAATAATATAAAAAATACACTTAAGTGGACATTATACTTTTATTATGTTAATCAATGTAATAGCTAAAATAAAACCATCTAATATAAAATTATTCCAAAAATAATAGATAAAATATAGTGTTGAACTAATAAATTAAATATTAAAGTGGTATATGGTTAAAATAAATATTGTAACACGAAAAATGTACAATATATTAACAAAAAAATATAAATCTATCATCTATCATTATCAATGTCTTGTTTCATAATGCTAAATTAATAAAATAAATAGTATAATAGTTAAATTACAAATGTAATGTAAAAATATCAAAAATATAATATAAAAAATAAAATAAACTAGAGTAAACCTATGACTTATTATTCCATATTAAATTAGCAATATTGTTGTGCATTTCTTTCATCTCACTATATGTATCCTCCATATTTTCGTAGCCAATGACATCTACAAGTTCTTCATGGGGTATGTAATGTGGATATTACATGTGTCATTACTCATTCATATGGGAAAATTTCACAATCAAAATATTGTAAAAGAACCTATCAAAACATTAAATGAGAAGTGGAAAAAAAAATTAAAAATACCATTACCTAGAGAAAAAGGGTTAGTGTGCACACTGTGAAACAAAATGAGGGGATCTGCACCTTGATGGGAAAAAATAAAACGACAAACATATAAATGAGTAAAAAAAGAAAAACAATAAAATCTTGATTTATTTAAAAATGGTACATAGGAAATTTGATAAATACATAAAGGATAAAAAAGGAAAAAATGTAAGAAACTAGAAGGTAGAAGCTAACATTTTAAAAAACTATACTTCATGTAACATTTCAAAAAATGTTAGAAATTACTAAAAAGCTTACTTATCAAACAATGAAATGAGTTTTTAAACTAGTAAAATAAGCTAAAAACTAGCTAAAGTACTTTGTTGAACTTAGCCTAAGCAAGCAATTGGAAACCAAGTTTCAAGCCAAGAAACTCCCTACTTCATTTTCCTTCAAAATAATGTTAATTGCATAAGGGTCATTTAGGTCTACATTACTAGTATTATCAATAGTACTACAAGACTCAATTGATTTAAGTAATCTTTTAATGTAATTATTAAGTTTTTTCATTGTGCTTGCTTAAAACTTATAGAAACATTGATCCATCCTATTTTCTTTTCTTCTCACTTAAAGAATTGTTTGTAGAGTTACTCAATGTGAATTTTCTAAATCCAAAACTACCACAATTGTTATTACCACCACTACCTTTCCAATACTTACACCAACATTTGAGGATCCTTGACTTGACCTTGAACTATTGTGTGTTGCATGTGCGGTACACCATTTAGTTTTCTATTATTTTTTGGAAGGTGATCTTAGTTAACTTCATTGTAAAAGTTGATAAAGGACAAAAAAAGTTACAAGAAGACTTTAAAGTGACGTCATCAATCTTAGAATATAAATATATGTAATTTGGGTCTTTGTTGAGTCTTTTAAATTTCTAAAAATATCTCCTTTTAATCAAAAAAATAATAATGTTTCCTTTTTTAAGGCTTATTATGATTTGTTTTGGACCTTTTTATTTGTGTTGAGCCTTTTTACTAGTGATAGTATAAATAGGCCATTTAGATACATTTTATAAGAAGTTTTTGATGAATTTGAATTAGCTTTGAGTGAATTGAAAATAAAAATATGATTAAATGATTATTTTGAATTAAACAATATTTATCATTAAAGATAGATATTTTTTAAAGTGATATATATATATATATATATATATATATATATATATATATATATATATATATATATATAAGAAAATCATAATTTTCAAATTCCAGGAAAAAAATTAATGCAATACAATTCAGAATAATATATTTCAATTTAATTTTTATTATCTTATGGTTTTTTCCAAAACAATCTCACGGCTCTATACTAAAAAATATATTTAAATATATTACACCATTTATTATTTAATAATAATAATTATAATTTAAATATATGTTATTTTATGGTTGAATAATATACTTTTAATATCTCCTCTTATATTATAAATTAGAATCTCTGAGGTGGAACTTAAAGAGTGAAACTTTCACCTTAAAGAATCTCTAATATACTTTTAAGATTTCCGAAAAAATAAAATCACAAAAAATTAAAATCAAATTTCCTCTTTGAAAAAAAAAAACAGTGTCACTGAAGTTAGCGCCGTAACTACAAAACACAACAGTCCCAAACATAAAAACCCTAAACCCCTCCACAAGCGCGGGTGCTGCATTTCTCTGTGCAAAATCCATGGCGAAATCATCAAAACGCAGCGTCGGAACCAGCAGCACCGACTCGAAGAAGAAGAAGAAGAACAAAAGGAGCAAGAAGTTCGGTCCAGAAGGCGTGGCCATGAAAGTGAAAGCCAACAACAACAACAATGGCACTGCCTCCAATCCCTTCGAGTCGATTTGGTCGCGGAGGAAATTCGAGGTGCTAGGGCAGAAGCGGAAGGGCGAGGCACGGCGCATGGGGCTGGCGCGCTCCCTGGCGATCCAGAAGCGCAACGACACGCTCCTCAAGGAGTACCACCAGAGCGCCAAGTCCTCCCTCTTCGTCGACAAGCGAATCGGGGAGAAAGATGAGGCGCTCGATGACTTCGGGAAAGCCATCTTGCGATCCCAACGCGAACGCCAGGTTGATTCCTTTTTTTAAAGGACAATGTTAGTTGTTAAATAAGAAGTGAGGGACTCCAAAAAAAATGTGATTTTCAATGAATTTTCAACCAATAACAGAGAAAGTATGTTTAAAAGAGTGTGCTAGAGATTGTGTTGTTAGCATTTGCCTTTAGCATACATGACCGGGTGACAGTGTAAAAAAGTTTTGAGGAGTGCTAGCAAGTAGCAACACTCTCTCTACTGTCAGTTAAAATTTACTGGATATTACATAATAATGTGTGAAACTTCTTAATGAGAAGTGAAACTCACCAAATTTTGTGATTTCCAATAAATCTCAGTCAATGAAGAAAACAAGAAGAATGTGTTCAAAAGAATATGCTAGAGAGTGTGTGCTAGCATTTCTCAATTTTTTTATACTTATCAGTATATTTAAAAGTGAATTTATTTTAGAATAAATAATGTATGATCTATGTAGCGATGATGTATTAGAATGTCATCCGATTACAAACTGCCATATGTTGTAAGTTTGCTGACTATGTAGTGATGATGTAAATTCTCTTTCTTTGGGTGTTTTTAGCTGAACATGAAGCTGAGCAAGAAAAGCAAGTATCACTTGTCTGATGGAGAGGAAGATGACTTTGAGGGAATTGATTCTCTTGGAAGAGATGATTTTGAGGATGAGATGCTTCCTGACGATGTTGATGCTGAGACTGATGGTATGTTAATGATGTGTGATAGTTAGATGGTTTTATGTAATGTACTTTGTTTTGTGACTGCTGAATTGATGGCTTATTTGTGAACATTCTGCTTCAACTGTAATGAATGGCTTAGTATGCTGCTTGTGTTATTTTTGTATCTTGGGTTTATGGTTAGTGCTGGATTTTGCAGAGAAATTAAATTTGGTTCAGTGGAGCATGCAGATTCCGGGGGAAATTAGTGCGGATGATGGGGAGGAAAATGTAAGGCCTGTTATGCCATTGATGTTGCTACCTTTATTTTTGTTTCATGTTATAATCACATTATGCGTATACAATGTTATGTATCATGTATGGGTTGTGTAATCTGTGAGTGATTTTTCATGTTGTGATTATCTAAAATGTTAATATCCTATCCTTGCTAAATTTTTGCAATTGTTGTTGCTGGATTTTGAAATATTTTGAAGATGGTTCTTAAGGTTCTTAATTGTGACTTCTTATGCAGAGACATAAAAGCAAGAAGGAAGTGATGGAAGAAATTATCTCAAAAAGCAAATTTTACAAGGTGTGGAATATTTCTTGAATCAAGGCTATGGTAGTTTATTTGTCCCCTATTCTTTTTGCTCACATTTTTTTTTCACTCCAATATTTTCCAGGCTCAAAAGGCGAAAGACAAAGAAGAAAATGAAAACTTGGTGGAAGAATTGGACAAGGATTTCACTTCCTTGGTTCACTCTGAAGCCTTGTTATCTTTGACTGAACCCAACAAGATGAATGCTTTGAAGGCTCTGGTGAACAAAAGTATTTCAAATGAGCAAAGTAATAAGGACTGCATGTTTGCTACTCGGACAATGGGTAATTCTGTGCAGGTACTACTCATCCATGAGAGTTCTTCTTGGCCTGATAACTTCATCCTATTATAAGAACATCCAACATTCCAACTTTCAATTTTTGGCAGGAAAAACCTGATGATTATGACAAACTTGTCAAACAAATGGGATTGGAAATGCGTGCTCGCCCTTCAGATAGGACAAAGACACCAGAAGAGATTGCTCAGGAGGAAAAAGAACGTCTAGAGGAATTGGAGGTATGTTTATGACTTTGCATGTCTTTTAAACATAAGTTTGTTATTATACAATTAATAAAAAAATTACCCTTACATATAAAGGAGCATTTGCCCGCATTTCATTAGTTAAGCTCTGATGTTAGCTATATAGCTGAGCTACATTTTAAGATGGTTTAGACTGCTGTTATGGATGAAGTGGAGGGATGGTAATGAAGTCGGGACTGGTAAACTAAATTCATGATTGATTTTTGTATTTTAATAAGGTTGCTGCCATGTAACCCAGTGGTTGTGGATTCTAATCATGGACTATTTGCATGAGGTAAAGTTCTATACATCTTTATTTTAGAGAGTCAACTATAAATCCTTTTATTCATAATTTAAGGAAGAGCGGCAGAAGAGGATGGTTGCTGCTGAAGATTCAAGTGATGAAGACAGTGAAGATTCAGAAAAGCCATCTGAACAGAAACCAAGATCTATCTCTGGTGATGATCTTGGTGATTCCTTTTCTGTTAATAAACAAATTATGACCAAGAAGGGCTGGGTTGATGAGATTCTTGAAAGAAGAGATGAGAAAGATTCTGCTAGTGAAGATGATGATGGTGAAGATTCTGACAATTTGGGAAGCTCTGGAGATGCCGATGAAGGATCAGATGAAGATCTTGATGAACATGAGAAGGATCTTTCTTTAAAAGATTGGGAACAAAGTGATGATGATGATATTGGTGCAGATTTAGAAGATGAAGATGATAGTGATGAGGATATAGAAACAGCTTCAGAAGACCTTGATGAGGTAAAAGGATTGGATGCTGCAGTTCATATAAAAGCAAAAAGAAATGCTTCTGTTGAAAGTGTAAAAAAAGATAAGGATTCTTCAGATGCCAAGAAGATAGATGTTGGAGGAAAACAGTCAAAAGAGTTGGACATTCCTTATATAATTCAAGCTCCGAAGACTTTTGAAGAATTATGTTCACTGGTGGATAAACATTCAAATGACAACATTATTTTGATTATCAATCGGATTCGGAAAAGTAATCCAATCACACTCGCAGCAGAAAATCGAAAGAAAATGCAAGTATGAAACCTGTTCCTTTCTATTTACTTTTTGTTAAGACTTGGATCTTCTCTTCATGCATCTTGTATGTATGTGTACTGAATCCATGATTGCTTTATTAGCAAAACTGTTATCTCTTTGACATTTTCAACTTGAATATAGTGTTTTTGGCATTAACTTTGATGTTGTATTGACAATTTAGGAAAACCTATATCATGGTTCTTCACTTTAGTTCTTTTGTAGTCTAGTCCAGATCGCCCTAGCACTATTTCTGGATGTAACATTTGTCACACTATTACATTGTATTCCTAAATAGTTCATCAGGATATTGTGGTTTGTGATTATTATATGGCTTATTACATCGGAGGCATTTATATCTTCTCTTTTCAGGTATTCTATGGAGTATTGTTGCAATATTTTGCTGTTTTGGCAAATAAGGAACCTCTTAATGTTGAGCTACTCAATATGCTGGTGAAACCGTTGATAGAGATGAGTATGGAAATCCCATACTTTGCTGCAATATGTGCTCGTCGCAGAATAGAAACTACTAGAAAACAATTCATTGAGAGTATCAAACAATCAGGTTGAAAAGAAATGTTGTCGAACAGCTGCATTCTCTATGTTAACTATTGTGGAGAATTATGAATTTTTGGATGTTTTGGTAACACCCTATCTGTAATCATTTTGTTGTCACAGAAAGTAGCAGTTGGCCTTCTTCAAAAACGTTGTGCCTCTTGCGTTTGTGGTCCATGATATTTCCATGCTCTGACTTTAGGCATCCAGTTATGACTCCTGTGATATTGTTGATGTGTGAATATCTGATGCGTTGCCCTATAGTATCTGGTCGGGATATTGCCATTGGCTCTTTCTTATGCTCTATGCTTCTCTCAGTAAGTATATCCTGAGGCTAGATTCTTTATTGAGTTTGTTCTGTCTAACTTTTACGCTATTTGTATGGCATCATCCATGATGAAATCTGAAGGAGACTATATTTGGATTCTATCATGAAATGGTGGCAACTGACCTAGGCTTCATGAAAAAACCCATTAGTGGTATTTGTTTCCAGAAATGAGTTTTGCTTTTGGATGATTTGCCTACTAAGATTTTTTTTTTTGAAGGGATTTACCTACTAAGATATTTACTGTATTGCTGAACTTCAATTTTTTCTTCTTTTTCACTTATTACATTTGCTTCTTGCTCATGTACTTAATATATAAAATACAGGTATTTAGACAGTCTCGGAAATTCTGTCCCGAAGCAATAATATTTCTTCGAACTTCGCTGTTGGCAGCTACTGAAAGTAAACATGTTTCAGATGAAGATTCCCAGGTATGACTACTTCATTTGACCCTCTGTATTTTGAATCATATTATGTGGTGGGTGAATGTGTGCTTGTATGTATTTTTATTTTTATTTATGTATGGGGGCTACTAACCTCATCATGTGTTATTAGCATCTTCCACTCTTTGAACGAGAAAACAATTTTAGATATTTTAGTTCTTTGCTAGAAAACCAAAGTCCTCAAAAGTATTGCTAATATTGTTGTCTACTCTTTCCATTTAGACTGTACCCTCCTTTCCTTGTAAACAGTTTCTTTTGTACTTCAAAATCCACTTGAGAAAACAAGTGCATTGAAGCGGTTGCTGTACATTTTCTTGAACTTTCCTGCTGTTGCCCTATACTAATACCCTAACATTTTATCTTTTTCCAGTCTACAATTCTATGGCTAAATTTTGTGACTTTATTACTCTTGACCATAAATAATATGGAACAGGGTCATTTTTCTTTTTCTTTTATTAGTTCAATACTATACTTTTAACATAATAAATAGATAGTAGAAGAACATTTAATGGAGGATTATTATGATATGCTAGCATTTGAGTTTATCCATAACCTAGTTAGACCCTGCATTTGGGGTACAATATTGAGAATGTGGTGCTGTACTTCATGGTTGTATTACAGTTTTATGTATGGACACTGAAATGGCCATATTTGTTTTATGCCAGTTATATCATCTTATGGAACTGAAAGCTCTCAAGCCTCTCCTATGCATACACGAGATAGTGAATGAGATTAGTCCTCTGAATTTCTTCAAGATAATAGACATGCCAGAAGACTCTTCTTTCTTCACTTCTGTTAGTTTCAGGTAACCAATAATTTGTTACGAGTTACGACCAGTTATCTAGAAAGAAAAAGGGTTACCTCCTTGTTGTTCTTATGTTGACTGTCTTGGTTTTGAATGGGGTCACTTTGTGTTTTTAAAACAGAAAAAAATGTTAGGCAGGCGTGCAGGGATGTGTACTTGAGTTGCATTATCAAGAGCTGGTCATCTAGATTTTGTGTTATAGCTATAGTCTTGTTAATTAATACTGATGCTCCTAATATTGAAGATTTCTATGTTCAGATCTTGATGATTCCTTTTTGAAGGTTTATGGTTTTTAATTTTTATTTATGTTGGCTAATTATGATTCTTTGATTACAGGGCTAGTGTATTAGTTGCAGTCGTTGAAACTCTACAAGGATACGTTAACGTCTATGAAGGCTTAAGTTCATTTCCTGAAATATTCCTACCAATTTTGAAATTATTAAATGAAATAGCAGAACAGAAAAATATGTCAAATGCATTACGAGATAAAATTAAAGATGTGGCTGAGCTCATTAAGTTGAAAGTGGACGAGCATCACACTTTGAGGCGACCACTTCAAATGCGGAAACAAAAGCCAGTACCAATCAAATTACTGAATCCCAAGTTTGAGGAGAAGTAAGTCCCTTCTTTTCCCTTGCTTACATTTGATAATATGTTTCCTTAGACATGCGAATCAGAAAAGGAACCCAAATTAAGCACTTAATATGTCATATTTGTTCTGCAGCTATGTCAAGGGCAGAGACTATGATCCTGACCGTGAACGAGCTGAACTGAGAAAATTGAAGAAACATTTGAAGCGTGAAGCTAAAGGGGCTGCACGAGAATTGCGTAAAGACAACTACTTCTTGCTGGAGGTGAAGGAAAAAGAGAGGTCTTTACAGGAAAAAGATAGAGCAGAGAAGTATGGAAGAGCTAAAGCTTTCCTTCAAGAGCAAGAACATGCCTTCAAATCTGGACAACTAGGAAAAGGTAGGAAGAGGAGGAGATAAAAACTTGTGTATTTTTCCCCATGAATTGTGCTGAAACACATAAGGCTTTACCTTCAGTCTTAATCAGCTCAAGGAGTCATTTTTGTGCAGCCTAGTCTATAGAGTGGATAAATCATGAACATGCTTGGAATGTTTATGGTGGTTGACTATAAGCTAGGTCTTCCTTTCCCCACTTACTATTAAAAAGTTGAAGCAAATGGTGGTGATAAATGGTATATTAATCTTCTGGGAAGGAATGCGTTACTCTTGTATTCAAGTTTGAGGAATAAGAGAATTGTAAGTTGATGCAACTTCATCTAAGTTGTCTCTCTGGAAACATTCATAGCCAGCTTGGTTGAACCAAGATAAAATTTTGCAAATGAATTTTCAATCTAATTTGTACTGAATTTCCCTTCTACAATTATATCGATTCAAATTCCAATGATGATATAAGGATTTTGTTAGGGAGCAATTTGTAAGGACCTCTACGAGTCCCAAAGTTTTGAGGCATATCTTAACCATGAACTTTTAGGATCTAAAAAGACTAAAGGATAAACTTTTGAATATAAGAAAATAATAAGAAAAAGATAACAACCTGTTAAAACTATTTTGATGTTTTTTTGAAGTTTTTGATTAATTCTACGTAGTAGACATGCATATGTTAATGCAAGGATTCCTATATACAGAATTGCTAGAAAGTTGTTTTTTTTAAAAATAAAATAAAATATATTTGGTAGTGAAGCATTCGCTTCATTTATTTTTAAAGATGTTATTTAAGGCAATGATATAAATTAAGAAATATAGTTATTATTTTTATTTATTATAGGCAAATGCTAACGAATAAAAAGTTTATAAAAAAAGTTATCTTAAAAACACAAGTTATTTATTATTTGTTTTTTAAATAGACTTAAATATCTTTTTAGTTGTTATAATTTAATATTTTTTGTTTTTTGTTCTTATAAAGTTATTTTTTTAGTTTTTATAATTTATATTTATTTTCTTTTTAGTTTTTAAATTACTTTAAATAATGAAAAAAAGTATTATTTAAAGTATTATAAGAAAAAAAAATTAAATGGTATAAGAGCTAAACATATATTTAAACCTTTGAAATATATGAAAGTATCTTATTGAATGTATTAAATGCTCCTCAATCAACACTCTATAACTCAGCATGTTAACTAAATATTCTCTTTTAATTTCTTAGTATGGGATAAATTAAAGCTGGGTCGGGTCGGGCTATTCATAAATGTAGATGTAGAAACCTATTAAAGTTTAATATCATCATTTTTTTGTTGTATTTGCTCAGAGACAAGTTAATAGTGTAACTCATGTTATGTTAGAGTTGCACCATTCTTACCTGCTCTCTACACTTATCACTTATCATGTGATATCTTATATTAAAAGTTTGGTGATGAATGAAGCGAATTAAATGTGTTTCCGTAAAAAAACTTTTAAATATGCCTTTGTTAGAAGAGGTATCCGCATGGAACACAATTATTTCTAAAAAAGAATACACTAACACAGTAACACATGGGAAACAGAAAATAAAAAGATCAAAGAATCAATAAATATTTTTTTAATTGATAATTAAGGTGCGTTGAATTAGAAGAAATCACATTTATTAGGTTGCATTAGAAAATTACAAATACTTTTGCGTCAAAGAAGAAAATGAACGCTTACTATAAGAATTCATTTAAACTTATGAAAAAACTTATTTTTTTTTTCCTTTTACTAAAAATACTTTGATAAATTTATCCACACATGTCATATATCCAAACATTCCCTCATGAATTAATAAACAAGAAAAGCGTAACAAACAAAACTGTAAATTAAATTCATAACCGAGCTGCATACACTTCAATCTCATCAAATACAAAATAGACTGTTATATTCTTAATCAAACTACACTTCAATCTCATCCATAGACATAGTGCAACACAAACAACAACATATTTGGATATTAAAACCACGTCTTTTTTTTTTTTTCATTATTGATCGAAATACCAAACAGTTTATAATAATTGAAAAGAAAACAGCTCTAGACCTCCTTGATATTTGAAACCACGTCTTCAAACCACATCACGTGAAACATCACCATATACACAAACATAAGAAAGCTTTAATTTGTACCCGGCCATTCATTTTTTCATGACAATGTGGATGCAGAAGCTATGAGTTGTTTCTAATTTGACGTGGATTAACACGTTTGAGATTTCAAACCAATAGCATACGCTGATCACTGCGCAAAATACGAAAGTAGTTTCTAGGGCTACGTTCAAAGACATTTCTGTAAATGCGAATGTTCCTCCCTGGAGCCTTCATTGTCCTCCCTCTTTTACAACAACAGCAGAAAATCTTCCTAATCACTTTCCCAAGCCACAAAACAACACCAGAAATCAGCTTCCAAAGCAACCAAACAACTCCAGAAATTAGCTTCCAAAGCAACCAAACAACAGCAATAGCTGCTAGTGCCACACCAACAGCAATAGCAACATACAACAACCATCCTCCACCCATTGAAATTTCATCACATGATTCAGTCTTAACGTTAAATTGATGCCCTGTGATTTTTTCAAGTATTGGATTAATCTTTGTCCCTAAGCAACTTATCAGGGACACAAACCTGAAACATGGAATTCATGATATATAGTTAGAGTGAAACATAAGAAATTGGATTAACCCCCAAAAATTATATATTAGAGACTAATTCCTTCTTAGGCATATATATCGAATATATAGTGAGTTTTGTCTCTCTAAAAAATCTTTTTCAATACATATGATCTGAAATCGATCATTGACAACATGTTTAAAAAATCTCTCTCTATCCATATATATTAGTTGTGCTGAACCTTGTTAGTATCAATATGTTTTGTTCTAAGGATAGTCATCTTTAGACACTACTAAAACATTCTATCAACGCTGATCATGTTTTTTTTTTAAGTCTTTTTATCTATCACGTTATATCATCTGTATATTTATATTTCATTTTTCTCTTTTCTCTCAATCCATCTTTAGGTGTATTATATCATTGGGTCTCCATTTATTTTTTCCCGGTTCTAATAGCTCTGGTGGCGCTCATTTGGTCTGTATCATTAATGCACTATTTTCGTACAACAGCATCAGCTAACAACAAAGAAAGAAGAAAAAGATATTGATGCATAACAAAAAAAAAGGCAGAAAATATGAGTATTGGCAAAATCATTGACATTTACCAAAAATGTATGCTCTGTTCATAACTATATGCAGCTACTCTACTCTATTTGTCTATGGCTGTGGCTTGATTCCTCAATTTAAAACGTTTGCTTCTACTGTGAACTTCTTCTTTCAAAAGTTCCTTCAAGCACCAAACATAGTGGCAACGTGGGTAATTTAAAAGTTTACACTGGTTGTCAATTAAAATTTATTTTAGATAAACTTCTCCATAAATATATTTATCCCATAAAATAAAATGAATTTATATATAAGTTAAAATAATCTTTTGGAGAAGCTAACTTCTCTAAAAAAAAACTAATTTTAACTAGTGCGTAATATAATTTTAGTTCTTGCCGAAAAAATTATTTCATTTTTTCTTTTTATTCTATCCTCCTATATGTATTTATGAGAAAACTTATCTAAACGATAATTAAAAAAATCAACAAGCTTATAATTATAACACATAATAATTTGCAATTAGATGATACCTAAAAAAAACTTACATCATTAGACTCACTATATGAATTATTTATCATTTTTTATTTGACTACTACTTATTTTGTTAAAATTTTATAATACCTTAATCATAGTGCATCAATAAATATTTTGTACTCTCATCAATTTACGTATTTTTTTTATCCGTAAGAGTATTTGTACATGATATTGAGAGTTTATAATACTCATATGAGAGTTAGACCCCTTGATTATTCATGCATAATTATATAAGATAAATTTATTATTTATTTTAGAACAAATGCTTTAAAAATGATATTTATGATGATCTTTGATTGATTCAAAGGATAAAAAACTTTATACTCCATGACAAATGAACTCGAGCTACCAGAAAATGTTTTTTACATAAAAAAAATACATTAACTGGATATCGGATATCTCAATCCCGTCCGATACCCAGTTCAAATTAGAAAAATATATTTTTTTAAAAAAATATTAAACATTTGATTTTAAAAAAAATAAATTAATTGTTAAACATTTATTTTTAATTACTTATATGTCAATAAATTTATTATAGTGCATGCGTCTACAAAAATCGTTAAGAAAAGAATATTAAATTATGTAAAAATTTTAAAATAAAATTAACAAGTAATAAAAATTTTAGGACTTTTGATTAAATTATACAAAAATTCAAAAAAATTTAAGTGGCGGGACAAGTCATGGTTCGGGATGGATGTAATAATCTCATACCCGTACGGTACCCGACTTTTGGTTACCGGGAAAAATCCGAACACAAACACATACCTGGTCAATTCGGATATTTCTACCAAAGTCGAAACATATTCGGACGGATACTCACGGATACAAGTTTTTTTTGTCATATCTATGCACGAGTGGTTTTTTTAGACTCTTGTAAGTTAGAAAAACTTTTTTTTAAAGTATATTTTTAATAGAAATTTTGAAAGGATCTAATTTCACCTAGGTTCAAAAAGATTGTTGAAATTAGTAAAATTATTTTGATCAAAAGTGTATTTGCAATAATTAACCTTCTATTTACATAATTCTTTCAGAGAAAAAAGAATGATATGTTGAAAAAGATTCAATGAAAAGCATCATGAAACGAGTACTTATGATAAATATCTTTAAAATGATACTTGCGATGATTTTTATTGATTCAAAGTATACAAATCTTCATGTA